>NW_008334861.1:1481893-1543168 GCF_000622305.1 Nannospalax galili | reverse complement strand
GTAATAATTCAACTGTAAACCTAAAAATTTACAGCCAATTTTGAAAGAGATGCATCCTACCTCAGGAAACCGTTATTGAATTGTGTTGTAATGATATGCTTCTTCTAAGTATGTTGTTATTAAATAAATCATTTTTAAAAAGTAAAAAAAAATGATTCAATACATGTTAATATTTGAGAATAGACAAAAATCAGTGTGAAATCTTAAAGTGGATTTGATTTGCATTTTCCTAATTACTAAGGATGTTGAATACTTTTTAAAGGTATTTCTTAAACATTTTTATTTTTCATTTGAAAACTCTTTTCAGGTCCTTAGCCCATCTTTTTATTGTTTTTTGTTTGTTTGTTTGTTTTTGAGTTCTTTGTATATTTTGGATATGAATTCTCTGTTGGTTGTTTCTTTGTGGAACAGAAACTTTTTAGTTTAATGAGGTCCTACTTGCCAATTGTTGACCTGAATTCCTGAGCAACTAATATCTGATTTTGAAAACTCTTTTCTTACACCTATGTCTTGTAGGTACTTCCTATGTTTTCTTCTGTTTCAGAGTTTCAGGTTTCATACTGAGGTTTTTGATCCATTTGGAGTTGACTTTTTTGTGCAGGGTGAAAGATTAGTGTTTAACTCAGTTCTTCAACAGGTAAACTACAGAATGCATGTTCCAAGATAGGACTCCTATATTAAACATCATCCACCCATGGCTCACGGGCCATTGCAGAAGAGGGGGCAGAAAGATTGTAAGAGCCAGGGTTGGTGCATGAACATAAGAAAACAGAGTTTTCCAGGCCTCTGAGAACTTGTTCATGTGAACTTGCAGCAGTAGTAACAGTATGCACAAGCCCCACTCAGATTCAATCAGACAAAAAGCCAGCATAGAATGGGTGAAATGGGCAGCAGGTCCCAACCTTAGCTGAGGAACTCTTGGCAGCTGATTACTGCTGAGTGAGGGAGAGTTGATCTTCTTTAAGGGAAAGGATCTAGATAGGCTGACTAGACTCCAGTGGATGAACTTGCACTGGGGGACATCTGGGTACAAAAGGCCTTAACATATGTGACAGAATGCATGAAATTCTGTGGAGGGCTATAAAGGGCGTGGACAGGGGGTGTCTAAATATGATTAAGGTGTATTATATGAAATGCACAAAAATTTAATAAAGGTATACATCAGTGAAAAAAAATCAAAATCCTCAACTGTCACTGAATTGGTGCTCAGTCCATTTGGCTGTGATGTTATCTCTGGAACTGGATTAGCACTCCATCTGAACTAGGAATTCTGGCCCACAGTGGCTCACCTGGGGGCTACTGCTATCACCTGGGAACTCACAGTCACACACCTAAGGTAGTCCATTTCACAGGAACTTCCTTGAGGCAGAAATGAAGCATCCTGCGGAAGGGGGCTCTCAGCCTCAGTCATTTAGACAGCCACTCCTGTGCCCACCTTTTTTTGACCAAGAAAAACTACTCAGAACAGGAGAAAAGGAGCAGTGTGGGGCCCACAAAATGGGCTACATTGCCAGGACTCTTTGCATGTTAATCTCCTCCTTTCCACACTCTATCCCCCCAGCTGCACACTGGCCCACATCAACACAGAACTCATTTACTGCCTGAAGCAGTTTCTGTTACAGACAAATACACTAAAAACCAAGGAGCTGGCATGATGACTCAGTGGCACTTGCCACCAAACCTAAGGACCTGAGTTTGATCCCAAAAGTTGACCTCCATACACATAGTACACACACAGACACACAAATCAGGAAGTACACTTGGTTTCTCATTCTTTCAGCAAACATCTACTGGCAATTAATCTTAACCAAGTGCTGAACAAAGAGATCTAGCAAAGCCGAGGAATCATCGGACAACCCCAAATCAAGTTTTTTAAAAGTCTGTTTGAACCTGAAACCTGAGAAATCCAGACTTTACACAACAGTAGGTGAGGAGGCATGGGCCACGACTTGGGGCTGCTTGTGAGCCCCTGGTGCTGCACCTATCACTTGTTCTACTGTTTTCCAAGAGGGGCTCTAACCCAGCTGCTCTTTCTAAGCACATTGCATATCCTAGTGTTTTGAGCTGAAATCGATCTGCAGAGGTGACTCACAGGCAGACAGCCAGTGCAGTCACAGAGCCCTGTCTGCATTCCCAATTTGCCTGCTCTGGTTCTTGCCTTGTTAATGTTATTTACCAAGGCCTATGGCCCTAATGCCTGTCCCCACCCTTTGCTGGGGCCCTCCTGTATGTCTGTCACATCTTGTCACTGCCTCTCTGAATTCAACAGGTTTGGGCAGCCTGTCTACACACCTGCTTGTTCACTGTTCCATCCCAGGAGCAGAGAAGATACTGTAGAAGCCTCAATCCGAGCCCCTCCAATAACAGACCCCAACTCACCCCTTCCCAGCACAGATCACAGTGGTTAATGCCCCACAGCTATACCGCTCCTCCATGCTTTCAAGCAGAAAAGGGATTGACTTTCCAGCAGCATCTCTGCAGCAAAACAGAGCTGTGGGCCTACATGACCAGAGGCTCCGGCAGTGAGAGGAGGGGGCAAGAGGAAAGACTCCACAGAGGGAGACATGGGACTGGGGAGATTCAGGGTAGATGTTAGGAAAGCTTCCTCCTGCCACACCTGTTTTCGTCTCTGCCTTTCCCCAATGCTTTCATGACTAAGGGTCTCACGGTATTCTCCCTTAATAAAATCCAGGTCTCTGAAAAAGGGCTCGCAGACATGGAGAGGAGGTAAAGACTTGAAATTGTCCAGTGGCAGGCTCCACTCGTGGCGCTAGAGCGCCCCCACTGAGCTCTGCGACTAGAAACAGAATAGCACAAGGGCCAGCTTACAAGAGCCTGAAGCAGCCTGGAAACTAGAGGGAGGCTCATTCCCTCTCAAGCAACAAGTCCACCCCACTGTGCTCAACCTCACAAGAGCTGGGATCAGTACCAAACAGACCAGTTGCATGTTACTCATGGGGCAGAGCCTGAGCACTCCCGAATGCCAGATAGGAAGGGTCTCCAGACAGGATGGGTGCCATATACTGAGGGAAACAGAGGCCACGCAAATGAAGCAGCCCCTTGACGGTGATAGTATTAGGAACTTTTGATTAGCAGCATCTCACCACTGTTCCCATCCAACCTTGGTCCCAAAGCCCTGGAATCACACAGCTTACCCTTCTGAAAGACCACTAAAGAGAGCTGTGCTAGGCCCAGGAGAATCAGCTCTCAAGAAGCACAGGGCCCCCTAAAGTCTGCAGGATAACACTCGTCTGACGGTTCTCTGGTTCCCTCATTCCCAGAAGTTGGAAGTACTTGAATGTGGCGCAAGACCAGGTTATGAAATGAAGTTGGCATTTAAATGACCTAACAACAAATTGCTCAATTTAATTTGCTTACTCAATCCAATAAGGAAAACAAGAAAACCCATCTAATTAAAAACATTGATCCACAAAAACTGGCAACTCTAAAGCCTTTGCTGGAAGTTACCACTTCAGCAATGTGATACAAGGGATATGAGCTAAGACAAATGTATTCTGCTTCTGCCCCCGCCCCCCCGAGGAACTCCAAGATCCTGAGAAACTCAGAGCCCCAAATACAAATCAATTTGTTCAGTTCAACCAGGAAGGCAAAGGTTATTCTCAAATCTGTAAGCCCAAGAAAGGACTGCGTTCATGCTCCACCTCACCCACTGGCAGCCACAGACTCCACCCATTCCCAGTCACAGAGTGGGTCCCTTGGACCTATTCTTCAGTATCTCTACTCAGTTGCCTTTCTGGTCTGGCATCCCATCCTGCTTGTCAAGCCAATACTTATTCATCTTTCAAGACTAATATAAGGTTCTTAGGGACAACTCTGCCCACAGAGGGCAAAATAGTAGCTTTCTCAGACTTCCTTACAGCACTTACCAGTTTGAGCTACAATGGAGAAGCCAAGGAAATATTATTTCATTGGCTATAAAATTAGTGTCCTCTTCCCCAGCCGCCCTAATGTGTGCTGCTTGTATTCTCAAAGTTGAAATTTCGAAGTCCCCAGAAAATGGAGATGGTGTAGGACTCAGCTTATCTTCTGGAGCTCCCAGGCCAGTGCTCCTACCAGGCCCCCCACAGGTATGTTCTTGGTCCCAGCCTCAGAACTCAGTCTGCTTTGGAACTGTGCTTGGTAAGAATTGGCATCTTCATCACCCTCCCCACTGGGGCTAGCTGTAGGTGGCTTGGTGGCAGACCCTAAATCACAGTTATATTGTCCTTCCAGGGAAATGTCAAACTCAGAGAGAAGCAAAATCACTTAGTATTTGGCAGCTCAGTCCTCTTCACGGGGAAAGTGACCTGCAAGTGAACCCATAGCCAGCATAGCACACCATTGCACCTGCTGGGAGCAGATGGCACCCTGAGCCTATTGATTCCAGCTCCTCGTTCTGGTTGAGGAGGTCTGTTTTCAGTAGAACCACAGAGACTGAATACACATGAACACGCACACACACACACACACACACACATACACACAGACACACAGACACAAACACACACACGCACACCATGGTAACAGGGGCTACAGGTAGGCAGGATGACACTCCCACAGATCAAAGCAGAAAGGGGAAGAAAGTTACTACTATACATGAACACTGGAGAGAAGGAATATATAGTTTGTTACGAGAGATGAAAGGAGGCTTGAGGAGGGAGGGGACATTAAGAGGTGATTTTAAAGAAGGAAAAAGATATTTCAGTCAAAAATGGGGGGGGAGATGATAGGCATAAGCTGCATTCCTTGTAGAAGAGCTCTGGGGTGGGCTCTGAAATGCTAAGATATGCGTGGATACAGCATAGCTAAGACTAAGAAAAACAATGAGAAATAAGGCTGAGGATGCACAGTCTAACCCAGTGGATAGAATAGAGGAAGCCAGCTCTCCCAACTTTTTCATTTAGAGAACACTAACATTCTAGAAGCTACGGTACGTGCTTAAGATGCAGTGGATACCAACAAAATGCCCATGTCAGGGAAATGACAGGAAGGGTCAAACAGGATGTTAGACAGAACATCACTGAGGGGATGGAGATCCTTTCCAAGACTAATCTCTGCCAAAGCCCCTGTAGAGTCCTGAAGACAAAGGAGCTAGCGGTGAGGAGAAGAAAAGGGAGAACAAGCAAGAGGCTGTGGAGGCAGGAAGAGGCTTGGTGTGAGTGAAAAGTCAAAAAGACACTGGAAGCCCCAGGTGGAGAAAAGCAGGTTGTATAAGAGTTGGCTGGGTCAGCGACTTTGGAAGGACCATTCTGTTAGGCAGGACCATGCAACTAACTGCAGGCATAAGTTTGCTGGTTACCGTTTGGGGGGTTAATTTATTCTTATTTTGTTTCTATGAGTCTTTTGCATATATATGTACATATATACATATATATCTTTATATATAAAGTATTTTATATATATTTAATATTTAATATATTTTTATATAATATATAGTTTTTTATTGACCCATGTGTGCAGCGACCACAGAGGTCAGAAAAGGGCATTGGATCCCCTGTACCTGGAGTTATGGATGGTTGTTTGCCACCATGTGGGTGCTAGGCCCAAAGCCAGCTCATCTGCAAGAACATCCAGGGCTCTTTACCACTGAGCCATCTCACCAGCCCCATAAGCTTGGATTTTTATCATCAAAATAATGCAAACACACTGGAATGTTTTAAGTAGCACACTGAAGGGATTTTCTTATTGACAACGGAATGAGAGCAATGAGGTGGAAGCCAGAACAGCATTCTAGATATGACTGAAGCTGTCTAGGACAGACCTGGCCAATACATGGGCAGTGGAGGGGGAAGGGGTGCATGGACAGGGAGCAGCATCCTTTGAAAGTTAAGCACATGGTATTTCCTAGGTGATTAGATGAACGTAGTGAACACGGGAAAGAATTCAGGATGACTTCAGTGGGGTTGACATGGGTAGAAACACAGTAAAGAAGTGAGTTGTGATGATGTTCACTGTGACCTAACATGGTGGTGTCCAGTAGAGGATTGTATAGGCACCATCATCTGTGAACTACCTTCACTTGTCCTCAGAACAAGTGTTTGTGTAGTGATTTTATTGATATCAACCTTAACTTGACTATTTCATGGTTCAATGTTAATCAATATTATCCACAATCCCAAGGGTTCTGTAGCATTGTTTTTCCTTTCTTGAAGATATATTCAAATAAGAAATGACAACAATGTCCAAATTCTTTTGGAATTCAATTTTGACTTTTCCTTCTTCTCCAACCTGCAGCAGGGTCTGGGCATAACCTAACATGCATTAGCTTGGACTAGGCAATTGGCCTTGATACCCAGGAAGCTCTGTGGGCCTTTCAAGGAATTACTGTGAAGCTTTGTGGGACAAATTGGTCTAACAGCTGTGTGAGGCCCTAGGGGTGCCAGCCACCTAACTCCTGGAGCAAACCCTACTCTGTCCTCTGCTAGAGGGTGTGTGTGTGTGTGTGTGTGTGTGTGTGTGTGTATGTGTGTGTGTCTAAGGGGGTGTGACAGAGAAGAACCCACCCCACTTTCTTGATGTCGGTGCGCCCTCTGGCGGTCGGGTGCCTTGTGGACTTCCCTGTTTTTGTGCTAAACTGGAGGAGAGCCCTTGGCCTTGACCTCCCTCCCAGGATGGATATGGCAAGTGGTCTGACTTGCTTTCAGCTACAGACTAAGGAACAGATAAATTAGTGCCGCTGAGACTGAGGCTTAGGCTGGGCCAGGATGTGGGGCTAACAAGGGTCAGACAGAAGGGAGGGGGAGTAGTGGGAGGTAGCAGGGACTTTTGTTCTCTATAAAAGGTCACCAATTCAAAAGAAAACTAATGGCCATATAAAAATAGTGAAAATCACCTTTGGTGGGTGTTTTCAGAGGAAAATAAAACTATTCCAATTTCAACATTTGTAAATTAAGAGCACAGAACATCGGGCTGTGCTGAGTAAACACAGCACACAATGGAAATGTACTTCAGTTCGTAGGCTTCAGCCAGTTACAAGACAGGCGGGGGTGGCGGCCAGCAACAGGCAGCAGAGTCACGATCTTGCTGAGAGAACAGAGCAAAGGGGGAGGACTGGGCTTGCTTAGAAATAGACACTGTCTGCCTAGGCTGACGTCCAAGGGCTCACCCACACAGATGCACAAACTGTGTGTGTGACACACACAGACACACACACACACAGACACACACACACACACACACACACACACATAGCATTCCCTCAAGCTTAAGAGACTATAAGCATTTGACAGACAGCAAAATGTTGTGGGAGATTAGACCCAAGGAAGTCTGGGGAAAGAGAAACCAAGCCCTAAAATATGTGTCTTGAACCACTGGGTTCTTCAGTGAGCCAAAGGGGCTGCCTGCTTTGTTATAGTGAAAACCAGCCGCAAGACTCCATGTCTGCCTCATGATGTGGGCTGGAAATCAAGGAGCTGTGTGACTTGACTTAAGGTAAAGCACACTCAGCGGAGAAACCATAGCTTTCTTGCTGAAAACAAGGCAAGCATCCACCTGCTTCTGGCACCAGTGCTAGCCTAGGCTTGCAAAAATAACATCCTGTCCAGGTTCCAGCACTTGGTAAAAAATGAACTCCTTAGTGCATCCTTAGCAACTAGCATCCTGGCAAGCAGATGGCTAAGTCTCCAAGGGTTTCTCCTGTTGGCTGGACCGGTCTTAAGCTGAATGGGCTTAGAGCGTTCTATGCAGCATAATGTGTGAAGATAGATTGCAATTAGATGTAGAGCACTGTCCCATCTCCAGTGCCATCTACCTACTGCCATCACTTAGGGACCAGACCCTGAGCCTATACGATGTTACAGATCCCTCCAAGGGAGGCTTCTTGTGGTAAAGGTTTATTGCTATGAACCAGGATGGGGGCCACAAAACTACACTAAATTTAAAAGTAGTAAAGGCAGGAGAATGAATTCATTTAAAAATGAATGGTGGTTCAAAAGCACAGGCAACACAAATGAACAATAGACCAATTGAGCCACATCAAAGTTAATAACCATGGGTCAAAGGACAGTCAACGCAGTAAAAAGGTAAATCTATGGGGTGGGAAAGTGTATTTGCAAATGTGGTAAAGAGTTAATATCTACAATATAAAGAACTCTTAAAATTTGACAACTTAATAAAAAGTATCCAAAGAACTCGGAAACATGTTGCTCTAAGGAAGATACCCAAATGGCCAACAAATGTGTGAAAATCTTCGCAGAATCATGACTTGTCAAAGGAATGGAACTCAAAATCAAAATAAAGAACTGTCTCATCTCCAAAACTGAAAATAAAAAAATGTTGGTAAGGATGTGGAGAAATTAGAAGACTGAAGAAAATAGTGTGACCATTCTTAAAGAAAACAATGTAAAAATAGAATTACCATAGGATCCAGCACTTCCAAGATATATATACCCGAAAGAACTGAAAACAGAATCTCACAGATCTTTGCATACCCATGTTCACAGCAGTATCCTTACAGTGGAATAGTATTTGACCTTTAAAAAGGAAAGGGGATGTGACCTATGATGCAGCATGGATGCCATTTTGATGATACTATACAAAACAAAATAAGCAAAACACAAAGGACAAATATATAGTCTTTCTATGAATGGATGGATAAGTGAATGAATAGACCGTGAACATGATTCTGAGTTCTGTACATAGAACTTATCTATACTAACCAGCACTTACTTCTGCAGCTCCTAATCATCGGGTAGCATCCAAGTTAGATATCTCCTCCTACAGAGCCCATATTTCTCTTAAGATGCATTGGCTTGTGGGAGGAAGCACAGGAGTTTTGGTGACTCGTGCTCATTCATTCCCTCATTCATTCATTTATACACTGCCTTACTCTCTAGGTGAAGAAATGTTGTCTAAATGCCTCCTGTATGCTAAACATGGTTTCAAGGCTGCAATCAGAACAATGAGGGAGATTGCCTTGGCCTTACCCTCAAAGATCCCACAGTCTGGAAGGAAAACCACATCCATCATAACTGGCCACCAATATAATACGAGCCAGGAGAGGGGAAGGCTCTGGGCAGTGTAGAAGCCTAGGGAGGGAGGAACTCCCTTGTGGAGGACTGGGTGCATGCAAAAAGGTTTTCTCAAAGGAGCAGTGCCAGGGTTGAGTCCTGAAAGACCAGTATGCTCAGGCAGACACAGGAAGCTGGACGGATTTGTACCAGGAGGGAAATTCTTGTGTAAGGGAAAGAGAAACTTGAGGGAAGGAAAGCGCTTGGTGAAGAGAAGGAGATGATGTGAAAAGCAGACTTGAGCAGTAACCACAAGTAGCTGAAAGGAATTTATTAACTCGTAAGTGCCTCTAATTCCCAGTCTCTCACCCAGCACTAGCCTTTACAAGCTCTTTAAGGTGTGTGTGTGTGTGTGTGTGTGTGTGTGTGTGTGTGTGTGTGTGTGTGTAAGGTGGTGGCCAGACAAGTAGGTATGCTTTGAGTGAGCAGACTCCAACTGTCCTGCAACCACCCTTAGAGCCCTTGCATGCCTTGGGAGACAGACATAGTGTGCATGGGCCCAGTGTCCCCGGCAAATTCATAAATACATACATGTGCATGAAAATGGGGTATTAAGAGCACATGTTACAAAAGGCAGGAACCAGAATGAAGTAGGGAGTGGGTAGCTGGGTATAAAGACACCACTGAGGGGGATCAGGCACTGGGTGCACACTGCTCTTCAGATGAGCTTCATCAGAGCAGATCATTATCCAGCCTGGTCCCAGGACAGACCCCTGAAGAACAATTTAGCTGTCCCCACATTCCTTCTCAGACACAGGCAGGCTGAAGCTCCTGGAAGCCCAGCCCTCATGATCTGCACTATCCGCGGGTTGGCCATTGGCTACACTTAAAGGGGAGCTTCAAGATGTTGAGACCAAAACCCTATGCCTCAGCAAGGCCTTGAGGAGACTTCAGAGGGATATGAGAATAATGCATGTAAATGTGGAGATCTATACAACACTTCTAGCTCCTGGGGTCAAAGCAAGGCTGGAGAGGCGCCTATGGCCGCTCAGCAGCAGCTGGCTCGGGGGTGTTTATCCCATCAGATAGGTAATCGTCCTCGTGGTTCTGTTTCATCTTAATCTCCAGCACTGTGATGCGCTGCTTGAGCTTCTGCTGGGCTCCGGTGTACTCTGCCAGCAGGCGGCCAAAGCGAGTGTACAAGGTCTCCATGTTCGTCTCCAGCTGCTCCAGCTTCTCCTGCACGTCCACCTCCATGCTGGCTGCCACTTCATTCTCATCCAGGAGCCCCTCCTTCATCAGGATCTCCCGACCCCGCTCTTCTAAGACCTTCTTGGCATCTGGGTACTCAGTCACTGCTTCCATAAGGTCATCCTTGGACAAGCAGAAGAGATCTGAGTAGCCCAAGCTACGGATATTGGCTGTGCGCCGATTGCCCATTTTGCTGCCCTTAATGTTAAGGATACTGATCTCTCCAAAGCAACTCCCAGCTGAGAGCAAGGCATACTGAGTCACACCATCGTCAGCTACCACTGCCAACTTGCCCTCCTTGATGATGTACATCTCCTTGCCAATGTCCCCCTTACGGCAAATGTAATCTCCGGGGCTAAAGACCTGAGGTCGAAGCTTCAGTACCAGCTCTACCAGCAGGCCAGCCTCACAATCCTGGAAGATACGCACCTTCTTGAGAGTGGATAGGTGGACATTGATGGCTATCTCAGCCCTGAGCTTCGCTGGCAGGTTCTTGAGAACTTCCCGTTCATCTACTGTTTTCTTATTGGTCCACAGGTAATCAAACCACTTAATGACCTTGGCTTCCATCTCTTTGCTGACCTTGCGGAACTGCATGTAGTGTTTGACGGCATCGATCTTGGCCTGGAACTCTGCTCGTGTGGCATTCATGTTGGAGATCATGGAGCCCACGTTACCCACAATGGTGGCAAAGATGAGAACACCGATCAGGAAGTCAAAGATAACAAATAGGTACTCCTCATCCTTTACAGGTGGTGGTGTCTCCCCAATGGTGGTGAGGGTCAGTGTGGACCAGTAAAGACAATAGATGTACTCCCTAGCCAGGTAGCCATACTCTGGGTCAGTGATATTGGGGTAAACCCAGGTGTCAACCCCAAAGCCTATGGACTTGGAGATGGCATAGTAGATACAAGCATTCCAATGAATAATGACCAAGATGTAGAGTACCAGGTTGCTGATTCGGAAGATGTTGGGGTAGCTGGTGCGTGTCTCAGTGCGGTCAAAGAACTCAAACATGCGGGCGAAGTGCAACAGGCGGTTGAAGCGTACCTCAGGGCTGTGAATGCCCACAGCAAAATAGATGAGGTCGGTGGGTATGATGGAAGCCACATCTAGCTTGAACTGCAGGGTATGGATGTAGCTGTCTCGCAGTTTCTTGGGATCTTTGACCAGAAGTCCCTGCTCTAAGAAGCCTAACAGAGATACAAGGCAACATGTCACTTCTGCTCTCAGGCCTGTTCCTCCCTATAAGGTGACACTCAATAAGGAACACATTGCTCACTTAGCTTTTCTTTCCACAGAGGACTATAGACCACATAGCAGGGCTGGCCAGAAGGACTCCAATCCCACTGCCAGATCAAAACTTCCATAAACATGTGAAGCTATAGATTTAAAATGGATGAGACACCTCTCAGAGGCCCAGTCAGGAAATGGATTTCAACACCATGCCCCGTAAGTTTCCTCAAAACTTGGACTCGGTTCTTTGGGCTTAGGGGTCAGCTGTTTGTGTAGCCTAGGTGCTCCCTCACCTGTACGCAATCGGATGAAGAGGTCTGCAATGTAGACCATATCTGAGAAGTAGTCCAGCACCAGCCATACCACAAAATAGTTTCTCTGGAGGTCACTGAAGCAGGCTCTGTAACAGGACAGGGATACCTTCACTCCCAAAGTCAACTAAGGTCCCCCTGGTACCCCTGAGCTGTGTGCCTACTTGTGCAGGGAGGGTTTCAATGGCCACCAGGGCACAGCTGAATGGTTGAATCAGTCTGCTTGGTGCCAAGAAGATACTGACTAGTGACTTCTACCTGAACCTTTATCATTAAATATATATCACTGCACATGCATCAGTGTTGACCTTTGCTTGTCTTCCTAATGTCCTATACCTTAAGAGCCAGAAAGAGAGAATACATCTTAACCATCACTGCATGCCTCATGCCTATCCCAGAGACCCAGAATTCAAGTACTCGGTGCTGTGAGTTGAATAAATAAAGCATTAGAAGAACATCTGAGTGGCTTCTTTGTTATTTTCTTCCATCGATTCCCACTGAGCATCCAACATGGACTCCTGGCCCAGGTGAGTGGGGTTTAAGCTATAGGTGGTGAGAGTGAGACAAGAGAAAGTTTAGTGACTATAGGAGTTTTGTAAGGAAATCTTGCATGACTTGAACTAAGAGTGGGTAGAGCTTAAAGGAAGGGCCTGGGGAGGGGGACAGAGTAGGGGAGCTACCTGGTGATCAGCAACTGTACTAGTTCAAGGGCAGAATGGTCACATTTAGAACCTAACTCCAGCACACAAACTGGACCTCAGCCTTCAGTCACGCTAGACTGTCCAGAGATAGGGGCCTTGGACATGTTGTTCTTTCTGCCGAGAAGGCTCCCTCTGCTAACCTCACATATCTAACAGATTATTGTCACCTACTGGGATCTCAGCTAAGGCTGCATAGAGGCCTATTGTGATGGCTATTCCTCTAGCAATGTGCTACCATGTGGCCCGGGAATCCTCTTGGTCTTTTATTGTATGTGTACATTCGGTCTAGCCGAGAACCCTAGGAAAACAGTGATCACGCTTGTCCTGCTCACTCCACAGCCCACTCAACATGGAATATATGGCCTAGCACCCAGAAAGCATGTAGGCAAATCCTGGCTGAAGGAATGACAGAGATAGAGTGGAGTGCCATGTGGACTGCTAGCAGGATGAGAAGATGGACACATTCAGTGGATCTTGAAGATCGATCTTAAGGCTTGAACTTCATTGTGTGAACAATGGAGATCCATTGAATGGTTTTGGAAGAGACTAGTATAACCAAATTCCAGTTTCTACATAGCACATTAGTTGCAAGTACGGCAGATATACACTAAAGGGGTCAAGAGTACCACCAAGGCATAGAGGTGGGATACTCTAGCTTTCCCAGAGAGGATGATACCCTTACTGAGGATGGTATTGACATGCATGAAAATTCAAAGATTGCAGACCCCAGGAAGAGGACTGACATGAAGCCTTGATGGCATATTTAATAGTGGGGAGCACTGAGGTAGCAACATAGACAAAGGAGATTTTAGCAGTCAGAAATTTCAGAAGGAGCCTTACATTGGTGTGTCCTCTTTATACATAGTTGGGTCTGCTGTGATTTTAAACCCATTTCCTACAGATTGTGCTACTCTGACCATTGCCACCCAGGCCCCTCCATGCTCACCTAGCCACCAGCAGGCACCAGTTGTAAAGGACAGGCATGGCAATGACAAACAACCAGCGGTAGTACCAGTCCCCAGCTGGATCCAAGACGAACAGTTCAAATTTCTTCCTAAAGAGACAAATAGAGGCCACTGGGGTGATAGCACTCCAGGTCTCAGGACCCAGAGGTCCCCAAAACAGCAATGATTAAGAGGGCATGTGGGATGAAGGGTAAATTGTTTTACAGTTCCCTTTTTCAGTGATTCACAACTGACTGCCAGGCCTCTGACTCATTTTGACCATTGAAAGGTGCATTGCTTCCCCTGGGCTCTGAAAGGGTGTTGCCCAGAAGACATATCAAAGATAGGAGTTTCAGCAGGGATGGGCTTTGGGACCGGAGGAGGGTCATAGAGGCCCCAGGATGGTAATAGATCTTAGGCCCATTCCTGTATTCCCCTTGGGAAAAGGGAAACTCCAGGCTAGTGAGCTCCACGTACTTCTCTTTCTGCTCTCTGGCCTTCAGCCTCCAAATCGCTTTCCCAGATGCTGAATCCTATCTTGGCAAGAGTCCTTTCCCTCTAACTGTGCCTTTTACATGCCTGCCCACTGTGCTCTCTCCTATTCAGTCATCTAGGCCTTGTGCCCCATGTTCCCACAGTCTCTCCAAAAACCCACTTCCTTGGCCACAGTGGAGCTGGAATGGGCATGACTTCAAATAGCACTCTGTGACTACAGCCTCCCTGGTGATCACTTACTGACTGCTGAAGCTGGGGCTAAGCTTACATGCTCTTGGATGAGTCCCTACCCTGTCCACATTGACTCCATGAGAGGCAAGAGGATGTCTAGTAAGGGGGCAGCTATGATGTGAAAATCTACTCAAGGTTCCCATGGGAAGATCTCTGCTGTTAGAAGGGCCAAAGGGGAGGACAACAGAAATTGTTCAGAAGAAAAAGAAACAGTAGGTCACCTCTGCCTCGTTTTTATATAGTATGATAAAGCTAAGCACAGCCCTGGCCTGCCCCTGATAATAGTGCTAAAAGCCCCACTGAAGGTGTGGGGAGCCTTTGGAGCCCCAGAGACTAGAGAGCTGTACTTGGTGCCCTTTCCATCGCCGTCCTTGTCGCCTTTGCCTTCCCCCTGCTGTGTCGTCACGGTCTGGAGCTCAGGCCCACGGAAACGCTCTAGAAATGAATCAGGTCTTGGTTCCTTCTCACGGAAATTCTTGTTGGCCCAGTCTCTGATGACCCCCACCAGGCGGACGATCCTAGATGGTAGAAAGAAAGAGTGTGTGCCTGAGCAAAGACCAGCGCTGAAAGAGATGGAAAAGAAGAAGGAAAGCAGGAAATAGGCCAGGCTCTAATTTCCTATGTGCTAAGATCTGGAAAGAGGCCAAGCATTGTAGACCTGCATTAGGGTTCAGGAATGACCTGGAGTGCATCCTGTGGGGGAGGAAGTCCTTCAAATATTTCCTATGTAAACGTGACATTTCAGTTCACCGTGAAGAACAAACAGGAGATTTTGAAGGCAAGATAAAGATTGTGTTGTCAGCACAAAGGTTGCTCCAGACTTCCTGATTTCCCTATTAATCCTATGACTGTGTGATAGCAATTTTGGGACCCTATATGTGGGCTTCTGTGCTGTTAGGTCAAGTATGAAGGGATGCCTCATCTGCCTGCTCCCAGCCTCACAAGAGCCTTGAGTTGCTCAAGCTTCTAGAATCTTACAGAAAGACAGTGCAGCTGAGAGGAGGGCCCCAGTAGCCATTTGACAGGTCCCAAGAAGGAGTAGCAGCAGGTCACTGTGGGTGACTCACCTTCGGAAGCCACCCCTCCCCCTCCGTGGGGTATCCATCTCTGCCAGCCTTTGCAGTTCTGAGGAAGTATCATCATCAGCCGCAGACTGTGGCCTGCAGAGAAAGAAACAATGTTGAGCCAGCTTCTCCCAGTATGACTTGTCTTTTCTCTCGGGACATGTATAAAAGCCCCATAGTTCCTTTAGAGGATGCCCTAAAGCCAAATGTGGCTTGCTCTATAACAATAAGGTAGAGCTGAAAAGAGACAGCATAGACGCTGGGCTATCGATAAAATCATAGTCTGAGTCAATAGTGGAACTCGGTGATAGTTTGCTTTCTTGGTATGTTCAACACTCTGGGTTCCATCCTCAGCCTGGCAAAAGAGAGAAAGGGTAGGGGAGGTACTGGGAAAGAGGGAAAAAGTTAGAGGGCGGGGAAAGAAAGGAAGAAGAGAGGGAAGGAGGAGGGAAACAAAATCACTGCCTCCGTGGACTCACCTACTTCCTGTCCTGTGGTCATCTTTGCCATTGGCCTTGATAGCAGGGGGAGGATGGTGGTTGTGGTTATTAGCTGGTGAGCTCTTCACACCATTGGCTTTTTCAGTCATCCTCCATGTACATCCAGGGCTCTCACCTGCCAAGGAAACAACAAATAATGTTCCAGAAGACTGTGGTTCCCAAAGACAGCAGGAGGGCAACAAGTGAGCAGAGTGAGAACAGAACCAGGACCAGTGGCTTCAGTAGCTCATGTGTCAAAAGATTCACTAGGTTCAAGGAAACAAAACCACATTTTGCAGTTTTAGCACTCTTTACATTTTATTTTTTTATTAGTTTTATTTTGTGTGTATGACTGTATTGCCTGCATGTGTGTAAGTGCATCTGTGTAGTACAGTGCCCATGGAAGTCAGAAAAGGACATCAGACCCCCTGGAACTGGAGTTACAGACGGTTGTTAACCATCATGTGGATACTAGGAATCGAACCCCAGTCCTCTGCAACAGCAGCCAGGGCTCTTATCTGCTGAGCCATCTCTTTAGCTCCCTGTTGACATTTTAAATGGCATACCACAGTGATGGTTAATCCTACCATCTCATACTACCCCAGCTGTCAGTACATGGAGGGGTGGGGGTTTCTGAGATTTGCCACAATCTGGGAGAAATGAACAGTACACATATCCACAAAACAGACTGAGAAAGAGAAGTGAAGGAAAGAGCAATCCAGAAGTGAGAAAGGAGGTTGTGTACCACAATATCTCTTGCCACAGTTAGAACAGTTGGGGTCAGAGAGCCTGGAGTAGCTTCTCTGTTTGGATGTTGAGTCTGTATCACCTCTATAACTTCAGAGACCCTAGAAGCTTTAGCGATTCAAGGCTCTGGTGAGGAAAGCTGGGAGTGGGCATGGGAAGGCTTCCCTAAATACTTGACTGTGTCAATACTGGAGAAGTAGGAATAACCTTCACATCAGAGGGGCCTACGTATAGGGTCCCCAAATTGTCATCACACAGTTATAACATCAATAGGAAAATCAGCAAGCCTGGTGCAACCTTTGTTCTAGTCTGTCCTGACTTAAACCTCCATGTTGCCCTGAAGAACTTCCTGTTGTTAAGCAGGAAATCTGAGGACATCTGCCTCTAGAGGATGCACTTCAGGTCATGCCTGAACCCTCAACGATGACCTCTTTCTAGCTTCTTTCACTCATTCCTGCTTCTGAAGCTGTCACCATGGTGATAGCAGCCATGTCGAGCAGCCTCAGAGATGCTCTCCTGGTGCTCTCTGGGACTGTGGCATCAAGATGCTAATGAGGGCACCTGAGGGAAAGAAACCGGCAGCCGTAAGTGCGTGCTTAGACTCTGGAGGCAGCAGACCATGGAGACAGAAAGTTCCAGGTAATGCAAACAAAGACAGGGCCACTCACACTGATCAGTTTCAAGGCTTGTGATGTTCAAGGTCATGTTGATGATCAAGAGGGGCTGGCGTACATATTTACCCTTCTTATGCTTTTGTAATCAAGAACAATCCCTCCCTTGTGGCTCCCTGCAGCCTCTGACAGGAACAGGACCTCCCTCCCCTCTTGTCTGACTGTTGTGACATCGCCCAGCCACACATGTTCTTTTATCAGAACTGACCACTAAGGTTACTTGCTGGGGAACAAAGGGAAGCAGTTAACCATTGCTACAGCTAATCCACAGTTAACCAAGTGGTTCTTATGGGCACACTGTTGCAAGACACCTCATCTAGTCCCAAGGCTTCTGGTACGCGCTTTCACACCCATGTCTTCAGCCAGCTTCCTGCTGAACAATTCCCTTGAGGCACCTCAGACCCTCTAAACCCACAGCACTAATTCCACATTTGACACATTCATCTGCAAATTAGCATCTCCTCCGGTTTGTCCCTCTCCTAAAAGGGCCTTTCTTTCTGCCCAGTCATTCAAGTCAGAAATTTGGATGTCACTATAATGCTTTGCTTCCCTGATCCCATTCAAACAGCACGTTTCTTGTGTTAATTCCTCCCCATTCAAAGTTTCCACATCTATCCATTAGTTTTCTTCCACCAGGGTTCCCCTCTTCGCCACGGCCCCCAAAGCTTGTTACAATGGACTCTGAATGATTGGCACTCCCTGGGATCTGGCCTAGATGGAGTTTATGGATACTGTCGAGGTTTAGTTTGCACTAGTTAAACCTTTCACCTGAACAAGCCTCGTCTCTTCATGAAAGGCAAGAGGGCTGAAGGATAGGGGCAGAGTTCTGAGGAGCTGCAACTGTGACAGGTAGTCCAAGAGGCTGAAAATGGAGGGCATGGAAGAGCACAGACAAGGCTTGAGAAAACATGCAGACTTCCCAGGGAAGAGAGTAGCATCAAGGCCAATGCCCATTCTACTTCCTTATCAGGCCTCCTGGAGAGTCCTTGCCTGTGCCCCCGAAAATGAGGCAAAGAGCAGAAGCTGTGGAGAACAACAAGAGCAGCATCAAGGAGTTATAGTCCAAGAATAAGGAGTGAAAGATGAAGGACAAGAGATAGGGCATGCAGCTAACTCTGGCAGTTTGGCTGAGAAAGGGCAGAGATATAGTGGGAACAGAATAAAGATGCAGGCTGAAGAAGAATTCTCATTTTATGTTGCCATTGTTGTTCTTTTCTATCAAGAGACAACAAAGCAATCTTAGCTGTTCCGAGAAGTGATTCAGGAGAAAATTCGTTTTTGTGCTTGAGACCAATTCCACTAGAAGTAGAGCCCCTGGAAGGTAGATGTGATGGGTGGGCTTAGAAACCAGAAGAAAAGAGAGATTTTTCAAGGACATGGGGAGGTGCTACTGAGGAACAGACCATAAAGAAAGAAAGCACTAGGGATGTTAAATGGGAATAGGGATACAGGGATAATAACAATAGGGATCGTGAGAGGTGGTTGACAGGGTGGATTCACTTCTGCAGAACTCCAGCACTGAAAGTGAAATGGGAGGGAGTTCCACTTTTGGAAGTGCCAGGTCACAAGCTGTACAAAATTTGGCCGAGGCCAAGTTTTCAGTGGCTGCTGTGGGAGTTCCAACAACTGTGAGAGCTGAACCAAGCTTGGCAAGAAAGACAGCACGCCATAGAGTTGCCACAGAGAAGAGAGAGGGACTCTTAGGTGAAGAGTGGGATCCTCAAGGGGAGTATCTTCCAAACCCAGACAGAGTAAGACATGTTAATGCCATTCTTCCACTTACTTGACTCCAAAACCTTTGTTTTCTTACCTCCCTTTCACACTTGTCCCATTCTAGCTATACAAAGCATGTACACATCAATATCTCACTATATCCATTTTGACTTTATTAGCCCAAGCAATCAACTCTTCTCAGTGCGTGGAATTGTAGATGATCAATAAATAGACTTTGGATGGATAGTTAATGAATTGTTCCTGCACTTTTTCTATGCCACAACTCTCTGTTTCTCTCTATCTCTGTTTACTCTCTCACTCTCTCTCCTTTCATTATTTCCCTCATGCCCCTGATCACCAATTATGTTATTTTATTTATTTTTATTTTATGTGTATGAATGTTAAACCAGCATATGTGTAAGTGTACTGTGCTCTGCAGTGCCCTCAGAGGACCAAAGAGGGCATTGGATCTGGAACCGGAGTTATAGGCAGTTGTTAGCCACCATGTGGGTGCTAGGATTTGAACCCCGGTTTTTTGCAAGAACTCATTCTTCCAGCCCCCAGTTACATTATATTAAAAAACATACAATAGTTCTCTTGAGTAAATTGGAGTAACAGGGACTGAATATACCACCAAGAAGACAATACCCATAGTTAGAAAACAAAGATGTGATGATTTTAAGCACTAGGCAGCAAAAACAGTAATCCTTAGGAGGCAGGAAACAAATGAAGTGGGCCTTGGAATCACCCCTCATTCTCCCTGTGGTCTTACAGCAGAGCCTAATGGATTCCTTGAATTAGGAAGACTGCAGAGAGTTTAAGGAGACCAAAGCTTCTGGAAGCCTGAAAATGGACCCACTTAGTGCTTGTCCATATATATCAATGAGGAAAGAATTATTTTAAATTTAACATTACAAGTCTCAGTTCTCACATGGGGCCTGATGTCACCAAAGAGACTAGGAAACCTAATGAGGCATAGAGTATTGGGTAGAGTATTTAGAAGGGCTTCACGTCAACAGTGAGGAATAATTACTTCCTAGACTGAGCAATGTTTTAGTCCTACTGAAAAATCTGAAAATACCAAATACATTAAATTCTTTCCAAGCAACTTGAATGCAGCCCAGAAAACAAAGTCCAAGAATGTGATTAGAAATACCAAAATATCCTGCATTCAGTAGGTAAAAAAAATCATGTGTAGTATCCACTTAAAAATTATAGGATATACAAAAAATGAAGAGTAATATATCAATTGAAATAAGCCTAGAATTAATACAGATGTAGAATTAGCAAACAAAGCATTAAAAGCTACTACAACTATATTTTAAGTACACAAAATTTAAGTTTTGATGTGAAACATATGCAAAACATACTTAGGTCTAATTCTTAAAGACTAAAAGCTATAGTGTGTGAAATGAGATATGCTACAATGGTGTCTCAACATACATGGGCCCCACTGAGGGTACCAAAATCTGTTAATGCTCAAGTGCTTTTCAGGGAAGGTATAGCACCATATTTGCATACAAACCATCCATGTTCTCTCATATTCTTTACAGTGTCTCTAGATAGCTTATAATGTCTAATAAAAGGCCGATGCTCTGAGAATCTGAGAAAAGAGCTCAGAGCTCAGTGACACTTAAGTGCGTGCATGTGCGAACACACACACACACACACACACACACACACACACACGCGCGCGCGCGTGCGCGCACGTGCACACACACTGTCCCTCCGCGTTACCAACATGAAAAGAAGTACACCAAGTAAATAATAATAATGAAGTTGCCCAAATTCATTGATAATGGCAAAAAATGTAAAGAGAAGCCATGAAATAAGGCACATTATACACTGTGTGACCGACGTAAGGATGGCATCACATGTCCAGTAAGGAGGCCAAGGCAAACTTCTCTGGTAAGCTTCATACTTCCCTTCCAACTTCCAATCAGACATTTCCCTTCCAACTTCCAATCAGACATTTCTCTTCCCTTCCAACTTTCAATCAGACATTTCTCTCTGATTGCCTGTAGAAAGCCATAGCTCACCTCTCCCCAAGTCACACTGGATACGTCACACTTTAATAGGCAGACGTTTTAAAAATATTTTATTTATTATTAGTTTTTAATGTGTATTAGTGTATTGCCTGCATGTACATAAGTGCACTCCTGTCATGCAGTGTTACAGAGGTCAGAAAAGGGCCTCATATCCCCTGAAACTGGAGTTACAGATGGTTGCTAGCTGCCATGTGGATGCTGGGAACTGAACCGTGGTCCTCTGCAAGAAAAACCAGCACTCTCCAACCCCAATAGGCAGACATTTATGAGTGAACAGGACTTAAAATATTCAACTGTTGGCCTTCAGCGTGATTAGCAAGCAACCTTTTTTCCTAAAGGGCATGCTTAGTCTCTTCTTCTCTCACCACAATTTTCTGCCAAGTTTCCCAGGCCCAGCAGGAAAGGTATGTACAGTCCACGGTAGCCTTCTAAGTAGGACTCTCCCGTTCTAAAGTATGTACTGCCCGAGGACAGACACACTACGGCTGCCTCCTGGAAAATGGGCATACTTACTGGTGAAAGGAGAGGGAAAGTCAAGGATGGAGTGAGGGAAGGAGATAGGGAAAGAGGGAGGCATAAAGACTACAACTGATTGAGGTTCTGTGGACTCCCAGAATACGGAACTCAGAGATTGAAAATGCTGATCCTGAACCAGGGGTTAGGGGAGACTAGAAGTGGTGGGCCTTTTGGAGGAGCTCATAATAACCCTCTAGGTAAGAAAATATCCTAGCTTCTTATATAATCCAGTTCACCTCAACTTCAGGTTCAAGTTAATACCAGATCTAGCCAAAGATTTTCCACAAAGTTTGTGATCTTTACCAGGACTGGCAGCCTAAAGGGGCAGACTCCAAGTCTTAGCTAGAAATCAGTCCCCAGTCATTGTGGTGGAAATGGCTTGAGCAGTGGATGATAAATGGTGCCAAGTTCAAGGTCATTTACACTTTGAGTGGTAGGGCAGTAGAGCAGACAGACACAGAAGTAGGGAGGCGGGCTGGCAGGTAGAAAGCAACACAGAGAGCCAATGGAAGCAACTGACCTCCCCTCAGGCAGCTAGAACGTGGTGATCCAGGGTCAAGGCCATACTAACTGAGCTTTTACCTTGTGGTAAGCCACTGTCTTAAATCAATTTATATAATCCCCATGACAACCTGAAAAGTCTGATACTGTTATTCTGCCCATTGCAAAGTCACAGCTAGGTAACCTGACTCAAACTGCGCTCAGCCACAGGGCTATAGCTTGGAAAACAGAAGGAGCCAGGGAGTTCCTCATGAGTACCAAGGGAGGGGCTAAGGTCACAAGTGTAGCAGAAGCGGCAGGCCCTTGGGGGTGAGTTTTGAGGGTGGAGCTGAAGCTACCGGGACCTAGGAGGGACAGTTGTACAGGGCCCAGCTGTGAGAAGGAGAGCTGTAAGAGCTGAGGGCAGGAGGAGGGAAGTGATTGGCATGCCTAGGCTGGCCCTCTCAGCGTGAGCAAGGAGCCTTGATGCTGAGCCTCCTTGGTTTTCATCAGCTGCCTTGAGATCAGGCTCCCGACAGTCCCTTCATGAAACCGACACTTGACAGCTCTGTGTATAGTGAATGAAACCCAACACAGTATTTGCCTAAGAGTCCTAGTGGACCAGTCTGGTTGCAACTGGAACCTCAAGTGTGGATTCTTTGGTATCACAAACTTGTGCCTGGTCTGTTTCTGCCAAGAGATACTTCATTCCTTTTAGTAAAAGATGAGAGATGTATGACCCATGTCCAAAGGGAAGGCCATGCTAGAAGATCACTCAGGACGTACTGGATCCCAACTGGAATTTATTATTAAACCCTCTTGTCCTCAGTTAACTCCACATTTCCAGGCACTCATAGTCTATCCTGGGAACAAACAATGGACCCTTGGACTCATATATCCCAAACTGATATGACCCTGTACTTCTGAGCCCAAGCTCCTATCTTATCTATCCAGTGTCTTAGCTTGAGAAAGGCTCATTGTTCATGACATTTTCTCAGTCCACAAACTTAGACATTGTCCTTGATACCTTCCACTGAGCTTTCAAATCTTGATGGTTCTGCTTCTGAAGTCACTCCCCAAATACCGTGTTCCCCATCCATGCTGACTCCTGCTGCCCTGGGGTTTGTCTGCACCCTGTCACACAGCCTTTGGCTCATTGTGCCTCTACCTTCGCCACCACCAGGATGAGTTCACAGGTACACACCTGGGCCCGACTGTCACTCCCACTTTCAAAGCCACAGATAAAAAGACTCCACCCTTAAAAGAAGCTTTCTAGGAGCAGGGACTTTTCTGTTTTGTTTAGCCATATATTTCCAAAACCTAGTCCAGTGATGAGCACATAATAGGAACTTGCTCCATATATTTGACAAGTGAATGGATGAATGGATGAATGGATTAATGATTAACTGAATTCCTTGAACTTGCTTTATCCTCTCCCAACTCCATACTTTGTTTCCTGTTTCCTTTCCTTCACATTATGGATTTAGTACATCCTAATGGTGACTTCTGACTTACTTGCTTTTGCTCTACCATGGTTGAGCCTCAACTTGAAGCATACCTATATGGTTTGAAAGCACCCAGTTTCCCTTCCTTGAAGGAAGCAACCACTAACAAGTAGAATTATATGATGTTGGAAGGGATCCAGCTTTGGAGAAGGAGGGGTCCAGGGTCCTGACCACTGACAAGAAGTTTATAGAGGAAGCTATTCTAACACTAGCCGAGTCCTAGAGCTTCAGTCTGAAATGGATAGGCAGTACACGTGGACTCGGGTAGAAAGCCAAAAACTTATGCTGAACGTGCTGCAGCATTGACAGTCTGCCCCTGCCCCAGGCCTGCTGCCTGACTCCAGAATCTTCCCTCAATACAATAAATGATCTGAGGACTTTGGGACAGATGTGCATCTTCCCTCAAGCCCAAGATCTGAAGGCTTGGGGCAGATGTGCATTGGTCCGACTGACAGAAAGTCTGGGTCCCAAGTCTGAACAGCTGGGGTGGGTGCTGTCTTCCAAAGATCTCCTGGGCAGGCCAGGGTAGAGCTCCAAGAACCAAAACCAAGGCTGAAATCCCAGCAAAGTTACTGGGAGAAGCACCATGTAACCCCTCCCCTTACCTGCACTGCTCCTCTTACACGGAACTACAGTGCTCCAAGAGGCACATTCCTCATGCTCTGAGACTTGGAGGCCCAGCAATGCTGTGGACCAGGCAGGCAGAGGAGGCAGTTACAGTGGGAAGGTCCACAGGCTCCCCACTCTCCTGTAAAACCATTAATAGTCAAATCTTCTGTCACCCTCCTGCTACTTTCCTGTTAGAAAACAAAGGTCCAGGTGCCTCGGGGAAAGCCTAGTATGGTGCTCCCTGCCACCGCACTCCTAGACACCCCCCCCAAGATTTCATTTGGCTGCTTTTATAGGGGACAAAATTTTCCCCACTTAGACATTTCTCTGTGCCCCCTTGGCAGTCATACACAGGAGGGGCCCTGTCAATCATGACTTTATGGTATACAGGTTTATTCACCTAGTATGGTGCTCCCTGCCACCGCACTCCTAGACACCCCCCCCCCAAGATTTCATTTGGCTGCTTTGATAGGGGACAAAATTTTCCCCACTTAGACATTTCTCTCTGCCCCCTTGGCAGTCATACACAGGAGGGCCCCTGTCAATCATGACTTTATGGTCTACAGGTTTATTCACATAAGACACAGCCCTGGCTTCCATGAAAGCCACCTACGTACGGTTACAGGAAAAGTGCCAGTCCCCTTACTCACCACTCAGATGGCTTCAGAGGCACAGAGTCCAGTGGCCACAATCAACATTTGTTGGTCCGTCCACACCAAGTCCAATCAAAGACAAGCTCTTGAGAGCTCATGAGAACTAAAGCTTGCAAGAGGTTTCCTGTTTCTTCTGTTGCAAGCCAGAGGGGGATCTCTGAGACCCCCAACAAGTAACCACAGCTTCCCAATCAGAGAGCTGCCCCACCCTGCCTGATGTCAGCCCAGAAAGTCAACAGAGGCACAGTGGAGTTCATGCCCACAGCTAAGTGAGCTTGAATGCCTGGCTCAGGGTACCACCTACCCACTGCAGCTTTCTTCAGGATGGGTGCTGTACACCCTAGACTGTCGGCAGGATACTGGGCTGCCTGTCTATGGAAGCACCTTCTCTAACCAGATCCAGGAGCTAGCCCCTCCCACGCTCCCCGAGGGACTCTCCCTTGCACAGAGCAGGTATACAGCTTTGTGTCTGAAGATTAAAGTTTGCCAGCTCATGGCTACCAAAGCCACTGCCTTGAGGTGCCAGCATAATTCCAGTCAGCCTACCTGATTGAAAGCCTAGTCAGGGAGAAATATGGAAGAAAGAAGAGAAGCCCAGGGGGCCAGCTAGAGGGTGAAAATCCCCTGGACCCAGCCTTTCAGAAGACCTGGAGTTAGGGAAGTGAAGTAAGAGCCCTGGGGCAGTAAGTCTTTGGCTCCTTTCAAGAGTCCAAGTTTCCAGGCTGTTTTGGTGCGCCAGAGGCCTGCCAGGAACCTTCATGGCCCCCTTCCCACAGCCCATTGTCTTATGCTCTCCTCCCCGTAGCTGCTAAGAGACCAATCTGAAGCAAAAGACCTGGAATATTTAGTTTCAGCTTTTGCCTGGAACGGTGCGGGCTGGGAGCTAGCCTGGCAGCGAAGGACCAGCCAGAGGCTTCCATTTTCCTCACTTGCACAGGTGGCTTGGAAGACAAGCCCCTCCCTTGGGGGTGGGGGTGACCATTTGAGGCCTAACCTGACATCCTGGGCTCAAAGCCTGGGGCATGTACAGCATGGAACAGCATGGAGAGTTTGCAGGGACACGCACCAAGCCATATATGGGAGCTACCTGTGTGGAGAGGCTTGGCATGGGGAACTAGGGGCTGTGGTAGCTAATGTCCTTTCTCAGGAGAATGTATTCATGTATGACATGCACAGTTAAATATTTTTAAAATGCAGTGTGGATGGCATGTAGTAAGGTGTACCACAGAAAGCCCTGGTCAGAATTAACTTTCGATGATGGAGAAAGTTTTTCTCTAGAAACTACTCCTTAAAGGCCAAGTATGTGACAGCAGCCAGAATGACTCTCTGTAAACCCTGATCAAAGGCTCCCCACCAGCCCTTCCTTGCTGGACATCAGCGATGCAGCAGGCAATGGAAGACACAGCCTACTCCACCACCCTGCAAGCTACTGAGGCTGTCAAGTGATGATTGTGTGCCTCTGATCTCAGGCCTAGTCATTGTAAGGGAAATTTCACTGGTGAGTGAGTGATCGACAGCATGCCGCAAACGAATCCCCTCCGCTATCACCAGGTGTGAATGAGTTCCTCCTCTAATCCATGCACACGGGACACATTGCTTCTCCAAGGGCAAGTTCATAGCTTTTGTGAACAGGGATTGGACTCATGATGGAGCATCTGGACAGAAGAGGGAATATAATCAGGGGACAAATGTTCCAGGTAGATCATAGCTTAAGGGACAAACAGCAGTGTCATCCTGCCTTTTAGCATCCTGCCCTGGTAATACAATCCCTATGGCCCTTAAAGGACACCTACAAGTAGCTCAATGCTGGTCTCTCAGGCTGCCAAAGAAGCCAGCAAGGGCAGCTCTGGATGCAGCTCCCCTCAGGAGGTCTGTGATGCCTCCTGGATGGGACAGGCAGGTGGAAGAACACAGCAAGGAACTGACCCCTGGTCCTGTCAGGAGCCAGCCAAGCAAGCACCCTGCAGGGAAGGTAAAGAGGTAGTCAGGGCCCAAACAAGGACTCCATCTGAGCTCACCTAGCTCAGGAGGTGCTCCTCCAGAGGGGCCACCAGGCTGTTTGTTTGTAAGGCAGCTAAATTGCTCCCAGGAGTGAGCCTTTGTTTCACAACATATTTTCAATGAGACTTTTTCTGCAAACATGTCTTGTCTGTGCAGGCACACGCACACTCTGGTCTCAAAGGGCAGACTTGGCCCAGCCTGGTTACAGCCTTCTCTTCCTTAGAGTTTCCCCGTGGGGCCCAGTTGGGACAGGAAAAAAAGAGGCATCTTTAGCCTCTTGCTATCTAGCTTGTAGCCCTCCCTCTCCTCTTGGTTTGTCGGGTGTGGTGGCATCAAAGGCAGTGGGAGCATTGGGCTGATGACAGCAAGTGCCACATGCTGCTTTGTGTGAACCAGCAAGTCTACCTGTTTCCTTTAATGCTCTCCCGAATTTAGGGTCCTTCTCCGTCCTGAGGCTGCAGAGTGGAGGGAAATTCTGTCAAAATTTCTCAACCCTGCTTCTATTCCTCAGGTGAGTCCTGGGCTTCCAGGTCCCATTTAGAGAGATGAGTAATGCTCTTGACCCTCCTGACAGCATGCACTTATGACTGAGCACAGTTTTTGGTCTCCAAACTGTTTCCTCTGGCACCTCAATACCCGTCTGCTCTGGGACCAGAGAGAACCTGCTTAATATCTCTTAAGCTAGTGTATTTCTCTCACCTTCCAGCAAGGTGAGACTGCACAGCCATATGTCTGGGATCCCACTGGACTGACAGCAGGCCCTATATCCTCATCTCTGAAGCACTGCAGTCCCCAGAGTATTAGGAGTAGGGAGCCTCTTGCATGGGCCCAGTGAGAACCAGAGAGAGTTGACAGGGCAGATGGCAAAACAGAATCCAGGACCCAAGTCTCTCCTCTCTATCTCTTCATGAGCTCTCTCTCTTTCTCTTTCTCTCCTCTCTCTTCTGCCTTCTTTCTCACTCTCCCTTTCTCTCTCTGCTCTCTTGCTCTCTTCTCTCTCCCTTCTCTGTCTCTCTCTCACTTCTCTCTCTGCCTCTCCTTCCCTTCTCTCTTACTCTCTCTCCATCCCTCTCTCACGTTCTTGCTCTCTGATCCCTCTTTCATTCCTCATCCTCTACCCTCTATTATGTTCACTTCATATCTCATGCACACTATCCTACCTTTAGAGATGGAAAAGTCTTGACAAATTTCAGGTCCTGGAAAAGATCCACTTAACCCCAAATCCAGTGTAAAAGTTCTGGGTCCTTTCCCCCAGAGAGATTTTGTTTGTGACTTCTGCATCACTGTGACCCAACCCCTAACAAGGGATGAATCTGTTTGTTACATCAGAGTCCCCATGCCCTAACCATCTCTGGAACCACCTTCACATACACACACACACACACACACACACACACACACACGCGCGCGCGCGCGGAGCTAGACTCTACTCATCTAGATGTTTCTTAATCCACTCCAGTTGACATTCGGCATTAAGATGTGCATTGAAAATTTGGTCCCAAAGAAAGGGGACAGTAGCTCTTTTACAAAGCTCTGGCACCAGGCATCCCTTCCCTTGTGGCTGGGCTGTCTAAGATACGATTGTGACACCATAGGCACAGGGGGCTGGACTATAACCTCCAGAACTCTGTCAGAGCCTTATCACCAGACATTCTGTAGGAAGCAGACCACTGTCTAGCACAGGACTTGGGAGAATGTAACCCAGATCCAACCCTTTCCTTGTCTTGTAGGAAACCCCAGGGACATCGTTCCCCTCTCAGGAACTCAATTTCCTCCTAGTCAAATGTGAAGATTTCTGGTCCTTCCCATGACGTTTCCTCTGACTGACTCCCCATACCACTTGGCATGGCCCTTGAGCAATCATTGATATGAGTCCAAAGGGAAGGACTATGTGAAGCTGTGCCTGGGCTGGAGACAGTGAGGGTAGGGACCCCAGAGTAATGGCTGCAGCCAAGTCCCAGCCACAGTGCCTGGGACCAGGGAGCTGTCCCCCAGTTCAATCTGCAACTCAGCCAAAAATGAGTCTTAGATGCGAGAACGTCTGACGCCAGGTTTTGTTGCAATTATAGCTTTTATTGAGCATGCTCTCTAAACAAAGCCTTGAGCGGTGTGGAAGCCAAACCCTGCCCACAGAGAATGACAGAGAAGGGCAGACAGATGAAGTGCCTATGCTGGTGGTGTTGTGACGACTGGTGCCATCCTCATCCGTCCAAAGGAGTGACAGCTCATCCAGGCATAAGGCCTGACCAGAATTGTGAAAGGCTCTGGAAGGACAATGGGCAAGGGCAGCCCTAGAAGCAAAGGTAAGAGCACAAGGGGAACAGTTCCAGCGGGCCTGTGAAGACTATGAAACTTCACTGGTGAATCCATAGCCACAGGCTGGCTACGAAGACCAACAGCAGCACAGCGAAGAGTGCAGCCTCCTTATGGTGGTGCCAGGCAGTACTCTGTTCCTCAAGGGCACGCAGCCGCACAGTGATCACTTGCATCTGTGCAGGGATCAAAAATAGGACTGGTGAGCAGGGACTTTTCATGGGAAGGCCAAAGCACAAGGGCATGGGGCCAGCTGGGGGTAAGGGAGACCCTGTCTCAAAAAAACCAAAAAAAAAAAAAAAACCAGAAACAATCTTTGCTACCTTTATCCCCTCCACTTCCACCTCATTTTTCCCAATTTCTTTCCAACATCTCCAGCATAGAGGGAAAGTCGAAGGTGGGCATCGACATGCAGTACCCAAGCCATGAGACTTGAGAAGAGAGGGGAGCCTGACGTCACTTCACACGCTACAGGATAAGATTATAATAAAGGCTATGCTAATTAAAGGGACAGATCTTATTCACAGGTGTCAAGGTCCCCCACTTCAAGGTACAGTGATGCTGCTGCCACCAGCACAGCACATGCTCACCTCCCTTCTCATGATTTCCATCTCCAGTCCATTGAGCTCTTCCAGGCCAATCTCTGCCATTATATCTGCTTCCAGGCTGCTCAGGGAGAAGATACAGGGTCAGGGATGCTAGTGGCCTCAAGCAGGGCAAGGGAAAGCTGGTAATCCTGGAGGCTTTTCAGATGATGACCCCAGTCCTTACATCGTGTGGTAAGAGGTCCAAGAATCTTCCAAAGTATATAAAGGTCCCAAATGGCCTGAAGGCAATAGCACCCAATACTCAAAACACCTAACACTGCCTTTTGGCCAGGCTACTCACCAATCCCTCTGCCCCTGCCGCAGAGAGGGGCAATACAATCCAGCTCTTACCATTTGTATGGGATCCTCCCCTCCTGAAGATGGGCATCCCTGTGGCTTTGCTCTCTTGGCATCCTGGGCATCTGTAGCTGATGCCCCTATAGGAAAGAAGAAAGTGCCATTCGAAGCAACCTCCTCAGCCCCAGCAAAGCACTTGCCCAGACTATGCCAGATTGAACAGTGCACCCCATGGGAGTCCTGTGATGCTGAATCCTCTGCCTACTCGTAGCCCACCCATAACATGCCCCTTGGTAGCTCCCTGGCCTTGCATGTTGTGGCAAAGGAAGAACAATGCCAGGCTTCCCTGTCTTCTGGCAGAACTCTTATATGTAGAATGACTTGAAGGGCCAAGCTGCCTACAGGAGATGAATGTAAACCCCCAAATCGATTTCAAGTTATATAAAAGAAAGTATCATTTCACACTGTAGTTTTCTGAAGTATTGGTTACAGTCATTCCTTGGTATCCTTGGGGGATTGTTTCCAGGATACCCCTTCCTTGTGGTTACCCAAAGTTGCAAATTCTCAAGTCCCTTAAAATGCCATAGTACTTGCATATAGGAGATGCACATCCTCCAGTATAATTTAAATCATCTCTATATTACATATACTCTCTGATAAAATGTAAATGCTACGTAATTAGTTATTATATTGTATTATGTAGAGAATAATGACAAAGAAAAGGTTTGCACATGTTTCTCTACTGATATAGTTTTCTATGGTTGATTGAGTCAACAGATGCAAAACCTAGGAATACAGAGGACCAATTATATATGTACTCCCAAGCAACATGTCCGTTGGGCATGCTGGATTCCCAGCATTGAATTCCCAGCATACCACAGGATAGTCCTGACCTTCCATGGGACTTCCCTTATCCCATTTGCCTTCTTGACATACAGGAGCTTCTTCCTCCCAACAATCAACTTCTAACCTGGTTTCATCTACCATGGGCAGAGAGGAGCCCCTAAAGACAGTATGGGATTGGGGATTTAGCTCAGTGGTAGAGCACTTGCCTAGCAAGTGCAGGGCCCTGGGTTTGATCCTCAGCTCCGGGGGGGGGGGGAAGACAGTACTTCCCACAGCAACCTAACCACTATGTCAAGGATCCAACAGAGTACCTCTTTCTTAGGCCAGGGGCCAGTCACATTCCAAAGTGGTCCAAATCCAGCAGGCTTTGTTTCCATCCTTGAATGCCTCCGGGCCCCTCCAAGTTGATGAGGTTCAGGCTCCATCATTTCTAGAGAGAACAGGGAATGCCAGGAGTGACGTTAGTAGTTGTCCCAAGATTTCTTGGTTAGCAGAGATAGCAGAAAGAACTTTCTTTTCTTTCTTTTTTTTTTTTTAGGACTCTCTGAAAACCGATTCACTTCTGATCCCAAGCCTGTTTATTCATCTGTTCAACAATTCAGTATTTGCAGAAGACTAAGCTAGGGCCTAGGATGCTTTAGAAAGTGAGCAGTCACAGGGACAAAATCGCAAACATCAATCAGCTCTGTATTAGGGAGATTGGGAAGTACAAAACAGAAAATAATCCATCAGTGTAAATTCAGATAAATAAATGTTCTGTGCATGATTAAAACAGCCTAATATTGGGGGAAGGGCTGCTTTCTAGAAAAGTAGAAGTCAACACTGAGAGTCCTAAAAGACACAAATAGCTTAACCATGAGAAAAGAAGTGAAAGAGCCTTCCAGAGCAAGTAAACTGCAAGCACAAAAGCTGCCGGATACTGTAGAAAATCACGGGTGGACCCACTTGATAGACTATAGACAGGGGACATTTTAGGGGATTCTCACCTTGCATCAACAGTTGCTCTTGGCTTTGCTTGAGGCTTCCAGTCCCCAGATCGTCAAGAATGGTCATTTCTATCTCTTCTTTGACATCAGAGGATCGTCCTGCCATCACTACTACAGAGAAGACGCTAGGAAGACCGTCTCTTCCAGGGGTTGAAATACAGGCGATAGACCAGCAGAAGAGGGTGGAGCCAGACCACCCTCTGCACTAAAGGCCTTGGACTGGCAACTTGTGTTCCTGCCGTATCTCGTGGGCCAGTGAGTGGCCTTCTGTTCTGTTACTGTGTACGCAAATTAAGAAAAGAGATAGGACTCCCAGCCATGTTGCCTATGAGAACTTCCCTGATTCACCATCCCTTGATTTTGCTACTTAGTGGTAGGTAGGGCCCACCTTCCACCATTTCTATAAAGATGAAAGGACTAGCATAGCGTCTGAGCATCAGTCAGTACCCAAAGCAGTCTCAGGTACCAGGCTTACCATTTCTCCAAGTCCAGCACTGGCCAATAATCCAGTCCACAGCTCATCCTGCCTCCCCCAATTCAGAGTCCCAGGGAAGGGAGATGGCAGTCTCTGATTTGAGTCCTGGGCAGGAACCATACAAACCAAAGCAGAGAGGGGCAAGGGAAAACAGATATGCTGTGGTCACCAGCACCCCTTGAGGTCCTGGGCCTGAGTGCCCCAATCTAAGTTTCAGTTCCTCTTCAGTTTTCCTAGTGATTAGACTAGGTACATGTGTCAGCTTGGCCAGCCCCTGATCTACAGTGACTCCATCAAACACTATCTAGTTTGGCTACAAAGGTACGTTGTAGCTGTGATAAGCATCGCAGTCCACTTTAAATGAAGGGGGAATTCTACTCAGTCATGTGGTGGTACTCAACCAACCTGCTGAAGGATTTAAGTGCAAACATTGAGGTTTCTAGGAAGAAGACAGAAGTTTTCTTCAGGAATGAAGTATCAGTTCCAGCCACCTTCCCAGCTGCAGCCCCTAGAACCAGTTGTTTAAGGGAATCCCTGTATCCTTAGGCATCTGCATGTACATCTTGTTTGTAGAACCTTGACTGATACAATTATCAGTGGTCAAACCTTGGTTTGTATGAACAGCCCCAGAGCCACTCAAGGAAGAAGAGGTTATTTGTCAAAGGAATCAGGCCCCACTGGGCCCACCTGGGAAGAGGAAGACAGAAGCAAATCAAGGGCAGGAGGAGAAAAGAAAGAAGGGAGGGAGGAAGGGAGGGAGCCAGGACTAGCTGAGAGATAGTAGCTTGGTGACTCCCCAGCCTGCTTGTCCTGCTCAGAGTTGGTATAGGTAAGCCCTGGCTGAATTCCTAAGGACCTGGACAATCCTTCCCTTGCTAGTTCCAGCAAAACAGCCACAATGAAACCTGAGCTTTGTAGAGGGCCACACCTTATCAGTAGAGAAACTGCCAAGTGCCTGTTGTAGAAGTCAAGAGTCCTAGAAGCTGAGCTTTGCATTTTTGCCCAACTGCAGTTGCCACATTGAGCAAATAAAAATAGAACAATAAATTTGAACTTCAGATTTTAAAAAATCATTATTAGTATCAGTGTTCTACTCCATGCGACATTTGGAACTCATGTACACTAAATTAACCCATGAGTTATCCGGCATTCAAATGTAAATGGATATCCTGTATTTTATTTGACAGTTCATGGCCTGCCCAGGAGCTCAGTATTTCTTGGACAGTGCTCTTCTTTGTGCCTCGGTCTGTCTGCTGGACAATGGGGCTCACAGTCCTTTCTCCTTACAGGCTGACAAAAGAGCTCAAAAGTCAGCTGCACTTGGCCTTGAGCTACTGTTCCCAGACAAGATTCACCTCCAGTTGCCAAGTGGCCTTGACCCACTGGGGCTTCCTGGGAACAGGAACACTGGCCCATGTGCATGTGGAGGCACTGCCCTCTGGTGGCATAGGAACCCACCTCCTTAATTGAAGCATAGAGGGTAGGGAGGGTTCTTTGATGACTCCTGGGTCCCCAAGGTCACCCAGAAACCTTGACAGTCCACTGCCTTAGCATACTTTCCTCTTTTACATTGTGTGCCATGGATGTCTGGAGATAAGAGACACAATTCTCTGCATAGTACCCTGCTAATATGTTAACGCTTACATAATTGTATTTACATTCGAATTTCCTTCTGAAATGTCCCTAAACTTGTAATCTAAATATTCTGAAAAACCACCACTGTGTATTGTGCTCATCTTAGAATTTCAAGGGGCTGGAGCTCTGCAAAGTGTTACACAGCACATGGGTCCAAGATGACTACAGACAGTCAATGCTTCAGTGGTAGCTTCTCAGAGAAAGAGCCAGGAAGTCTTACATGGAAGTTGGGCATGTTTCTGGGAATGAGAAAGAGGAGACCAGAACACTTCTGACTTGTGTGTCTATATATTTGCAGTGTGTAGAGACTTCATACACATGAAATCTCATATCTGAGATGTGTCCTAGTCACCAACTTACTTTTGTAAGTGCATAGTATGCTTTGGAGATCTCCCCATATCAGAACAGAAGTGTTGGATTTCTTTCAACCCAGTCCCACTGCTTCTCTCCCCCGACTGATGGTCACTGTGAGTGTTCAGAGCTTTTCCCTTCCAGAAGCCAAGTAGGACTGAGTGCTTCTAGACAAGCCTCTTTTCACACATGTTAATGTGTCTATAGAGCAATGGGTGGCTTTGTGAGGAACCATGGCATGCGCGTTGATAACTTCAAGCTGTGTTGGCCAATACTATCAACAAGCATTCCAAGGAGGCTACACAAAGTGGGTCACCAAGAGAAAGAAATGCTTTTTGCTTCACCCCAGTATCAACAGAAGATATTATGGAACTTTTTAAGAGGCATCATTATAATGTGTGAAAAGTGATATCTATCTCATTGTTGCTTTAATTTATTTTGCTTTAATTATGAATAAACCTGAGCCATTTTTCATTTGTTTATTGATCCTCTGTATTTCTTTCCTGTGAACATTTTGCTGGAGGGCTTAAATCTTTATTAAAAGAGGAGCTGTAATATTAGTGCAAAGGAATGGGGGTGAAAACTCTTCCTACCTTCAAGCCAAGCTTCCTCATAGCAAAAGGATCATCTTTTTCCTTAAGGAGATCTTGAATACACAGCCTCCACTGGGGACCAAACACATCTAGTTAATTACATGCACGTTTCAGGCTAAATCCTAGAGGGTATCCTGCTCCTACACAAAGCCAAGTGTCTAACTCCACACGGGCTAATGCCTGCCTGCCCTATCCGGGTGTGTGTGTGTGTGTGTGTGTGTGTGTGTGTGTGTGTGTGTGTTTGTCTGCCTGGCTCTCTGTCTCTTGGCCAGTTTTCAGTCTGCTTCATCTCCCTCTTCCAATAATGCCTCTCAGTCACTATCCTCTTTCAGCTCTTAAGCTACATATGGGCACTCTTCTCAGATTCCCATCTCTACCTGCTTGGCAGCAGTGGTGAGAGGCGGCAAAAGCCCAGGCCTGGGGTCAGAATGCCAGGAAATAACCCCTAGGCTTGTTAGTGGGGCATCTTGGATAAGTCACTTCTTCTTCTCTGAGCCTCTGCTTCCCAATCTTCATATTATGGATTGAGCTAAACTGTGTTTTGTGGTTTTAGGAAAGTGCACTAGAGGCAATCAGGGCTTCATGGCAGACCCTAGTCTCTCCTCAGGCACTTACCACTTTCTTCTTTTGAGTTACTATGTATTCTGTTTCATTTCTGGTGCCGTGATGAAAAACGCACTAACAAATAGTAACTCAGGGAAGAAGGGTTATAATTCCAGGTCCTAGTCCGTCATTGTGGAGAATTCAAGGCAGAAACCTCAGTTTGTCACAACATACCAATAATCAAAAAGAATGCATGCATGCTCGACTGCTTGTGCTCAGCTCGGTTTCTTTACTCTAACACAGTGTAGGGCCCCCTACTTATACAATGGTGCCACCCACAATGGGCTGGCTCTTTCCACATCAATTCACTTAATTGAGACAATCCAGCACAGACATGCCACAGGCCAGCCCAATGTATACAATTCCTCATTGAGACTTTCTTCCTATGTGATTTTAGGTTGTATCAACTTGATAAAGTTAACCATAACACCACGAAAGAGGCCATTCAAATCAAAGGTCTTGAAAAAAATCCCAAAATCCATTGGGTGTAATGACCTCCTGCCTCCAAGCCCTGTCCACAGCCCAATGTTAGACACCTGGAGCCCCCAACTCCAGCAAGTGATCCCTCCAGCTCAATTCTTCCAAGCAACTGGGAGCTTCCTCTCTGCTTGCTAAGGAGGTTTACATACCAGTAAACAATTGTCCTTCAGGCTCCTGGAAGCAGCTGCTACTCAAGTCATACTTAGAACTCCAGGACTCCCCCTGGGCAGGAAGGAGAAGGGGGCCTAAAGGAGCCTTAAAGGAACAGGAAGTACAGACAGAAGGGCATGGGGTCAAGTTGCAAAAACTGGATCTGGCCTAGGGAAGAAAGATCTTTATGAGCAGAGGAAGGGAAATAAAAATGTCAGGGCCCTTTTCATGATATTGGTTCTGTTGACCCAGGAGTATGAGTGGTTTTCCACCTTCTAGTGTCTTCCTCAATTGTTCAAGTGTTTCAAAGTTCTCATGGTACAAGTGTCCCACCCCCCATCCCAGTTAGAATTATTTCTATGGTTTTGTCTTGTTTTGTTTGGCTACTGTAAATGGTATTGTTTTCCTGATTGCTTTCTCAGCATGCTTATTAGTGATATATAGAAAAGCTATTGATATTTGTATGGTGATTTTTGTAACCTCCTACTTTGCTGAAAGAAATACAAATATAACGATTTCTTTCATATGTGGACTATATACACACACATTTTATTTATATATATATGCATATGCTATGACATGAAAGAAACACACTATTTCAAAAAGGGAAGCTGACTAGCAGGAGGGGGAGTGAGGAAAGGAGAGGATAATTGTGTAACAGACTTCAAGAAGCTACTTTTTTAAAAAAAGCACTGAGTCCTCATTTGGGTCCACAAAGTAACAGAATGCAAGAGGACAGCTTGGCAACTCCATACTCATGTTGTGCCTGTCTTGTTTACTTCGAGTATGACATTCTCCTTGGCTCTGCATAAGCCTAGTCATCACTCAAGTAGTGGCTGTCTACCTAACCTACCCATCCTCCTTCAAGGCTGAAGGCACAGAGATAAGTCACTGTCCCATACTTGCAGTCACCTTGGATTCCAGAAACAGCAAAGCCCCGGAGGAGAGGCCAGCCTCAAGATCATAGATCCATAAAGGCCCCAAATGAAGGGAAGTCATTGATGATGGTAAGACTGTACCACGGAGCAGCTTCAATTGTCGGATTCAGATTGGTCTTCCATGTGACGATGGCAGTGCAGGATCAGACCATATCTTCCCCAGAGCTGGTTCCTTATGCATGTTCCCTGCCCTTCTGCCCCAAGTTCTTCTTCAGTTTAAACCTAAAATTCATATCAGTACATTATAGATGAACTTGGGGAGTCAATGGACCACTTTACCTCCTTCTCTTCCCATAACCTTGACTAAATCTCCCATTTCTGCTTTTCATCATTACCAGTGATTGGTGTACTGGGACTAACAGTCAAACAAAGCCTGTTGGGGCTTGGAGCTGGAGTTTCTTGCCTAAAACTCTAGTTACAATGGGGATGAATAAGACCAAAACACATGACATACTTGAATGAAAATGTCTTTATGAAATGCATCATTTTATATAACAAATATATACTAATATATAGTAAATATACAAATGTATTTTAGATGAAAAATGTGGCAGGGCTGCCTGGAGCAGCCTTAAGAGTGACAAAATTTTTAAAATTTATTATTATTTTATGTATATGTGTGTATTGCCTGCATATAGGTAGGTGCACCTGTGTCATGCAGTGCCCTCACAGGTCAGAAGAGGGTGTCGGATCCCCTGTAATTGGAGTTACTGGCAGTTAGTCGCCATGTGGGTAGTAGGATTTGAACCTGGGTCCTCTGCAAGATCAGCCAGGGCTCTTAACTGCTGAGCCATCTCTCCAGTCCTGAGACCATTTGAATTTCTATGAACACAGGGCCACCTCGATTTCTAGTTTTTTGCCTCATCCAACATGTCTGTCTTGTACCAAGATTAACGCTGTGTTAAGTGCTAGGGATAGAGGCAAGGTCTCTGTCCTCGACAAGTTCATGTTAGATAGGCAGACCACATCAAGCACACAGGGGAAACGTATATGGGTCTTTGGGGACAGTGACAGAGAATTAGTTGTGTGGCAGTCATGGCTGCTTTCTTAGAATGTGATAGGTACTAGAGTTTTGCCAACATACTAGGGAGAGGGCAAAAGGGGCATTGTGTACAACCATTGTCCTCAGTTCTTGCAATCCCTGACTGCACACCTCCAGGAACTGTTTGTTACCTCCCAGAGGGATTCAGGTTGCTAGCAATGCCTTCCCTGCGTTAGTCTGTAACCTTGACTGCAGTGGAGGGGAGGAGCCATTCGGTGAATTGAGTTGGAGACTCAGACACAGAGCTACAGCTTGTCATCAGGTAGGACTCCTTCCAAGAGGCCTACACGTTGATGCGCATAGCCAGAGGCCACTCTGCTGTACCAAGTCGCTGCAGAACAGTACCTGATGGCTTCTTCTGCAGAGGGAGGCTGGCTCAGCCACACGGAAGGAGTTGTCAAGGTCAGGATGATTGTGTTGTTCCTGCTGGACTGCCTGAAGGACAACTCAGGATTTCTCAGTCTACAAGATAAAGAGCAGCCACTGAACATATCAGGCATATCACCCCCTAGTGTAGCCAACTTCTGTCACTGCCTGCTCCATCTTCCAGCTTCTCTTTTCTTCACTTTGGTCCAAGAATCCTTACCTCAAAGGCTGGCAGCAGATCCTGAGATCTGAAGGGGCTCAGTCACCTCCCTATCAGTCACACAGTGGCCCAGTGTTCACTGTCCTCAGAGTGGTAGGTAGCCTCCGTGTCCAAAGAACCTTTGGAGTTCGCGAGGAAAGACCTCTTTGCTGATCCCCAAGAAGAGGGTTAGAAAAAGTGGCTTTGTAGAGCCCTCAACCTCACCATATGGCGATTCCTCATATGTAAATGCTTCTGCTTCCAATGGGTTCCGTGCCCAGTAACCGAAATATGATGTGTAGGTAAATGTCAGAAGTAGCAGAGGCCGGCATCTCTCTCTAGCTTGATGGGAAAGTTTCTCCTTATACTTTTGTGCTGGCGGGGATCACTTTTCTATCGCTTTACTATTAGTACTGAAGAGGAGAGGAACAGAGGCTGCACATCTTCGCACACAAGAAGATTATGAAAGATGTTCCTTTATTGGGCATTTTTTCATTGCTGTGGCTAAATACCTGGCAAAAGCAATTTTAGGAAGGCAGGGTTTATTTTGGTTCCTGGTATGAGAGAATGCAGGCCATCATGGGGGGGGCATGGCAGCGGGAGGGTGAGATGGCTGGTCACAGAGTACTGCAGGGAATAAGCAGTGATAGATGAATACTCATTCTTGGCTCGCTTTCTCTTTACTCAGTCTGGGACTTCAACCCACAGAATAGTGCCATATACATTCAGGCTGTGTAGTCTCATCTCAGTTAACTCTCTCAGGAAACACCTTTATACACATACCAAGAGATGTTAATTAACCATCACAATTTCCATCTCGAACGAGGATAATCTTCCAAGTATTCTTCTAGTTTTTACAGATGGAAAAGCTGAGAAAGGCAGACATAGATGGCCAGATGACCCAGTTCAACAATTCAGTAGCACATCAGTCATTCTCTGTGGTAGGTCAACAGGAGGAGCTGGTTCAAGAAAGTTTAAGGAAACTTGCCCCAACCCTTATTTTGTGCTGATCAGTCCTTTGCTCTTGGAAACCAGAGGCCAGCAGACAAGTTATATCTCAACACCCTGCTGACAAATGGAGAAGAGGCTGAGTCAGAGCTTGAACTCGGCTTCCCACCATTCCCAGATTTGGGGTTTGACTGCAAGATTCTAGCTTTTTAGCTCTGTTACCTTAGATAATTCATTCGCCTGTCTTTTCTGTGCCTCCATAGTTCTGCTTCAAAAAGATGGATAAGGAGTCATGTAATGTGAGCCTTGTCTTCCAAGTACAGGGTATTATTTGAGGTATGTGATTTGCTACTAGTTTCATATAGTGCATGAGACTTTCCTGATAGTGTCAAAGAATGACCTGTGTGATCTCGTTATAGGTCACACTCTCAAGCTATTGTCCTTTTTTGGTCTCTGACAGCAAGGCCTCCACCATACACACTGTGTCTACTCTTCTGTCTACCAGACATCCCACTACTCCTTCTGCTCCCACTTGCTCAATCCCTCAACTGAAAGCAGCCCTTTAAGGGGTCACAAGGAGCCTCCTATTGAGTCACTGCAATAAATCAAATACAGATGTCACCTTTATTCAATTTTTGGAAGCATGTCACATCATTTTTCACTCTTTCATTCATACTCACAGTTCTCTACCTGCCTGTCTGGTTCCTCTCCTTAAGCCTTTATTTGCCTTCTTTCTGGTAACTTGAGCAACATTGATCTCTCCTGTTCCATTACAGGCCTCCCTCCTCAGCCCCACACAAACATCCTCCATGCCACACCCTGAACACCCAAAGGAACATAAATCTACGGTCTGTGTTTACTTCTAAGCACTTGTTCCTCCATGTAGGCCTGAATGTGTCCTCATCTCTTTCCAACAAGTACAGAACCATTTCTCCCAGGGTGACCCAAAGATTTACACAGAAGAATCAGCTGGTACATTTTCCTAAGAATGCATAGTCATGAGCCGAAGATCGTCCTGGGATCTCAGGATCTTCATTTTAAATGCCAGATGGCCACGGTGTCTACCAAATTTAGAGCCAAGCCTTGTCACTAGTCTCTTTGTCTCTGTCTCCTCTAGCCACTATCTCTTGTCAGGACAACTGTAGCAAACACCTGGCCTACCTGATGCTTTGTTTTCTGATCCTCTGCAGACCATTCTTCGAATAGCACATGTGCTTCTTTTTATCACCACGGAAAAGAACTATTCCAGGCACGACCTAAAGGGGCCTGACTTCCCTTTTGCTTTGCCATTCTCAATTTACACAACACTTTCCCTCATGCTATTCGGGATTCTTGTTTCCTTAACTTTATGGGCTTGCTAAAGTCCAGGATTTTTCACGTTATCGCTCTGATTGCATGTCTCTCCCATATTCTTGGCCTGTACTAATCATTTGAGCTGGCCATGCTGCCATCAAGACAGCTTTCTCTGGAAGCTTCCATACAACCGCCACTGATATTCCCCACATCCTAAGTTCAGCATGTACCATTACTAAGCCTTTTTAGGCCCCACCCCCAGATGTGCTCAGTGCTGCTGAACACATGCATGCCCTTCTGGATCCCTTCTACACTGCATGCCCTTCTGGATCCCTATAGCCTGACTTGAGGCAGGGACCCCCTGGCTTGCTGAGTACCATGCTCTTTCAGCACCCACCACTGCTACGTGCTGTTAACTTTAAGGTACCATCACTGACTGCCTCACCCATTGGGCTCCTGGGATTCAGTACCAGAAGGCCAATAGGAAACACCCCCCAGTTTCTTATTTAAATATGGTACGCATACTAGTGAAACTGAATTCAGCAGTTTGAGTTCTTTGGACAAAGTGCAAGAAGTCACTGCTGTTGGAGCTACCAGGCTTGGTGGCGCATGCCTTTAATCCCAGCACTCGGGAGGCAGAGGCAGGCAGATCTCTGTGAGTTCAAGGCCAGCCTGGTCTACATAGTGAGTTCCAGGACAGCTGGGGCTGCAGGGAGACCCTGTCTCAAAAAAACCAAAAAAAACAAAAAAGAAGTCACTGCTCTTGGGGCTACTAGTCTTGTGATTCCTGAAAACAGTATTTTTCAGAGGAAAAACATCCAAGGGATCCAAATATTTTGTCTGCTTTTCACATATTGGGGTCTCATATTATGCTCCACACAGGGGCTCAGGGAAACCCACACTGAAGCTCAACTTCTCTTCTCCCAGTCTGTGGTAACATGAATGACAATGTATCCCATAGGTTCCAAGTATTAGTTCACGGTGTTGTTTGGGGAGGGTCATGGAACCTTTAGCAAATGTGGTCATGCGGGCAGAAACACATCACTGGAGATGGGTTCTGACAGGTCAGAGTCCATGTCCCACTTAGAGTTTCTCTCTTTGCTTCCTGTGCCTTTTGAAAATGGCAGTGTTCATCTTTCTGTTCCTGTCCTCTCTGGTGCATGCCTCCCTGCCATGATGGACTATTATCCCTCTGGAGCTATAAACTCAATAAAGTCTTTTTTCTATAAGTTGTCTTGGTCATGGTGTTTTTATCACAGCAACAGAAAAGGAACTAATGCACAGCCTTCTTGGCCCATGAGGGACCCTCAGCAGTTATCCCTAGTCTTTCCACCTGCATCAGGAAAGAAACAGTTCCAGAGTGTGATTTGAGACTAGCGAGGTACCCAAGTCTTTGACAACATCTCAGAAAAGCCTTGATACCCCACTGCTTTTCTAGACTGGGTATGGTGTGCTCAAGTTGGGGAAAGGAACAACAAAGACTCCCCTTGCCATTATTGGGTAAATGGAAGCCCCCCCCCCGCAATCCATATGTACTACACAGTGTTTAATAAATGATAGTTGTGGTCATTTTGAAGCAGAACTTGCAAATCCTTCACACTATCATCCCAATTCCCTTATTCCGTACTACCTCCTCCCATCTGCTATGAGGGGATTGCAGTAGTCCAGGATGAAAGGACAGCAAAAAGGGAAGAAAGTGGGCCTCACCTTCCCAAGCCACGCCTTTGCTTTTCACCTGACTCACTCTCTGCTCCGGTAAGAACTAGGGAGACTGAGATAGGAAATGTTTCCCCTGCTTTCAACCCTGGCACTTCTTCATCCTCTCCAATTTCGATGGTCTTCAGCCTGGAATTGTGGTTTTATGATACTGTGAGCACATGAGAAAAGGGAGTCTAGTCACTTGGATGGAGTATGAGTTACTGGTGGTTTGGGTTTTCTGTTGTGATAATACTATGACCAAACACAACTCAGAGAAGAAAGGGTTTGTTTTGGCTTGTGGCTCCAGAGGGAGAGAACAGTAGGGTCAGGTTGTGAATGGCTGCAGGCAGGCAGGCATAGTGCCAGGAGCAGGAAGCATCCTGATTGTACTGTTATCTACATACAGGAAACAGGGAGAGAAAAAAGGAAAGGCAAAGCTATGAACCCTCAGAGCCCTCTCTTCCAGCAAAGCTTCATCTCTTTAAGATTCAGTGACCTTCCCAAAATGGCACCAATAAATGGGGAACAAGTGTTCAAACACACAGGCCTATGGGGAGCATCTTTCATTCAAACCACCACAGATGGTGTCCCTAGGGACACTTCAGAAGCCTGGAGCTTATTCTTGTAGTAACTTCCTTACAGGTGCTAGCCTCTAGCCCCAAGTTACTGCCTGGAACACTTATCTCTGGGGAAAGTGACTACAATTCAAACTGCAGTTTCAGAAGCTCACCCAAGCTTGTGCTGGGATTTTGAAGAGCCTTCATGTGACTTACTATCAGCACAGAAGGTTCAGATCACTCCGCTAAGCCAGGCTGGGACAAGAATGAAACCCAAGGCCTCTGGCTGCTGTTCCTGACATCTAATCTCCACACTGAATTATCTCCGATGCCCCACACTTCCTTAGGATTATCCCATTGCTACTAGAGCTGTGCCTATTAAGATGAGGATCACTTTCATTAGTGAGAGGCCTGGTGGTGTGGCGGGCCTTCCCAGCAGTCAGCGAGAGTCTGAGTTCAATCTTCAGTACCAGGAAACGTTTGGAAAGGAACTATTTTCAATAGCTTTGTTATTTGCACAATTTGTGTCAGCATTCTTCTAGCTACATCTCACTCCACATCAGCAGCTTGAAGTCTGTGGGTCAAGCCCTCATCTCTTCCATATGGAGGAGAGGTGCATCATTGCCCTCTGTGCAGTCCTCAAATATCAGGAAACCCTGACAAGGCAATGCCTAGCTGTGTTGTCCCACCCATATGGGGCAGAGGAAATCTTCTTCTTCCCACCCTTCCCCCAGCCACCTGAAACCAAGCAGGACATCTTTCTAGCAAGGGACACCTGTTAGTAAGTAGGGATCAAATGGCTAGGAAGTTGCTAAACAAGATCTGTGACAGATCTTGCTAACCTCATCCCACAGGGGAAGGAACCAGAAGATCATATTACACACTGTAGGCACAAACTTTAGGATCTTGACCATCTCTGCTTCCAACTAGTTCCTAAACTGGTTTGGGCTGTTTCCTTATCTACAATCTGACTTTTGATTTAACAAGTTTGACCTCCAGGCACATACTCCATACCTTTGGAGCCATCTGCGATCTGTGACTGACCAGGACAAGATGCATGTAGATGCCATTTGCTCTTTATTGTTATTCAGCATCATCTTATACAGAAAGAGACAAAAAGTAACAGCTAATTCAACAATTGTAGAAAGGGAGCCAAAGAGCGTGCACGCGAGGGATCTGAAGCAGGTTGGTTTGTTCCTCCCAGGCTCCAGTTGAAATTCCAACATACGACTAAATGTACAGATTTTCCAGCTGACATGGGTCAACACATGAATACGAGCACAGTTTCAAGGGGTACCAAAATTAATCCATTTCACAGTAATCATTTCTAGAAGCTCAATTGCACATATCAGGGTTGCCACTGTCAAAAATTCACAATGACAGAGTGAAATAGCAGGTGGATTCAGGCCTGGGAGAGTGGCATTACTGAGGCAAAACAGGTTGGGAGGCAAAAAGCAGCTGGAGGCTTGGTCCCAATCCTAGACACCAGTCTTAATTGGTTGGCTGGGCGCTGGAGAAAGGCAGGCACATTCAGCAGTCATAGAGCAGTGCAGTAAAAGAACTGCTGAGGCATTGAGCTGAGGGGGTGTGCTGTTTGGAGATCTTTGTCAGAGAAATTCTTGCTAGAGAGAGACTCGCCTCCCACGGCCTGGGAAAGGAAAAGCTTCAGAAGTTTGAAGACTTGGGGGTGAATGATGAGAGCAGGCAGTCTGCTTCACAGAATACTGAGAAAGACACATACTTGTGTTTAAATTGCAATCAAGACCACAGACTATGTCATTCACAGGATAAATACAGACATGGAGTGAAAGGCTGCAATATCGAATGTCCCCACAACAGAGAGAGAACAAGGGCTCACCCTGCAGAGAAGCCTTACACACAAGAACTGCTGAACCCCAAGCTGAAGGCACAATGAAGGGATCCTTGGTACCTCAAGCTTTTCTGCTGAAAAAGGTACCCATTTTAAAGCGGATTCCTCTTACACAGAAGACCCTGAAGACAGACTGAAGGGAAGAAGAGTCACAGTCACTGAGCTATCTCAAATTTGGATTTCCTCTAAGTTCTGAACTAGTGGGCTTCAAATTAATAAGCTTTTACTGTAGTTGGAAGCAGTCTGCTGACAGTAGTCTAAAATTAGCTAATTATACTGATTAGTATTAGGAGACTTCAATGGGGAGGATTTGACTGTTTGGGAATCAGTGAAGCCTGGGAATGGAGCTTCAGCACTTAACAAGCTGAAAAGCAGCCCAGCCCAGAGCAGGCACAGAGTCAGAGCACACACATGCTGTCCAAGAAAGACACAGCCCTAGCGACTCAACGGCCTCTCTTGGCCATCTTGCTCTCACTTGGATTAAAGAACAATCTAGTGGCAATGTTGAATTGTTTTCCCTTCTCCTGGGATGCCATTTGGTTGTCAAAAGACTCATCAACTCTGGCTGGGATTTGGGAGTCACCATTCTTTGGGAGAGGGGAAGCATCTGATTCCAAACAAAACACTCTCGTGTCGCTAACCACTCATGTTTGAACTACCAAAAAGGCATTGTCCACACAACAGGATTGATGCCTGTTTGCGGGAGCATCCTAAGGAATTCATGCTAATGGCAGTGAGATTGGCAAGAAGCAGGGGAGACTTCAGCCTCCTGGGTCTGAATACTCAGGATCACACCCCCCTCAGCCAAGGTGCCACACAGCCATGCAGCAGTGTGCACGTGCCAGGCACCTGTGTGGCCCACTCTTCCCCTTGTGCTTTCAAGGTGATGGGCAGTGTGGGGGTGAGGGATAGGACTACAATTCTTATTTAAAAAGTCTTATAAAGGTTTTTGGTTGAAAACAAGTGACAGTCATAATTTAAGGAATTTTTAAAGCCTTGACATTTTCAGTGAAAAATACCTAAGTAAATAGTCCCACTATTTCCAAAGTCAATAGTCATGTATCTACACACACACACACACACACACACACACACACACACACACGCATGCACACATGCACATTCAGGAGTGCTCAGATTTCCTTCAGCTGATGACACCTATAGAATGGGAGCTGAAGCAGGGGCACCATGCCAAAAGGGCATGTGAGTGCGGACTTCCAGAGTGTGCAGTCCCCACAAAATGGAGACAGTCCTCCCTTCAGAGCAGATCCCTCCTGGGACAAATAGAACCATACACCAGCTATCATTTCACAGAAGTAATGAGAAAGGCAAGTTGCCCACACTGTACACACACACACACACACACACACACACACACACACGTCTCAGAAGAACAAAAATGTGGCTACTGAAGTGTTAGCATTGTATCAAATTAATGCCTATACAAAGACAGAATTTGAAAAGATATGTACAGGGCATTCGTAAAAGCCAAGTGTGCACCGTGAGGAATTATGCCCATTGTGTATACTTTACAATATGCTGTAAAACCACTGCAGAGGCCTTGGCACAGTCACCTGGAAGAGTTCTGTGAAGCACCAACCCAGAGCCCACAGGCCATATGCAAGGAGCTGCTTCTCGCCCCCGAGGGCTGCATGCCACTCTCCACAGGCCTCAGGAGTCAGCTTTGTGCTCTTATTCATGCATCTTTAGTCTTGAGCTGCCAGCCTCAGTGGATGCCAAAGACGGTGGGCATTCCTTGGCATACTCCCTTTGGCTCTTATCACTGGAGCTGATACCTGACTGTGTACGACCTAGGGGAGGAGTCACACTGGGGTAAGTTTCTTTTCATGTATTCTCAACTCACAATCAGGCACCTACTAGACAAAATGCTGGGAAAAGTTGGGCTGGTCCCCGAGCTTCCAGCTTCCCCAGGCTCTCCCACATGTCTAGAAGAGATTGGTCTCAATCTCTACCACAGCAAAAGCAAGGGACTTCTGGGCCCCAGATCACTTCATGAAGAAGGCCTAGAGTGCAATGCTAGAGAACCAATGGAGAGAGAGAAGATGAAAGGAAGAGGAAGGAAGGAGGGAAAGAGGGAGGGAGGGAGGGATGGAGGGAAAGAAGGAAGGAAGGAAGGAAGATGGATAAGTAAGAAAAGAGGGAGGGAAAGAGGGCAAAATGCCAACTGATCAGCATCTCTGCTATCAGGAAACTCTGGGGAGAGGAGAAGGTTTGAAAAGTGTTAAAGGGAAAGAGATTGACCCCTTAGGTTGACAGTCAACATCAGAGGCATTTGAGGAGTTCAGTTAAAACCAGTCCCTTATAGCTACTACATGTTTCCAGAAGAATCTTGCTAAGGGCAAACTTCACTGCATCAAGAACTTCACAAGCTTTAGCTCCATCAGCCTCCAATGGGCCTGTGAGGTAGGGGAGCAATGGACAACCCTAGCCACAGGTTTGAGTTATCCAAGCTGGCAGCCTCACTGGGATAAGAACATAAGCTTGACTGCAAATACATCCATGGGAAAGTCATCTGGGGCCTCAAGGCAGGGCTGCATTCAAGGAATGAGTCCCAATGTCTGCCTTGGAGACCAGTTTAGACAGAAGGAAGCTTCTCAACTCGTGGGTTGGAAACCATTGCAGTTGCCAACCGACCCACGCTATGCACTCTTTTTGGGCCCCACAAAAATGTGCTAGATTTTTTAAAGCACCACAAAGGAGAAATGACTTGGCACAGAGGCCAGGAGAATGGAGCTGGGGTGGGGAGAGATTGTATCAACAGTGTCTTTTATGTGGTCATTAACAATTAAAGGGCAAGTCACCACTGTCCAGCTGCTTCCAAAGCCTCACTGAAAACACCTGGCCATGGCAGAACAAACCCCAGACAGGCTTTCCGCCCCAGCTCATGGGCTCCCCCACTAAGAAAAATATTTTAAAGAGACACTTCAGGATCTTGCCCTCCCACCAATGTGGGCACCATCGTTAAGAGAAATCACAAACTGAAATTCAAGTTCAATGCACCTATTTACATAAAAAGGAAGCATCATAAAGTTCAAAGCCAGAGAGCACAGTGCCAAGGGGGCAGAGCTCATGGTTTTAATTGTCCTATGGATGGACCAACCCCATAAGGAGAAAACTTCAGCTCTCTGTACCAGTCTGTAATAACCAGTGAGAAGCCCTAGGCTCCATGGGCAGGGGGAGGAGCAATTTTCCCCACAACAGAGTGCTTCAAGGCTACATGTGGACTCATGCGGGGGGCGGGGGGGGTTATGGTATGATTTTTAGCACAGCTGATACACATCAGAAACAGGATGGCAGAGTTCAAGCGGGCCCCTTGATTGGTCTGGAGGGAGCTCTGCCACCCAGCCCCCTTCCCTCCTCCTTCCCACACTCTGTCTTCCTGCCAGGTTGCTCTAGAAGTTCCTTTCATCCTCATGAGGAATGCAGGGCTGGGTGACGGGAGAGGGCTGTGCCACAGGACTGTGCAGTTGATTTCCCTTGGAGGGCTAAGAATTGTCCAAGTGCTATTTTCTTCTTCTGTGGTGTTCATAATTTGTCATTACTCGTGTTTTGTTCCTAGATCAATCTTTGTTTCTGTCCTCAAAACATAAGGGAGGACAGCAGACATGGAACTGTTGAGAAGGGGGAGCTACAGGGGCTGGCTTGACTCCCTTATCTCTGTGGCCTAGGTCCCCAGACACACAGAGGTCCCTAGCCAGCCCCAGAGCCCCAGGTGCCAATCCTGTGGGCATTCTGGTCACAACCAACACCATGGGGTAGTTCCTTTGGCATAAGAGAAGCCAGTCCCTGACGGGAGGGCAGGATAATGGGGACTTGGTCGGGGGGGGACTTCTGGAAGAGCTTAGCTCTTCCCAGGGGGCTCATGCACTTGCCCTACCCCCAAATGTCTCTGCCAACTGACTTCCTACAAATCCACGGTCAGGGAATTATTTGGCAACAAGGAGGCTAAGGCTGTTTTGTGGTGGCACAGTCTTTCAGAAGTTCAAAAGGAAGCAGGATGCCTTGGGAAGAGGCTTTCACACAGGCTAGGGCCTGTGCCCAGCTACTTGTCTGCACTGGGACTGGCAGCCACTATCTCTTCATACTTTGGGGGAGGGTCACTGTAAGAGACACTGGCCTCCTCAATGCTGCCCTCCTGGGGTGCAGTCACCTCCTCATAAGAGGGAGGAGGGGTGGCACTAGACAGTCTGGAGAGAGAGAGCTCAGGGAGGTAGAGGGTGCTCTCCAGCCGGACTGTGGTTCTGCTTCCCCTGCTGGACCCCAGCACTATCTGTGGGTTGTTCCCTGCTTCGCGGTGCCCAGAGGACTCTCCTTGACTATGCACAGTGCCCCGGTACACCATGACTCGGGGAAGGCTATGCCCGGTGCGACTGGCTAGGTACCGGTTCTGAGCATAGGAAGGATGGTGACGAGTTGCTTTCTGCAGCTGGCACCTCCAGATGATGAACAAGGCAATAACGATCAGCAAGACTACCCCCAGAAGGGGCACCACCACATACATGGCGTCTGAGCTCTGTGAGGGGTCTCGGACTGAGTACACTGCATTTGGGTATCCCTTCCAAAACTCCATCTGCAAAACAAGAAGGGCCACTCAGTCTAGGGAAAGAGACACAAGGTGATACTCACCTAATGTTTGTGCTTCCCATGAATGTCAGAGTCCTCCAGAATGCATGTCTTATACCAAGAAGGGCAGGCTTATGGTTCATTCCCCACCTTGACCCATCCTATTGGCCTGAGAGAGCTCTCAGAGAGGTTGGGGAATGCACCGAGGATGGACAAAGCTACTAAGTGAGGAAGTCTACAGGAATCACGCAATAGACCTAGAGGGACACTTTGTCTGTTCCTTCTGGGCCCCAGCAGGAATGTTGTAGGCTGGGGTGGCATTTGTGGCTTGTTTCTGACTGTCTCGATACCCAGACCTGTTCCCCTCCTCCCAGAACCCAGCCCCTGGGTGGTACAGACCGTTTTCTCTTTGTTTTCAAACACCTCCTTGACCTCTTCATAGCTGCAGATCTCTTCCATGCACTCCCTCTCGATGGTGCCCTGGCGCAGCTCCTCCAGGAACTCATTGGCACGAGGGAACCTTTTCAGGACGGCATGGGCATTCTTGGCCTCCAGAAACACTGAGGAGAGAACCACAGTGAAGCAAGTAAGTCCCTGCAAATCACACTGGCCCAATTAAGGATGGAAATAGGGAAGATCTAACAGGCATGAAGCCAGGCCCCCACACAAAGGCCAGGACTGGACTTTTGCAAAGGAGGGAGAAGGGCTGAATTTCTGTGATACTGTTTTCCTAGTTAGGACCTCAGGCTCCCAGCAGGTCCAGGTCCTTGGTCATACATTAGGAAAATGAAACTCAACTGAGAGGGAACTTCACATGACACAGGAACAAGAAAGAATAAGAACTTTAGGTACTGTAGTGTCAAGTGAAAAATACCTATTATCTTCTGTATTTGTCTTGAAAAGAGAAAGCCAGTACCCTTGTCATGAGAATTGGTTCCTCTTCCAGGTTGACAGTGGTGAGATTAATACCAGATAATCCTGTAACGCCCCCCCACAAAAGTTTCATTTCTCCATGTGCACTGGTTACCTATGCCACTAGGCCGTAGAGCATCAGTAATCCTGTTTCAGGCAGTCTCATCTAATGCCAGGTTGAAGTAAGTCAGGGGACTAAACACTCATGAACCTGACAGTTCTTAGAGCAGTGCTATTAGTGTCTCAGTGGAGTCTAAGCATTTGCAGGTTTGGCAGACTCTTCCTTTAAAACTGCTACTGGCGGTAGCCAAATTGAGTTATTCCGAAGAAAGACACCCAGTTACAACTGGCTGGCTGGCATGGCATGAGCTATGAACCCCCCTCAGCTGAGCTGAGATCTGGAGAGTAAAAGCAAGGGTGATCCAGGTTCCTGGTATCCATCCAAAGGTGAGACTTCCTACTTTTCACAGAAAGAGATGCCCCTCAGTGCTCAGGCTGCTAGTCTAGCCAACCGGCCCTCTTCCCTGCTCCATGAGCTGTTGCATTATTGTGCTCTAGGTTCACCTAAGGTGAGCAAAGCTGGAAAGATGAATGTGTAGGTTTTGTATGAGCATTGGCAACTCTAATGGTCCCAGAAACACTCACCAGCCATGATGCTTCCTCAGTTCCAGTGTCTCACTTGCCTGGCAAGGGAGAAAAGAAAGTTGTGGTGAATCCCACCTGGGCCCTGAAATGTAGCCCCACTGACCTAGATGCAAGGTCAAAACAGCACCTCATGAAGCACAGCACCCTGACATGGCCACTCCTTGTAAGACTTCTCCCCAAAGCTGTTCTCCAGAGCTCCCCAAGTTCCAGCAGAACTCAAAGCAAACCTTCCCACTGTGTCATACAAGAATATCTCCTGGCAGGTCTCAAAGACCTAAGCGTTAACCTTCTTTCAAAAGGAAGCATTTCTTGGTTAAATTCCCTGTTCCTCAATCTCCTTTATGAATCTTTGTGTCTTCATACTGGAAAGGACCCCAGAGAAAGAAGAGAAATGGAGTCCAGAGGTGGGGTTGGGTATAGGCAAGGTTAACCAAATTGACAGCTTTAGAAGCAAGACCTAGAATTGGTTTTGATGGTGATGGCAAGTCTCAGATACTTCTAATGACAAACATGCTCCTAGAACAGCAACAGCCATGTCCCAGCCCAGCTGAGGCTGGCCTACAGTAATCTTCCATGGGTACTGTTGTGCAAGGTCAGACCCACCATGTACAACACAGACATATTCCAATCCCTGAGCCAATTCACCGGCCAAACTCAGTCTACTAGGTTCATCTTCCCCAAAAAGAGAGACAAGATGCATGGAGTGTGTTAGAGGAATGTGTCTCTCCTCTTTTTGCATTAAAGACCACTAGAACAGAGAACCAAGTCATGGATTTAAAAGATCAAAATGGAGACATGGGGCTAGGGGAACACATACCTAGCATGTGAAAGGCTCTGGGTTTGATCTTCGGGATCACAACAAATAAGTAAATAAAACAAAATACAATAAAATAGATCTGAAATAGTAACTTAGAAGGGAGGCCTCTAATGTAAACTACTGTTTGCAAGCCTTGCCCCTGCTAACACAGTCCTACTCATGCAGTTTCTGGAACATTGTAAGCCATCCACATCTGGGAGCAATCACCCCTCCACTCCCCCCCCCCAAGCAGAAGCTCGTGTTTTATGACTAATGGGATGCAAGACACATGAGCGCTGTAACCCATTATGCTACCCTTTTTGCCTAGGCTGCTAGGAAGTTTAGTGTTAACACTGATGGTCAAATACAAGTGCTCTCGAAGCCCAGCTGTTAAGCAAGCACACACGCTTCTGTCCTACAACTTGGTGTGGTATTCAGAGTCTTATTGCTATTGGTCTTTCATAATATGGCTTCTAATTTGCTTGGAGAACAAGAAGATGCAAATCATTAATAAATTTAAAATGATGGGAAAAAACAATCTAACATCCATCTGTAGGGTCATTAGAGCCCTACAAACCCCCATGGAAAACTACCAACAGATGAACCTTAATTCACTGAAGTACCTGCCTGCCACCATAAAAGAGTTGGCCCTCAATGTCTATAATGGCAAAAATAAGTACTATCTCAAAAGTGGGCTTCACTGTAGATCTATAGGTCCATATGTTAAGGGTACACAGGGATTGGCTTAAGAGGCGGGCGTATGGGCTGAAGAAAATGAAGCTGTCCTGTCAGAGTTTGAAAAATATGCGTGAAGCTTTTACTACAGAAACAAAGAAAGATATGTCCCATTGTTTACCAAAGTGGACTGTGGTGTTTTCAAAAAATTTACATGGAAAAATTATATAATAGCTTTACATACAGCTGTCTTTGGTCCCAAACACATGAACTTTGGTACATGCACACCTACATATCATAGACCCCCCCCCCCAGTTTGTGTTATTCTGGCCTGAGTCCTTAGTTCATTTCTGAGCTTCAAAGAAGCCAGAATGTCCCCTAAACAGTCCACATTGCATCGCCCACCCCATTACCTATTCTGCTGCTGCTGCTGTCATGACGGCTCCTCCCCCTCCCTCCCCAAAATTTAGCGCCTGCTTCTCCCCCTATAAATACACCATCAATAGGCAGTTACTATGGTAACAGAGAAGAAGCATGAGGGCTCCACACAGAGAACACTGCTGCAGTCACGCATGTATATGTCCCTCCTGCCCCTGGTGGATACTGTACAGCTGCCTGTAGGCTGAAGGAATTTTAACCCACTCCCCACAGGAACACAGCTGAATCCTGACAGCCTAGAAAGGAAGGAAGGGAAGGCAGGGAACTGGCCACCACAAAGACCTTCCTTAACCCCACCCCAGGCTCAGGCCTGTCAATCACAGCAGTCTGGGACACAGCTCCCAAAGTACCTTCAACGGAGACTGGTGGCCCACCTGAGCACCTGATGTCCGCAGACCTGGCCTCCACATTACTTTCCCAAATCCTAGCTCCTTTAATTTCCATCACTCAGAACTGCTTGCCAGGAAAGGATTCTACCATCTCCAAATCTCATGATTCATCGATCCGCCCAGTGACACGGCAACTCCTAAATTATGCTCAAACTCAAACTCTGGGGTCTCTTATCCCCATCCACTCATGCCAACACTGAAAGCGCTTGGCTTCGCCCACCTTCGCAGGACACCAGCGCCCTGGTCAAGAACTCCTGCTCCTGGCCCAGCAACACTCTTCTCCCGGGTCTGTTCAACACCCCAAACGCCTTAGCCGGCCTGGCTTCCAGATCCTCCCTCCCCAACAGTGCCCCGCGCCCAGCTCGCTGGCCCTGGACACCAAGCCGTGCCCTCGGGCCTGGGGCACCCGACCAAACTGTCTCACCGTTCTCCGGGCCCGGGAGGAGGCCGCCCTGTTTGCACACGCAGCCCGCCACCTCGCTGCTGAGCCTCTTCCAGCAGGGCCCCTGTCCCCGCCCACCTGCTCCCCATCGGCCAAGCCCCCGGCCCAGCCCAGCGGTCTCCTCCCTTAGTCCCTCCCCGCCCCTCTTCCCTCCCGCCACCCCTGGCGCCCGGTCGCCCGCCAGGCCAGGGCCAAGGAGCGCCTGGAGCCCCCGCCCCTCGCAGCAGGCGCGCAGGCCTTGCCCTTTACCTCGGCACCCCCTGCCTGCCCCTACTCTGGTCTAGGGGATCCGCCGGGCCCGCCCCCCACACCCTGCGCCGCCAGCTCTGGCCTCGAGCCCCGCGCCTCGCGCGCCACGACCGCCGCGCCCCGATCACCAGGCCGTGATCGTCGCGCTGCACCGCGCACCAGGCCTCCGGGCCAGGCAGGAAAGAGGGGTGGGGTCAGCGGAGCCGGCCCTGGGCCTAGGTGGGGAAGGCCAGCAGGCAGGGCCGAGGGGCGGCGGCGCGCACCGACTACCGCGCGCCCGCGCCCCACTCCTCCAGCGCCGCCCCTGCCCGTGCCCGTGCTGCCGGGGGGGCGGGGCCTGGCCGGCGGGCCTGGGGCTCCCTGAGGACCCTTGGATACCTCCTTGGCCCCCCAGTGACCCAGAGCGCGGGCCCTGCGAAGATCTGGCGCGGTTGCGGGCTCGAGCTGCGGAGCCCAAGGACCGCGCGCCAGGTGTCTTGGCGCGCCGCAGTGCCAGCCACCTCCTGCGCCCCACCTTGGCTCACCTGCCATTCCAGCCGGCCGGGCCCCAGGGTCGGTGGAGAAAAGAGGGGCGCGTGCCAGCGGTCCAAGGCCGCCTTGCTGAGACTCCTCTGGTCGGTGGGAAACGGGCTGAGTCCAGGCCGCGCCTCTCAATGTCTGGGTGACCTTGGCTTCCTCACTTACATCCCCCACCCTGCCCAGGGATGGCAGACTTCTCTCCTGTAAAATCTGAGAAATGGGGCCTGCGCGCAGATAAGCTTCCACTAAAGTGGAAGCAATCCTCTGGCCCAGAAAGGAGTGCTGGGTGGGGGGATGTCCATCTCAGCGGGAGGGTCAGCCTGGCTGGACAAAGCACTGGTAACTGAGATGGCACTAGTTCACGAATGAGGTTGGATCACAGAAAAAGGCAAGATGATCCTTAAGAATCTTAGGATCTGAGTCTGGGAAAGCCCTGAAGGGCCCAGTGCACGCCCCTGAAGCGTTAACAGGACTCTTTTCTGTTGTTTTCCGCATCCTGTCCTGGGGTTGCCACCTTCCCCCATGCATTTCATGGGACTGAGCCTAGGAGAGTCCTTGGCTGTGAGAGAGCAGGTAGAGGAAGGCTTCCATCACCCAGGGCCTCCTGTGCTTCAGCTCCCAGGCCTGGTTCCTTGCTGCCCCTGGCTTTACATGTCTCTCCTCTCAGACTGGCTCCCCCCACCCGTGGTGCTTTCCCTTCCTTCCCCGACCCCTGGACTCCAAGTCCTCCTCCTTCCTGCTTCCTTTTCTTAAGCTGCAGAAGTCTTCTTTCCTTGCCCACAACAGACCCTCTGCAGCCTTCACCCCGTGGAGGGCCAAGAGAGCCATGCCTTCAGAGCCCATGGGTCAGGTTCCACAGAGAAAATCAAGATTCCCTCGGAACCTTGTGTGCAGGTACTGAGTGGGGAGAGAGCTAGAGTCAAGGTGGGTCAGATGGGGAAGGACCAGGGCTCTTTTCACAGCTAGGCTTACTCTCATATGCCTAGTGCGTACTTCCATTCTGGTTTCAAGTATGAGCCCTTGGGCACACGACTCTGAAGGAAGTGCCAGAGTGGAGGGTACCCATGTGCACACAGGGTACATCTACCCTCTTCCCACTACTTGCACTTGAGCTTCTGGCTCTAGCAACAGCGGCCCACATCTAGGTCCCTCTCCATTCAGAATGCCTTTCCTCCCACTGTCGGCCAGGGCACTTGTGTTCATTCTTCTCACACAGTGAGGTCTTGCAAGGCCTGCCACCCCCACCCACATTGAACATTACATTCTCAGCATTGTCTGCAAGGAGTAGAAACATGAGCTTCTCTACATGTCAAGGAAGGGGAAGGAGGAAGCGCAGGAGCTCGGGAGCAGGGGCCTGCTAGACCTTTCCGCAGAACTACATATTGCTCTGTAATATTCAGCAAGTGAGCCAGCATCTCTGTACGTCAGTTTGCTTATCTGCCAAAGGAATGAGGGTCACAGTGCCTGCTTCAAAAGGTTGCTCATAGGTTCAATGAGGTGATCATTAGAGTGGCTGGGTGCTTACAATTGAGCTGAAAATAAAGTAACTCTGGATTACATTCTGCTCATTGGGTGGGGCTTGCTTTCCCTCTCAGAGCCAGGGACCCTGCACCTTCCCTACATCCCTGGCATCCAGCACAGAGCCTCATCCATACCAGGAACTCGCTAATTCTTATAGATCTTGGGGAGGAGTGACTAAAGTGATGAGTTAGTCAAGGGTCAGCCATCAGATCACCATAATGATGTCCCTGGCACCAAGAGCAGCCCTGACCTTCCTACCTCTGCAAGCCTTGGCCAGTTTATCTCTCAACTTCAATTCCATCACCTTCTCCCAATTTGCCTCTCCCTTAGCCCTCCCTGTACCTATTCACATGGCCTGTTCAATAAGTGCCTGTCTCCAGATGCATTAACTCTTTCTGACAGCCATTCATCAGAACTAAACCCTTCTGTGTGTCTTCACGTTCCTTCCTTTCCAAGCCTCAGCTCGTTCTAAAGCATTGATCCTTAACCTGTAAGAGACTCGCTCTTTGTCTGCACATTCTTCACCCTCTACACACCAGTCACCAGTCAGATTGTAGGCTCAGTTGTGCCCCTTCCCCCATCCTTACATGGAAGCCATGGAGCTTAACTCTGATATCCCAAGCAAAGTAATATATCCAGTATTATTCAGTGGTATATGTCAGGCAATATTCCAGGACCCAGTAATTGAAAGGTCAGTGAGTCCAACACAAACTTCTAGCTCATGAACATTAGACAAACCTCCAAGGAAGTCAAAGGTGCGGGATGATAGGTAGTGACTGGCCCTATGGAGAAAGATGAAGCAGAGTAGGGGAAGGCTCTACTGAGAACATGACCTTAGTGAAGGATGTGAGGGGATATCTTGTTCCACATGGCCAGATCTATAAGAGCTCCAGAAGCAGAGACCCTTAGCAAGTTCTAGGGTCAGCCAGAAGATGACAGGGCTGAGAAGGAGCGAGTGTCAGGTGGAGATGGCAAGAGCTCAGGTAAGGTCTCCCAGGCCATCGTAAGAGAGTTTGGCTTATTAGTTAAAATGGCATGGAAAGACACTGAGGGCTCTGAATCAAGGAGTACCATGATCCTCTCTGTTTTCATGCAAACTATTCGCTTGGTTTCCTTATGAATATGAATGGCAAGGGCAGAAATTAGGACACCACTGAAATAATCCAGGAGAGGAATGATGGTGGCTTATACCAGGCAGTGGGAAGCAAGCAGGTTCTGGGTGACAGCTTAGAATTTACTGAAGACTGACAAACAGGAGGCAAGGGAGACTCAGAGTTTTAGTTAGAGGAAGTGCTATAACTAAGATGCGGAAGGTTGCGGGTTACAGAGAGGGATCTGGAGTTCTGAGTCAATATCAGGACTGGAGACAGTATTGAAAAGTAAGTATTGTTTAGTTGGTATTAAGAGACTAGCTCTCAACAAGTGTGTTCATGTGAAAAAAGAAAAGTATCTTCACAAATAAACCCTGAAGAACTTTATATCCTAAGGCAGAATAGAGAAAGAGGAGCCAGTGGAAGAGGCCAGAAGGAATTATGGGTGTGGTAGGAGGGGAACCAGCAGAGAATATGGAGGCAACTGACCAAGTGTATCATGAAAAAGGGGTTTGGCACCTATAATTCCAGCCTCCTCTTAGGAGGCTGAGATGGGAAGATTGTATGTTTAAGGCTAGACTGAGCTTCATAGAAGTGCCAGTCCAGGGTAATATTCAGCAGAAAGGGGTGTCAGCTGGTGATTTGAGGGGAGAAGGCTTGAAATAGTGTCCTGCAAAAAGAAGGGTATATGTGCTTTGGAACCATGGCATGTTCTTTGGAACTGGCGTGATTGCTGGACTGAATCAACGACCCACTTGACTGTTAATGGCCCTTACTTTAAAGCGAAATTATTCAGTGTGTGTATGCCATTTCCTGCAGCTCTGTTCAATCACGTGGGTGCAGACTCAGGGATGGGGTTTTGTGATATGCATTACAAGGCAATGACAGAGGACTGCCGGAGTGGTGTGGGGATTCAGGGAAGAAAGGCCCCTGACTGACTGCGGACTGTCAGCTGCATAACGAGGGAGGTAAGCAAAGAGGCAGGGTCCCGTTTGGAGAAAGGGAGTGGAAAAGCAACAGGACACTTGGCCCCACAGGAGTCACAGGATCGCTGCATCCTAGGTGGAGTGAGCTAGCCGTTGGCAAGTTGGATGCACAATGGGAAAATTCGGGAACTGTCATGCTTCTAGAAGTAAGTAAGTAAGTATGGTAGAGAGGAGGGCAATTGATCAGGAAGTAGGGGTGCAGGTATCGAAATGACCTGTGTTGACAGTGAAGTCATTAAGAATGTGCACATTTAACCAAGTCTGATACTCTGAAGCCCTTTGAAGGCCCTTTGAGGCCTTCTCTGTCCCACAACCATTCATCCCATGCCATGGGCTCATGTTGAACCTGAGGAACACACCTTTTCCCAGAGCATCGCTGCTCCCTCAAGCTCTCTTGTCCTTCACATCCCCTACCACTGAGCAAAAGCTACTCAGCTCTTCTTTAGCCTTGTTCCTGAACCTTTCCTTTTTTAAAATTGATGAATAAGATAGTGAAAAATGTCCTGTTTTTAAATGTTATATACATTTGGGGATGGCTAGCTCTGACTGGGAGCTAGAGCACTGCATGCAACATCCAGCATGTGCGGTGACTTGAATGTGGGGCCCTTGGAGGACCAAACTTTCCAAAATATTGCTGCAGCCAAGTTTCTACCTAGGAGCCCACTTTCTCTGTCTCTGTCTCTCTCTGTCTCTGTCTCTCTCTGCCTCTGTCTCTATCTCTCTGTCTCTATCCCTCTTTTAGACATATAGTATGCATACACACACACACACACACACAAACTCACACACACACACACATACACTAAACCCATCAGACATCACCCAAGACTGATGCTTTGTGAGAGGAAGCACCTTGGTCTCAGATTGAGAAGTCTACTGAGCAAACAAGGGTCTTGGAAAATAGTAGAGGGCACCAAGAACATTTCCATGTCCTGAGATGGCTTACTACCCATACCTCCTCTATTCCAACCAATGCCCAAAGCATACACCTTAAACATACCTTAAGCCAGGAAAGCATACCATCTTGCCCACCCTGCCCCCATGCACTGAATTTTCCCTCCTGCCACCTCCTGGCCACTGTGAACACTAGCTGCCACCTCCACTCCTCACAAATATGCTTGTCCTATCTGAGCCATCAGAATAACCCAACACTTGGTACATACCTATAATGTCAGCATACCAGAGGCTGAGACAGGAAGATGATAGAGAGTTCAAGGCCAGGCTAGAACATCAAACAAACAAAATACAATGGTAATAGCTGCCACCAATAACCAACCTCTCGTGGTCAAGAATGACAATGTTAAGGGTAAGGAGGCTGATGACAAGCTTGAGAAGCCCTATAATGCGCTCAAATCACAGTGGCCCTCAGGAAGCCCATGAGCCTGTTCTGCGTGGAATTCTGCTTGTTCAAGGTGTCTCACAGGTGTGTCTGTTGAGTCTCCACGAAGAACAGGTGTGTTCAGGATGCCTGCAGCAGAGCAGTAAGCCATGCACGCTAACAATCGTGTCCTCATAGCTGCTACAGTGAGGAAGACAAATGACACCTTGGTAAATAAGCACAGTATAGATCAGATCTCATCGAATCTAAGGTGACAGCAATTGCCTGACCTACCAATTAAGCTGAGCTGCCAGTTGAGCTATGATGCAGTGCCTGCTTTTCTACATGGAAAACATCAGCTATTGATTTTTATTGTCACAGCTCTCTGCAGTGCTTACCTAAGAAGTAAAGTACAAGCAAAACAAAGTGGTAGAAGTGCCCATGCTCACATTCTAAGTCCAACTCTCCATAATCACTCTTGGACCCAGACCTGTATATGTCAAATGCTGACACTTCAGAGTCTGATACGCCAACAGAGAATGAGGAAATGTGAAGTCAGGGTAGAACATAGATATCTTAGGATGACAGATCCATGTAGCATGGCTCATGGCAGCATGGCCTGTGGGGAAACACTAAGCAGAAAGGTGATGTGCAGAGGACCAGAGATCGCAGCTGAAGTTCACGGCTCTGAAGTCTCCCTGGGAAATAACAGTCACACCTCACTTAAAGAAAGAGAGAAGAATGGGTGTGCAGATAATTTAGAGAATAGTCTCAAAAAGAGCCATATTGCAGGGCCCCGAGGAATGAATGTTGATAGCATGTTTGAGACACTAGAAGTGCAAGAGAAAGGCTCTACTGTAACACCCAAGCAGTCTGTTACAACACCGGTCACAAAGGCAAGACGCAAGCACAATGTGACTCAAGTATTGGAATGCCCCGTGGTCCTCCCAGGAGCATCAGTAGATGAGAAGGTCTTTCAGAAGCTGTTATAAGACTCTCTTTCCTATCTGATGCAAGGGTAATGAAGCGATTTCTCATACAAATCTCCAATTCACTGAGGAGTGCCAGTTTCCACTTTGCCCCTGTCAAGTCCTAAATTCATGTGAGTCTCCAAAATTCCTGTTCTTCAATGTGGATAATACTGGAGGTGGGTCCTTAAGGCAGTAACTATGGAATTTGTGAGGCTTGGGGAAGTATGTTCCTTTTTTGCACCATGTGAAGACAAACGTTTTGAGAAGGTGTCTGCCCTCACCAGACCTTGAGTCTACTAGTGCTTTGAATCACGATTCTTAACTACCAGAACTTGAAGAACACATTTCCATTATTCATATGTTACCTAGTCTCAGGCTCTTTCCCTAAGGTACAGCGGCAAGCCTAAGGTTTCTTGGTTGCAGGACAGAAGTGGCTCCTCAGCAGCAGAGCACACAACTTCTTGTGCTGATCATTGATCATTTGACCCCAGTTCCCGTGGAACTAGGGACCTGGGGAACAGACAGGAGGTTTAATGAAGCTGGAGCTCAGATTACCATGAAGAGTGGCAGGAGATTAGCTCAATGAGGTCACTTGGTCCCCAGATTTCTCCACAACAGATCCAGTTTATACTTTCAATATTTGCTATAATGTCAGATCTACAAAATAGCAACTCCCCCTCCATTTGTGTCTTAACCCCTGTTTCTTTCCTTGCCAGAGTGTTTGCAACTTTGACCTCTCTGCCTCCATTATTGGGTTGTCAGTTCTATGAGCACAAGGCATCTCTCTGCTCTCTGTGTCTTCCTGACTTTGTCTTCTCGTTCCCCATGACATAGCCCAAGATATAGATAGATAGATGATCAATAGCTAGCTAGATAGATAGACAGACAGATAGATTTTATATATATATA
>NW_008334861.1:1451812-1481861 GCF_000622305.1 Nannospalax galili | reverse complement strand
ATATTACAATAAGCAATCACAATCTAGTCACACCAGCCAGAGCAAGCTGTTCAAATCTTTATGTATTATCAATTTTATGTCATTTAATTAGTATGTTCTATTTTTATTTTTATCTAATTTAAATTTATCTAATTTTAAAAGGTGGAAGGAGAGAAGTGACAGCAAAAAGTTGTTCTCTAACCTCCACATGTACGCATGTGCACAATCTCTCTCTTTCTCTCTCTCACACGCACATACACACACACGTCATACCATATAATAATAATTAGTTCAAAAAATCACCCCAAGCCCTATAATCTGATAAGAATCCCTTTGCTATGTTGGTATCTATTCCTCTGTATGTTGACTTTCACACATATTTATTGTTTCACACAAACACACAAAAAGAGAATTATGAATGGCTTTGTTAACTCAATATACAGCATCTATCAGCTCATTCTTACTCGCTTATTTCAAGGGGAGCTTGCTTATCCAGCCACTGTAAACAATGCTGTTATGGCTACTCCACTGGGACATAGATTTTTTTATAGTATCCATTTTTTTCTCTGCTTTCATGTTTGGGAAAGACTTCTCCATCCTCAGAGTTTTAAAGTATTTATTATTGGGACTCCATGGAGAGATGGCACAGTGGTTAAGAGCACTGACTGCTCTTGCAGAGGACTGGGGTTTGGTTCCCAGCAACCACATGTTGGCTCACAGCCATCCATAACTCTGATTCCAGGCGATCTGGCGCCCTCTTCTGGCCTCTACGGACACTGCATGCACATGGTGCACTTACATACAAGCAAAACATAGATGATAGATGATAGATAGATAGATAGATAGATAGATAGATAGATAGATAGATAGATAGATATGATAATAGATAAAATATTTAAAATATTTTTATTGGGCCTGGGGATGTAGCTCAGTTGGTAGAATGCTTTCTTGTATGCATGAAGCCCTGGGCTCTATCCCAAGTACCACATAAACTGGGCAAAGTAGTGCATGTCTGTCACCTCAGCATGAGAGTGGGCGAAGAAGGTTGGTCAGAAATTCAATGTCATCCTCAGCTACATAGCTAGTTTGAGGGCAGCCTGGGATACATGAGGTGTTGTTAGAAAAAAAATTAATCTCACTTCACAGTTTCATGTTTTATTAGTTGGCATATAAGTCTTTAAACTGTATGGAGTTAAGTTTGGTTTAAGATTTAAGATTGGAATTGACTGTATTATTCTAATTGCTTAGTCTACTTTTGAGGATTTGGACAATAGTCCTGAAAGACAGAGTCCTGAGTGCCATAATTCCTAATACTGAAATCCTGGAATATTACACACTAATTCACCATTGTCATAATGTGAAGTTTTAAAACAAAGCACAAAATAAATTATAAAACTATGAAGATCTTTATGCAATTTAGACTTACAGTATTGGGAATAATGAAAAGATGAAAGATACAATATAGCAAATTGCAGAAACCAATACTGACAATTGAAAATAGTAGATAAAAAGGAAACTCCACATATGCCAACGTCCATTCCAGGGATAAATCAAGGGCAATTGCATTGTGGAGTCTGTTACCAGAAGGAGGAACTGCTTCTTTTCTGTCAGGGCATGGTTTTCCTTCAAGAACATGTTGGCATTCACTTTCTAGGTGGCACTTCCCTTTTTAAATTATTTGTTAGTTTTATGCATGTATAAAATGTATTTTGAGCATATCCACCTACCTTCCAACCCTTCCCAGACATCCTTTTTCCAATAGCATCCCCTCCCAACTTCATGTTGTCTTTTTATTTTTCTTTTTAAAAATATTTTATTTTAGGTTTTTGTTTTATGTGTATGAGTATCTTGCCTGCATGTGTGTAAGTGCACCCATATCATGCACTGCTCGAGGAGGTCGGAAGAGAGTGTCAGATCTCCTGGAACTGGAGTTACAGATGGTTGTTAGCCTCCATGCAGGTGCTGGGGATCAAATCCGTGTCCTCTGCAAGAGCAGCCAGTGCTCTTAACCACTGAGCCATTTCTGCAGCCCTTATTTTTCACTCTATGACCTGCTCTGTCCAAATAATGCTGCCAGTATGCACATAACTGTGGAGTCATCCCCTGGAGCATGGGCCACTTAGCTGGAATATTGAGTGTTACAGAGTTTCAACAGTTTTCTACTTGAATTTAAGGCCCACTCTACAGGAGGAAATTCATGCCTAATATCGTTGACCTGGAGGAGAAGCTACTACTCTTGTTTTACTCAATGGACACTGTACTAAATTGTCTTCAAAATACCTGTTGCTCTATGATAGATTAGAGCAGTTCTCCATCCTTAATAAACCATTGCAACTCGTTAAAGTACAGAGAATAAGTGACTGTGGAGTGCTCAGCACCAAATGTCACATCTATACCATAGCCCACCAAGGCTCAGGGAGCATCTCTGACAAAGAAGTGGAAAGATTCTAAGAGCCAGAGGTCAGAAAGGATTGCTGTAATAGTCTTCGGGATGACATAGGGCCATTGCATTCACTCAGGAAGTCACAGCAGCTGAGGGTGCCTACACTGTTCTTTTTGAGAAATGTATATGATTCAATGTATATGGACATGACCATTCTATACTAACGTTTTCCACCTTGTATGCAGTGCTGATCTGTGGTTTTGACACAGAAACCCATTCTACACGCCCTCTTACGTGGACCACAGATTTGGCAGGAGCAACACTGGTAATGAGGGGGAAAAAGAATCAAGGAAAGAAAAGAGGGAGGCACTGGAGGGAGGTAGGAAGAGGGGAAGGGAAGATGACAGGGAGGGAGGATGGATGAAGAAGGGAAGGAGGGAGGGAGGAAGGAGATGAGGAAGGATGGAGGAAGGAAGAAAAGAAAGAAAACAATTTGGGGCTTGGAGAGATGGCTCAGTGGTTAAGAGAACCCACTGCCTTTCCAGAGGACCCAGGTTCAATCCCCAGCACCCGCATGTCAGCTGACAACTGTCCTAACTCCAGTTCCAGCGTATCCAACAGCCTCTGTGACCTCCCAGGGCATTGCATGACACAGGTGCACTTACCTACATGCAGAGGATACACTCATACACATTAAAATTTTTTAAAAATAAAGTATTTTTAAAAAGAAAGAAAACAAGCAACAGCAGAAATGCCTTCTAGTCTGAGTAGAAATAAAGAGACTTATTGGTTCTACCTTGGAATTCACTTTTCCAAACTTTGGCTATATGTCCTTCCAAATCTGCTGTCATAGCTTGGAGATTCACTTGACTCCCATTTTCTTCCACAAGGTCCCCAAACCTTTCAGTAATCTTTTCTAGATTGTTAATGAATGACAGCATACATTTTATAATTTTTTTATTTAACAAGGGTACGAATTGTAAATATTTGTCTAAAAAACTCAAATTCCTAACCAAGAACTGTTCACCATCCCTTGTTACTTTGTAACACTTGACAAGCTGTGCATCATCAATGTCTTCCATTCAGAAAGGTTTTGAGCTCATCAGACTCATTTCGCTCTTGAGGAATGGCTTGCTTTGAAGGCAAGCATGACACTTTGCGTGGAGGGGCAGAAGTAGTCCGAGACTGAATAACCAGGCAACTACTCTGCGTAAAATATCTCCCTAGAATCCAACTTTCAGCATCTTCAGTAGAGTCCTGTTCTTCCAGGTCTGTGAAGATTGCAGTTGTCAGGTTTTCAACATTTCAACATCCAGGATGTTAATCTTCTGGATGGTAATGTTTTGAGATTTTATCTTTAGAAAACATGAGACTTTTGGAACTGTGATCTTTTGGGATTCCAACATCTGGAATGATGGCATTTGCCGTCCTCTGCATATGCTGGCAGCAGCCTGCTGAGGCCAGTGGGCCTTTAACAGAGCTGTTATGGTCTCGAGAGCCACAGCCGCTCTTGCCCTTGCTCCCAGTCACTTCGAGTTCTTTATCTCCAGACTTTCTAGATCACTACTCCCTATTTTACCTTCTGTTTTATCTCTAGAAGAGTTTTATTGAGTTACAAGAGAAAAAATCCTGATAACTTTAAAATACAATTTTCATCTCAGCATTTGGGAAGTATTGGCAAGAGGATCGCCGCAAGTTTAAGGCCAGCCTGGTCTACATAAGAAATTTCAGGTTGGCCAGGTGAATATAACAAGACCCTGTCTGAACTGCTCTCTCTCATAGCTATCGATATAGATACAGATAATTCTTTTCCAATAAGCTCTTAATATTACTTTATATTTTTCTAAGTCTTCTTTAATACCCTTCATTAAATTTTCTAGTTTTCTTATATATAGATCCTGCATATTTAAAAATATTTTATGTATAGTTTCTCTATATGTACATATATACACGTATTCATATATTTGTTGCAATTGTGAATGAGATTTCTTCCCACTGGAATTTTTTATCTGTTATTCCTGGCTTTAGAAAAACATGCCAATTTTTAAAAAAACATTCTGTACCCGTCTACCATCTTGAAATATTAATTGATAATATTTTGTTATTAAAGACATGATCACAGAATCTGGAAATAATGGCAAATGTGCCTAATTCATACTACAAAGTTGTGTCACTGTCTAGTGATGGATAGTACATTCCACTGTTCACCACTGATGGATCATATTGAAAAATAATCCTTGTATTACTCTTCACTGTTACTTTAATGTTTATCAAAAATGGGAGTTAAATTATATTAATTGGGGAAGAGATGTCTCAAGGGTTGAGAGCACATATTGCTCTTGAAGGGATCTGAGTTTGGTTCCCAGCACCCACTTTGGCTGACTCACAACTACGTGTAATGCCAATTCCCAATACCCTCTTCTGTCCTCCACAGGCACCTGTATTCATGTTCACATACAAACATAATTTGGAAATAATAAACAAGTAAAAAGATAAAACGTATTAAGTGATTTCTATTTATTTGAAATATTCAATTTTTAACATAGATTGTGTTCAGTAATGAATATTCATTGTATGTAGTACTGAATTAGGTAAGGACATTTTCATATAAATATATACTGCACCTTGAATATGTCTCTCCCATTTGAAAGATTTTCTAACTTCCATTGTATGGAGGCTTCAAATTTTACCTAACAATTTTCCAGGTTAATTGTAGGCATAAAGTGCTTCCACTTTTTCATGACTGTTCACAGTGATGAACATGAAAATGCATTTACCTCTTAAAAGTGAGATCTGGATCCCTTGCACTAAAATTACTAGGTCAAGGAATATGAACCTTTAAAAGACCTGAGCTGCTCATATCACCTCACTGATACCAGAAGGAAATATAATTCAGCTATCATGTTAAAAATCCCTTTATTACACAGAGAATGTAATGTACTCATACAGAACATAGGTATTTAAATATTGATAGTAGGTTTAACCTATATCCAAGTTTAACTTGCCTTTTGATATGTTTATAGATATAAAATTGGGCCTCTAACAGTGATAGGGACAGGGAAACAGCTGCCACCAAACAATTAAAAACAAAACAAAAGGCTCTGGGGAGAGGCCCTTTTATGCTAAGTCCTTTGCAACTTTCCTTTGAACCCCAAAGCACGGCTCAACTCTCTCCTGAGTACTCTGCTCACTCAGTCTTCTCTGGTCTGTCCTTCTCCTTGGATAGCTTTTTTTAATTTAAGCAAAACGTTCAAAGTGTATTTCTGCTGACTATATGACCCTAGGACAGGGAAGAGTTGCCCAGGCAGGATTGGGTTGGCAGCCCCAGCCTACCTGTCCTAAGTTTGGGACCTCAAGATGGTATGTACTGCACCCAATTGAGTGCCCTCCTATTTGATATGTCTGAGGAGCTGGGAGACATCAGAGTCTACATCTATGGTCACAACTCCAGGTTCTCTGACCCAGGTGATGCATAAAGAACCAGGTCAAACAGGTCAGTGTGATGAAAGCTATCTTCATCCTGTTCTCACTTGTTCTTAATCACATCTTTTAACCCTGTCAGCTCAGTGGAAGCTTCAGCTGTAGGTGCCCAGATTGTCACATTGTGGTCTAGGCCACTGATTCCCAGAGCAGGGAGGTAAAGATGGAACAAAAGACAATTCACTTGAGCCTAGGCCAAACAGCTCTGGGAGGAGACACAAGGTCAGGCCTATCTATCATTTCCAGTGGATAGATCAAGTGTGGTTGCATCTCTAGACATAGCCCTAGAAGTAGGGCTTTTTTTTTGTTGTTTGTTTGACGCAGAGTGTCTGTATGTAGACTGGGCTACTTTGAAGTGGTGATCCTTTTGTTTCCTTCTCCTGAGTCCTAGAATTACAGGAGTACACCACCATTTTGTTTGACCAAGGTCCAGGGCATACTAGGCAGACACTGCATTCCCAGCACCATTTGTTTTTGAAGATTCACTTAAAATGTTTCTTGTTTTAGTTCATAGTTTTAATCATATTTATATTTTCACATGTCTACCATTTTCCTTTTCTTCCTGTGACTAGTCTTGTTTTTCTGCTATGATCTGGACTTTTCTTACTGAATTTCATATATCTTTCACACATGATGTAGCACACATTTATACCACTGTTTGAATTTTATTGGGTTTTTTTTTTTGGTATAGTTCTGTTAGTTATTTTTAATGTAAATAAATCTAATGCCATGTTTTTCCATAGTAAATCTTTACATTTGTTTTAAACATAACCTTATCTTTTCATTCAAGGATCAAAATTATTTTATGCCTTTACTGTGGGAGAAATCAGCCAGTGCAAACGCATAGCAGCTCAAAGAGCATGACGGCTTCACGGTGCTGTCAAAGCTCCCGGGCCTTCACTGAAATTGCTTCTCCCTCTAATGCCCACCTTGCTTCTTTATCTGGTGATATTGATACTGAGTCCAAATCCAGGAAAAGCCTGCAACAGCTAGCTAAAAATGGCATTTTCATCATGTTTACCTTCACTTGAAAGCTCCTACGTGCTTCCATTTGACTTTTATGTCTTTCATTCTTTTATATATTAAAAAAAAACACATAATGATTGTGTGGCTTGTTCTCTGGAATCCAGAAAGCAGGGCAAACAATCACACTTTATAATACTTTTAGTTCAGAGTGTCAGCAGAAACTAAATCATTGTATATTTGAATCAGTTTAAGTGCATTTATTCATTTATTCAACCAAACAAATTACAGTACAAATTAATATGGTATTCTTTTCTTAGGATAATTTGACCAGGGAAGGAATCTTAAAATAACATAGCAAGATTTGAAGAAGAAGCAAGAGTTATGCATTGGAAATGACATGGGATAAAACTACACCATTATTTGAAAACGATATGAGTGCACATTTAGAACACAAAACTGATTAAGAAATATTTGTAGCAAGATAGATATATTCAAGCCAACTTTTTAAAATTTGTTTTTTCTTATAAATTAACAACAGCTCCTATGCTGCAATGCCATCGAGAGTTTTTTAATTAATTAATTAACTTTTATGTATATGACTGTTTTGCCTGCATGTATATAAGTGCACCTGTATAGTGCATAGCTGATGGAGGTCAGAAGAGGGCATCAGATCCCCTGGAACTGGAGTTACAGATGGTTTTGAGCCACCATATGGGTGCTGGGACTCAAACCCAGGTCCTCTGGAAGAGCAGTCAATGGTTTTAACAGCTGAAACATCTCTTCAGCCCCACCAAGAAGAGTTTTAAGCAAGACAGTAATATGACATGTTTCATAGAGGTCACTCTGAGTGCTGTGTAGGGAATGGACTGCTATGCTCCCTAAGGAAATAAGGAGTGCAGTTTTTAGATTTTCAAAAATAACAGTAGCATGTGTGAGGGATAATGGTTGCCCTCTGGAGATATAAAAAGGAGGATTCTAGATAGAATTGGGAGACAGAGCCAAAAGGATGTGCAGAGTGTTTGGCTGTTTGGAGCTGAGGAAAAGGAAAGTAAGGAAGGAGGCAGGGGTATTCCACATACACTGCTTTCCTAGGCTTGTCTAACACAGTACCACTAACTGGGCACTTACAGTTAATAGTTTGGGCTATTGTAAAAAGATATCATAGAATGAGTGACTTCAACATTAGAAACGAATTTTCACACACTGCTGGCAGCTAGAAGTCCATGTTCCATCATCAAGGTGTCTGCAAATATCCCTCTTGGTGAGGGTTTGTGGACAGCACCAAATCTCTGCTCACACATCTTTCTTCTGTGCATACCCTCTATTTATTTCATTATGGCTCCTCTCTTCTGACCTCTTTTAGTTTTAATTATCTCTTCAAAGTACCTACCTCCAACAGAGTAGCATTGGGATGTAGGATTTTGGCATATCAATTGGGAGGTTCACAATTTAGCCCATTGCAGTGGCTTATGCAAGAGAAATGCATTGTGTTGGAGCTCAAGAGGCTAGTCCGAAATCAAGGTGTCCATCATGTTGGTGCTTTCTGAGGGTTGTAAGAGAGACTCCACTCCATGTTTCCCCCTAAAATGCATGTTTTCATTTGTGCACTATTATGAATAGTGTGAGAAAATCTCATGTTTTCCTGTGCAAGATGGGAACAAGCAGCAAGAAAACAAGTATAGTATAGAAAACAAGTATATATAGTGACACAACAGAGACATAAGATGAATGCTGGTACTTTCTAGCAACAGTTCAGGACCCGTAAGATAACATACTCTCAGAGAGAGAGAGAGAGAGAGAGAGAGAGAGAGAGAGAGAGAGAGAGAGAGAGATTTTCTTTTCTTTGTAAAGATTTATTTTATTATTTATTTATGTCTGTATCTGTTTGCATGTATGTGCACATGCGTGTGGATGCCTGTGGAGACCAGAAGAAGGTGTCATATTTCCTGGACCTGGGGTTATGAGCAGTTGGAACCAATCAACATGGGTCCTAGGAACACAACTGCATTCCTCTGCAAGAGCAGCAGATGCTCTTAACCACTGAGCCGTTCTTTTAGCCATGTTAGTCCATTTTCTGTTGTTATCAAATACCACCAAGCTCATAAGTTTTGGAAAAAAGGAGTTTTATTCAGGCTCACATTTCTGGGGCAAAGATGCAGAACTGAATCTGTTGACCTTCTTGCTAGCAGAGTCCCAAGGCAGTGAAGGGCATCACTTGGCAAGAGATGGGGAGAGCTCACATCTGGCCATATGCATATATTGTCTCTCCTTCTTATAAAGCCATAATGTTCATCTGTGGGTTGAATCCTGATGAGCTTATCTAATTCAAATTACACTCCCCCCAGAGTCCCTACATCTAAACAGCATAAAGAAATTAAACTTTCGTCTTCTTGATACTTGACAATGGGAAATACATTTCAATAGAGTAAAGCCTTGGCGAACAGTCAAACCATAGCCACTCCATTAAGTACTGTCTAAAATGTCATGCATCTGCTGGGAGTCTTGGGACATTTCCTTGTGGATAAAAGAGGAATACTGTAGTGCTTTTGTTCTCAAATAAGGTCACATTCTGAGGTGCTGTAACTTAGTATTTCATTCAGGAATATTGTGAAGATACAGTTCAACACATGACACCACATTTCTGTCTAAGATAGCTGGAAGGATTGTGATTCCATGTCTTGAAAGAGGAGATATTATGAAGGAATAGGGATAATGGTAGGTATTAAAGTCTTCTTCCATTCATGTTGGATCTGAAATGCCAGTCAGACATCTGGCTTTTAGGATAAAAAGTAAGCAGGTACATGTATGAGTCTTGAGTAGGTGAATGTGTGTCTGTCTGCCTGTCTGTGTGTTTGTGTGTGTGTATGTGTGTCTGCGTGTGTCTGTGTGTGTGTTTGTGTGTTTCCATGTGTGTGATTTAAAGATATAGGACTGTGTGAGATTACCTGGGGTATGAAAGGATATAGACAAATCTAAGAGCTGGGTCCTATCACAGAATCCTAGAGAACGGAGTACTACCAGAAAGGAAATATTGGCAAGAGAATCAGCATTATTGCCTAGAGCCAGAGTAACATGGGAGTAAATGAAGAATTCTGCAACCTGCTGATGGTCACATGCCTCGATAAGAGCTGTTTCCATGGAGTGGTATGCTCTGAAGCTGCATATGAGTGTATTAAGGAGTGTTCTGGGAAGAGAGAGAAGAAGAACTAGGCATAGTGCTTGGCAATGGAGGAGAGGCCTGTTGCTTGCTGGGGGAGGGGTCTTAGGAATCAAGGAACAATTTGTTTTGAGTTTTAAGGTGAGAGATTAAGAACACCATGTTTGCATGCTGATAGGACTGGTCAGGATGAAGGGGGGACTCAGTGATGCTGTAGAGAGAGTCAAATAGGGTAGGAGGAGATCTAACAGATAATCTCACACAGTCCTAGATCTTTAAATCACACACACATACACACACACACACACACACACACACACACGAGGAGAAGGGGGAAGGTTGAGTAGAGTGGGAGGCAGAGGAAGTCCTAGTGAAGAGATTCTAAGGTAATTTCTGTTCTGTATCTTCTGATTTCTAAATTGACTATGAACAAGGGAAGACACAGGGACCACGAGCAGAAAGCTAACTGGCAGTCTGATAATGAGACTAGAAAGGCACAAAGCACGGGCACAGTGAGCAGAGAAGACTACTTAGGTGAGGCTACTGGAGGTCGTGAGACTATAGGACATACATTTGCCAGTTTTTATGATTCTCTCTTGTTGCATGGAAATGCTTAATAGCAGACTCTGGGTGCAGACTGACAGGGACAACCAATATTGGCACCTTGCCAATCAACTGGAGCTCAGGCAAGGAGGGCAAAGGACTGACTATAGTGGGCCATGAGTCTAAGGGTACTTAAGGAGAGCACAGAAGGAAACTTCACCAGGGAGTTGACCAAGAGCTGGTCTGAAAGGGTGAGAACAGAATTCTGCCTAGTGTGCAACCTGGCCCACACTGGGCACTCTTGATACATTAACTAAACTGGTCAAAAGGGTGTCCACTGGATAGTTGCAATACCGCAACCCTGCAGGTGGGGGCAAACGACGACCAGAAATGAATTTGGCCACGGCCCATCTAGTTTGGGGATTCAGAGTCCAGAGCATCACTGGCCCTCCGGCCCACTTCTGGGTTCATGGAGCTGCTTACTAAGCTGGAGCCATTGTTGACACCACCCAATGGCTGGTGGTGTGATGGAGTGGGCCAAGGCAGAAGAAAATATGAGCTTCAGCATATAAAGGAAACTTACTCATTTACACTCACCCTGGGCTCAGCTTTAGGCAAGACTCCAGTTTGAATAACCGCAGAAAAACAAACCTTAAGTATTTGCGTGAACCTCAAGCTATGGGAAGCTGGTAAGAAGAAACCCAGTGTATATGCTGGCCTTGAAAAACCATGGGCCTTCTTCCCTGAGGCTGGGGCCATGGTATGTAGCATTACAGACTGGCCCTAACTCACAAACCTCCAAGAACTAAATGTGCAGAGCCCGCAAAAGTGTTCTCACTGAAGTAGTGGACCGTTGGCCAGCTAACCTTCCCTAATACCTGTATGTCAGGCCCAAGCTGGGCATGGGAACAGAAGACAGTGTGGACTCTAGTCATCTGTTCTCTTGTTTATTTGGTCATTCATTGACCCTTTACCTGTCTCTTCCCGTGTGTCAAGAAAAGAGACAAGCAATCAGGTCTGAGATGATAGATGGGAGAGTCAGAAAATGACTGAGTATTATCTTGGTGACTGAGCATCTGGGGAAGGCTCTCCCTGAGAAAGGAAAGTACACTGGCTGAAGGAGATGACCAGCAGAGAAGACCCATTAGAAAAAGAGAAGAGTGGAGGTGTTGAAAACAATAGGGAGGCCCCTCTGTGCCTTCACAAGAGCTCAGGAAGAGGTCACAGACTGTCTCAGGGATGACATTTGTGTGTTCATCCATTCCTTGGTTCTGTGATCCCAGAGAACTTCAGAATACAGATGAAGCAGAGACATGAGAGGTGAAGGGAGTCACAGGTTCTGGAGAGGAAAAGTCAAAGCACTGCCTTGGTCCGTCACACCACACTGTAGTTAAACACTGTGGGCACCGACCACTGGCAGGAGAGGAACATGAAGTAGAAGAGCAGCGCCAAGCCACACAACTCCATCACCTGTCTTGGGGAATATACTGTGCACAGATTCGCCTTTGGGCAGGAACCCCAGGAGACTTGACTAGCATACTATGTACCCCAAGCCTCAGGTTTTAAATCTCTCTATGATCCTGGCTCTCACGCAGAACCTGGAGCCTGTTTCTTTGCTGAAGTTAGGCCCCACTCAGAATCAGCTGAATTTCCATCTCCTTTCCCACCTACCTGCCCCACAGGCTGGAACTTAGATTACACAAACACTTGAATTTGCTATTCTAAATACTGCAATTTGTCTGTCCCCGCTGCTGACCTTTGCCTCTCTGCATTTGACATGTTTTGATTCTGCAGGGTTGTGGGTTTTGTTTCATCAACAAGGTGACTATGTGGTTAATTACCCTTTGACTTTTAGGGTCAGGGCCTCCATCTGGGCAGGAAGCATCCATGGCTCCAGAAACTTCAGGCATCTTGGCATTTAATTGTCATGGTCAATCTCTCATTCCCCACCCCCATCTCCGTGCAGTATTAGGACTTGTGTATGCCATAGAGGAATTGCCAGACGCTAACTGGAACTACCACCACAGATGCTTGCCAAATTGTGACTAGTGCCTTGAGTTGCCTCATCCACCAGGCTCCATCATCTCCCCAGTCCCATTGAACTGTGGTCACCCCAGCGGCCCAAACTGCCTCCCTGGTGGCAGGGGTCTTTCCCTAAGGAGGAAGCCTGAGGAAAGGCTGTCAGTTATTGGTTAAGGTTACCAAGCTTAGGGAGAGCTACATGTGAACCAAATAGAAGCTGAGATGGAACACTTTCCTGCCTGTTGCTCCCAGTTTCTGGGCAGTGGTCCAAGCCAAGCTTGATTTCTTACTTGCTCTTTCCTTAAGCAACTGGTTTTCTTTGTGAAACGTTTTCCTTGTGTCTACTAGGTCACACAGGTGTTTATCACAATATTTGTGGAAAACTGGTTCACTTCTGCAAGAATGTGAGTTACAGAAGTTACAGGCACACTTAAGAATGACCCAGTCTGCCCCCGGGAAGCAGTTTAGAAGAGCAATGATGAACATGCAGTTGGTGCTGAACAGAGTACAGGATACTTCTTCAAGAAAGTCAGAGGCTTCTTCCCATATGGACTTTGGATTGTAGGCAAGGCTTGGAAGTGCACAGGCAGGAGGGAGAGGCACTCATGAGGGCAGCAAGGCCCAGAACTTTTGTATCAAACCCAATGAAACTGAGGGCAGAGTGCATGAAGGGAGGAAATGCAGAGCTGCAGAGGGAAGGAGAGGGCCCATCAAGTGAACTTGGATGGCATTTGATAATCATAGATGACCAGGCCGCACTGTCTTGTTTACGCAGGAGAAAAAGACTAGTCATTTAACATACACTGTGAAATATTTTACTGGACTCTAGCTCTGAAACGGAGAACTGTTATTGTCTGAGAACTTCATACATGAATATAATGTGTTTTGATCACTCCCGTTCTCTCTCCCCTCCAACTTCTCCCATCACTCTCCTCATCACGTTTCCCTTCCAACTTCATGTACTCTGTTTTAAACCCACTGAGTTGATTTAGTGTTGCCAGTATGTGAATGGGCCTACAGTCATCCACTGGAACATGAGATCCCTATCAGTGGCCACATCTGTAGGAAACTGGCTCTCCCTCCCCCAGCAGCCACCAATTGTCAGTAGCTCATTAGCTAGGGTGGGACTCCATGAGCCTTTCCTCTAATTCCATGCAGGAGTTTTGGTTGGCTTGATCTCCTATAGGTGTTGTGTATTTAGTCACAGTCATTGTGAGTTTGTGTGTGCAATGGCCCAGTCACGTCTGGAAAACACTGCAAAACACTGTTTGGCTACAATCCCTCACAACTTCTGGCTCTTATAGCCTTTCCACCACTCTCTTTTCCATGATGATCCTAAGCGGTGGGGAGACGGGTGTGATATAATGCTGCATTTAGAGCTGAACACTCCACAATGGTCTCTTTTTCTCTGCACTTTGATCAACTGTGAGATGGTCTCTGTATTAATCACCATCTATTGCTAAAAGAATCTTCTTTGATGAAGGATGAAAGATGTACTGATCAATGGATATAAAGGTAAGTATTTTGGGGATAGTTTAATACTATGTCCGTTTGGGAGAATAATAGTAGTAAGTTCTCCCCTAGAGCCTGTGACCTACCCAGCCAAGTTTCCTTGAGCCATTTAACAGTATCAGGCATGAGTTCCATCTTATCCAGTATCAGGCATGAGTTCCATCTTATCCAGTAGCAGGCTTAGCACCTTTCAGGACTATGAAAGCTACCCAGTAGAGATGAACGTTCCAGGTGAGTATCGGCTTGATTTTTTCATGGCCTATGACTCAAGTAGATGTTGTCTTCAGCAATAAGGCCTTACTTACATCAAGTTCAGGAGGATAACTAAAAGCAATGGCAATAGCCTGCAACATTTGGGGGGTGTCTATAGAACCACACTGACAAAAACTCAGAAGTAATTCACACCTGGCACTGGGTTTTCTGCCTATGGCATCTGAGAGAGGCTTTATCCTCATATAGGGTAACTCCATTTAAACAGTATTTATATATGTATACATATATTTTAGGAAGCGTCTACAATTGCAGGCTTCCATATGACTCTTCCAAAGGTCTTTCGTGTTATTTATCCTTCCCTGTACCCTGTCCTCTCCCTTGCCTTTTCATCTCCTACCCCAAGTAAGCCTCCTTTCCCGATTATTTCTAGCTCTATCCAGTCACATGCATAGTTCATGACTTACTTTTTCTTTACAGCTGAATAATACTCCGTTGTGTAAATGTATCACATTTTCATTACGTACTTTTCAGTTAATGGACATCTAAGCTGTTTCCATTTCCTATTATAAAAAGGGCACAGTGTACGTGGATAAGCATGTATCTCTAGTAGGATATTGAGTCCTTTGGGTATATGATCGGGAGTGGTCAAACTAGGTCATATGGTAGACCCATTTCTAGTTGTTTTTTTTTAACGCTTTCCACACTGATTTCCATAGTAGCTGCACCACTTTGCACTTTCACCAACAGTGAATAAGTGTTCCACTTTCCCCGCATCCATGCCAGCATTTGTTATCATTTGTTTTCTTGTTCTGAGCCGTTCTGATTTGGGGAAGATGAAATCTCAGAATAGTTTTGGTCTGCATTTCCCTGGATAAAGATATTGAGCATGCTTTTAAATGTGTCTCAGACATTTGTATTTCATTATTTGAAAACTCTGTTTAGTTCGTTGCCTTAATTTTAATAGGGTTGTTTGCCGTTTGATGTGTAGTTTATATACAGCAGGTATAGTTCTTTTTTCCGCTCTCTAGGTTGCTTCATCATTCAAATGATGGTGTCTTCATTGTACAGAAACTTTATCGTCTCATGAGATCCCATTTGTCAATTATTGGGGTTAATGTTTGTGCTATAGGAGTCCTGATCAGAAAGTCCTGTTCCAGAGTATCCCCTACTTTCTCCTCTATAAGATTCAGGGTATCGGGTCTTACATTATGATCCTTGATCCATTTGGAATTGTTTTGTGTACAGTGAGAGATAGGGATCTACTTTCATTCCTCTATATATAGGTACCCAGTGTGACCAGCACCATTTGTTGACCATATTTTCATTTCTCCAATGTGTGTTTTTGGCTTCTTTGTCAAAACTCAGTCTGCTGTAAGTGTGCAGGCATAAATGTTGTTCCCCAATTCTATTCCATTGGTTAGTATGGTTGTTTTTATGCCAGGGCCATGCTGTTTTGTTACTGTGGCTTTGTAGTATAACTTGGAGTCAGGAATTATGATACCTCCAGTGGTGTTTTTATTGTTCAGGATTGTTTTGGCTATCCTGGGTCTCTGATGCTGTAAAATAAAATTTAAGGTTTTTTTTTCAACTTCTTGAAATTTTGATGGGGATTGCATTGAATCTTTAGATTTATTTTGGTATCATGGCCCTTTTTACAGTATTCATCCTGCCATCCCATGAGTGGTCTTTCCATCTTCTGGTGTCTTCTTCAATTTCTTACTTCAATTTCTTACTTCTTTTTTTCTTCATTTCTTACTTCATCCCAAAATGTTTTTTGAGGGTTGTTCTTAGCCAATGTTTATTAATTACTTCTATGTTGGTGTTGTGGTGCTTTCTTAGATCTCCTTTGGTTAATTGTTATGGGATAATTTATTTATTCTTTAGGCCCTCTTGAGAATGTTTAATTTTCTTTTCAGACTAAAATATGCCATCGAGTATTCTTTGTAGAGATGGTTTCGTGGGCATAAATTCCTCAAGTCTGTTTTTTTATCATGGAAAGTTTTTCTTTCTCCTTAGATTATGATGGATAGTTTTGCTGTGTGTAGTAGTGTGGGCTGGAATTCGTGTTCCTTCATGACTTTTGGACATGGGTACATGTACTTGTGGCTTTCATAGACCCCTCCTGAAAAGTCAGTTGCTATTCTGGTAGATAGGCCTGCCTTTATATGTGACTTAATCTTTCTCCCGCACGGCTTTTGATATCTTTTCTTTGCTCTTCGCCTGTGGTGTTTTGACTGTTATGTAACACAGGGAGTTTCTGGTTCTGTTTACTTGGCGTTCTATCTCTTTACTGAATTCTAATTTCCTATTTTGAATTGTTTTAGCTATTTCATTCAACTGTCTTTTATTTATATCTTCTTTAAATTTCTTGAACATATTTATGATTGCTATTTGGACATGATCGTCTTGTGCATTTGCTAGGTTGCCATTCTCAGTAGACATTATGATGAGAGTGCTAATTTCTGGGGGAGGCATACGACCTTGGTTACTCATGTTGTTAGTGTTTTTTCAATGACACCTGGGCATCTAGACTTGTGTCATTGGTGGTGTTTCTTGCTATGGCTTAGGGATCCTGTCTTTGTTGAATGGTTGTTTGTATCTTTGTTTGTGGTTTCCTCAACTTGTCAGGTTATGACCTGACTGAGTAGTGCTTGGTGTTCAGTAGTGGGGCGACTACTTTATGGTGATATGCAAATGGGGTGTAAGAAGTGATCTCAGTTCAGCTAGGGATACTTGCAACTTTTGACTTGAGGTTCCAGGATTGATTCCTCATAGTCCCAGAGCAGCAGGGTGGGCTGTGTAGTTGCTATGTTAATAGTTTGGCTGGTAAGTCAGGCTGGGAGAGCTCGGAACACAAGGATCTTAGGGACCACAGCTATCCTGAGACCTGAGATGGTGTGTGTTTGGGGGGGAGCGGCAGTGACGGGTCTTGTTAAAAGGAATGTGGGATTGCAGGTCTGGGGAATCTTCAGGTCTGGGGCATGCAAGGGTCCTAGAAACCCAAGAAATTCTGAGAGTGGAGATAGCAGGGCATGGGGAGGTGTGAGAAATGCAACTCACCACTGCAACTCTGGGAAAGCTTACAGGCCTGGGATTGCACCATGATAAATTCTTTTAACCTGTTTTTATCATGGAAAGTTTTTCTTTAGATTATGGCCTATATTTTGCTAGGTATGGTATTCTGGGCAGGCATCTGGAATCTTTCAGAACTTATAGTACATGAATCTAAACCCTTCAGGATTTCAAAGTCCCTCACTGAAAAACCCGTTGTTATTCTGGCAGGCCTGCCTTTTATATATGACTCGGTCTTTCACTATTGCACTTTTGTCATCCTTTCTTAGTTCTGTACATTAAGTGTTGCGAACATTATATGACAGATGGAGTTTCTTCTGTGGTCTTTTCTATTTAGCATTTTGTCTGCCTCTTGCACTTAGATAGGAATCCCTTTTCCCCAGATTTGGGAGATTTTCCTCTATGCTTTAAAAAAGCAAGTTTCTGTACCTCTGAGCTGAATTTCTTCATCTTTCATACCCGTTCACAGTGCAATGAAGATCCTGTGTGTTCTGCTCATGCTTTTTCTTTATGAGGCTCTTTGACTAAGTCATCCAATTTCTCTACTTTGTCTTCAAACCTTGATATTTTCTCCTCCACTTAATCCATTCTATTAGGAATCCATTCTATTAGCTTTTTATTAAACTTACTGATTTTTTTATTTCAAATTTTATTTTGTTTTGGATTTTCTTCTGAATTTCCATCTCTTTACACAGTTGTTTTCATATGCTGAATTATCTTCATATTCTGAGTTGTCTTCCTTATTTCATTCAGCTGTTTGTGTCTTCTTCATAGTTTATTTATACTTTCTTTGCGTTCCTTGAAGATATTTACAATTGCTTGTTTGAGTGCTTTCCTCAAGGAGTATCACTCTGTATGGGAGTACTAATTTTTGGAGGAGACAGTCTGCCTTGGTTTTTCCTGTTATTTGTATATTTGTGATGGGACCTAGGCATCTGCACTAAGAGTTTTAGTTATGTCCTTTGGTATCAATTTTTTGTCCCATCTTTGCCGAGTGGGCATTTGGATCTCTGTTTGCTGTTATCCAACTTAGCAGGTTTTGGATCAGCTGACTTGTACTTGTGGTTCATTCTTGGGGTGATGGTTAAACGTTTGTCAATTTTACAGAAGCTAATGCACTTGGAAAGAGGTAACCTCAATTAATGAGTTTCGTCCATCAGACTACTGGGTGGACATGTCTGTGGGGCATTTTCTTGATTTATTATTGGTGTTGGAAGGCCCACCTTACTGTGGGAAGTACCATCTTTGGGCAGGTGGGCCTCAACCTTATAAGAAAAGTAGCTGAGCAACCCAGTAATTAGCATTCTTCCATGGTCTCTGCTTCAGTTTCTATGCTCGGGTTCCTGCCTTAAATGAATGCCTTGACTTCCTTGAATGATGAATTGTGACCTATGAGTTGTAAGATGAAATAAATCCTTACCTCTGTAAAGTTGCTTTTGGTCATGATGTTTTATCATAAAAACAGAGAACAAAATAATTAGAACACAAATTGGTACCAGGAAACTGAGGTGTTGTTATGATGGACCTGACCCATATTGTTTTGGGAAAGATCGGGAGAATTTTAGAGTTTGGGGCTGGAAAAGCCATTGAGTGCTCAGAGCTTAATGGGTTATTTTGGGAGCTTAGAAAATAATAAGAGCAATGCAGATGATAGAAGCCTGAATTGTGAATGCTCAGAGGGAAGTTTGAAAGTCCCTCAGAGACTCTTATCAGGGTACTTTGTGTGATATTTTGAATCCAGAATCTGTGGGTTTTGGTCAGCTGGGGCTGAAGACCACCTGTGATTAATAAGCTACCACAGCCACTGAATAGAAACTCTTTCTTCTATTTATTTATTACTTTTACTTTATGTGTATGTGTGTATTGCCTGCATGTATGTGAGTGCACCTGTGTTGTGCAATGCCCACGGAGTTCAGAAGAAGGTATTGGATTCCTTAGAACTGGAGTTACAGACGGTTGTTAGCTGCCATGTGGTTGTTAGCCGCCATGTGGGTGCTGAGAATTGAACCTGAGTCCTCTGTAAAATCGGTCTGTGCTCTTAACCGCTGAACCATCTCCCTAGCTCCTGAAACCCTTTCTTTACTGGGACAAACAAAGCTGGTTAGTGACTGAAAACTCCGCTGTGATTAATAAGAGATCGGCATCATTGTGATGAGATCTTCTAGGAAGTATTTCCTCAGGGTAAGCATACTAAAACTGTAGTCCAGAAGGGTCCAAAGCTGCATCTCAAGCTAGCAGCCCAACTTGGTAATGTCTAAGAGTCTCCAATGTGGTACTGATTTGAGCAGCATGAAAACTGCAAGATTGAAGTGGTCCTAGAGAGAAACTGAGACTTGGCACTATATGGCAGGGTCAGAGTCCCTGAAAAGCCTGGGAGCGGTCATTGGTGAAGGTGCAGCTTCTATTTCATCAGAGACCCCAGAGTAGTGGAGATGCCAGGACTGTGGGATGGCCACCAAGGACAACAGAAGTTGTGGAGTGGCGCTGATATGAGCCTATGAGACAATCCATGTGTGCTACAAATGGCAGAACCACAAGAGTGTAGCTGCTCAAGGCTTTTGGAGTCAGAAGATTATGAGTCTCAGATGTCAGACATTGAGCTATAATATTTTGTAACTACACTGTTGGATTTTGATTTTGCTTAAGTGTTATTATTTAATTCCCTGGTCTTTCCTCTTTGGAATAGGCAATATCTAACTTTTTAAATTTTGTTTTACAAAAACCCACAGTTAAGAGACTTTGGACAGTTTTAAAGAGACAGTGAACTTTTAATTGATGTAGTATTTAAAGAATGTGAGACTTTTAATGCTAGACTTGTGTTTTACATTATATTAATGTGTAATCTTAGGTAAATAACAAAAGAAAGATTACTACTTAATAGTGATGTTATTATGTGTCAAGACAACAAGGGGTCAATTCTGGTTAATTTTCTCAACTTGACACAAACTACAATCATCTGGACAAGAGGGAGCCTCAATTGAATTTTCTTTATCAGACTGGCCTGTGAGCATGTCTGTGGGTATTTCCTTGATATATAATTGTTGTAGAAAGGTCCATCTCAGTCTGGCTGGTACCACTCTTGGGCAGGTATGCCTGCACTATATAAGGAAAGTAGCTGAGCAAGTCAATAAATAGCATTCCTCCAAGGTCTTTGCTTCAGTTCCTACATTTAAGTTCCTGCCTTGAGTTCCTGCCCTGACTTCCCTCAATGATGAATTGTGACCTGAAAGTTATAAAGTGAAATAAATCCTTATCTCCTTCAAGTTGCTTTTTGTCACATTGTTTCATCACAACAACAGAAATTGGTACCAGGAATGTGGGGTATTGCTGTGATGGACCTGGCCATGTTGTTTTGCAAAGGATTATGGAGGATTTTGGAACTTTGGGCTGGAGAAGTCATTGAGTGCTTAGAAATTAATGAGTTATTATTGGAACTTAGACATTAACTTTCAGAACAGTATAGACAATGGAGGCTTAGATTGTGAAATTTCAGAGGGAAGTTTGAGAATCCCTCAAAGACTCTATCAAGGCTATGTGTATACTTTGAATTAATTAATTTCTGATCAGCTAGGGCTCAGATCCAGATCCTCTGATGCCTGGGACCTGGGGTCAGAAGGCATTGGGTGGTCCTACCTATGGAACATGTGCATAGTTCAGCATACATGTCTTCTGAACCTGAGAGTTTTTGTTAAGGGTGGCATAGAAATGGATGTGCATGCATGTGGCATGACACACATTTGGAGATTTGTTTTCTCTTTCTGTCATGTGAGTTTCAGGGATCAAACCAAGGTCCTCAGGCTTTGTCAAGCACCTTTACCTATTGAACCATCTCACTGGCCCTATATAGCTACTTTTAAGGTAATGAAGTTTGCTGTGGCCACCCATGGGCATAGCTACTAGCCCTTCAGCTACAATTTTCAGTTCATCTGCCCATTTGGCTCCCTTACCTGACCTATTCTCCCTTAACTTTTTAGCTCAATAATTTTGTTAGGGTCAACGATATGCCCCAGAACATTCCAGTGCTACTTTCCCTCTCATTGTCTTCAAGATACACTTGAAAAACCTGCTCAATAAACACCCCTGACCACTAGCTGGCACTGTGCTATGTGGTGTGAAAAGAATTGAGGAAGGACATGGATTGGAGCTGGTAGCTTTAATAACAGTGTTCCTTCTTTATAAAATACATAGGGACTAGGAATATTTATACATGTTGATACCATAGAAAACTCATGAAAATTCAGCTGTAAGCCTGTGCATACTGCTCTGTTATACACAGTTGAGTCCTGTGCTGTTCACCTGGGAATAAGCTGGTATGGGGGTTAGTGTCTGTGACTGTGTCTGGAAGCTCTGCTGTGTCAGCTGGAGTGCCTTTGTTTCATTATTCTAGTCCACATGGAAATGCAACTTCTTGGCTTTCTCAGACAGCTGAATTCAACTTGGCCTCATGCAGAAAGGGTAAACAAATCCAAATTAAACCAACTACCTCCACATCTGACAGAGTCATAAGATGGTCTCAACTAAACTTGACCTTGTTGACATTTGTTGCTAATGCAGAGAAGCACATGAGAGCTGCCTGTTTTGAATCTTGGAGCTACTGACTACTTCATTAATGGATGCAGGATGGTCAGAGTTTGGGGCTTCCTTTCTAGTCTCCCATTGAGAGTTTTGCCACGGCAGTTCCTGTGGAATGGAGGAAGGGTTGGGTTTCCTGGATCTGCCATGTCAGGCCAGCTCCTGCTATTGAACCCTATGTAAACAAGATTCTAATATTCTGGCCTCTCTGTGCTTCTACTTTTTCATCCACTGGTATGGAGATGGGCATATCGAGTGAGGGAAGAGGTGTACAGACAAATCAGGAAACCCTGAGAAGTGTTAAAAGTTTGAGTTTCAAGTCAGGTGTGCAACCATCTGGCACTGTAAGGGCCACTGTGCTCAGGATGTGAGGCAGAATGCCGCTGCCATTGTAGACCTGCCCAGGAAGGAGGTTGCCACCAAGGAAAGCCTCATGAATCCTGACCCAGGCACACTCTAAACACTGAAGGCAAGAAATCATTCCCACCAAATGCCTCCAGTCTCATTGGCTTTCCATGTCTCTCTGTAAGGTTCTTTCAGTTCCAGTATTCCAGTTGTGAATCATCATGTGCTCAAAGAGCTGTGTGTGGGGAAGGCATTAGAGTGTCTAATGTCCTTTAGACCACACAGACAGGTGCTAGGATGGGGGAAGAAAGTTCACTCATGTCTGTTCTTACAGACATGAAAGCCCCTACCTCGTGACCTCAACTAACCATCATCACCTCTCAAAGGCCTCATCTCCAAATCTGTCACATTGCAGGTTAGGCCTTCAAATGAGTCTGGGAAACACAAATACTCAGTTTATAAAACTCTGGTAGTGATTATATGACTTGAGGCCAGCCAGACTACTCTTGGAGATTTCCTTTGCCGTCTTCCAACTCCACTACCTTAAAACGGCACACAGTGATTTCTGGCAGGGATATCCAAGCCCTTTTCTTGTTCTCAGCCTCCACCACGCTGCAGATAGAGAGACGCTCTCCTTGGTGCTATACCAATGAACAAAATCACCTTTCCTTCAGGGAGTACACTGTGCAATGAAAATGGCCACAGGACAGGAGAGATAGCTCAATGGGTAAGGGGTTTGCTGCGTACCTATGACTAGTTGAGTTTGGACCCTCAGCACCCATGCATAATTGTGAACTCAACATTCCATGACAGACTCTGTCTCAAAAAGTAATATGGAGTGGGGCTAGAGAGCTAGCTCAAGGACCAAAAGCACTGGCTGCTCTTGCAAACGACACGAGTTCTATTCCCTGAGACTCCTACACACTGTTTTGACCTCCGTGGGTATTGCATGACATGGGTGCACTTACGTACATGCAGGCAATCCACTCATACACATAAAATTAAAATAGTAAAAAATATTTTTTAAAAGAAGTAACATGGACTCTACCATACATGTTAAGTCCTATTTATTCAGGTGTTTGGACCCAAATGTCCTTCAGTGTAAAAGCATCCACTGGAGTCTAGTCAGCCCATCCAGTGTTCGTACGTAAGTCATACTGTCCCTCACCCAGCAGCAATCAGCCTCAAATAGTTCTCAATCTAGTGCTGACCCGCCTCCTGTTTCTCACCTCCCCTTTGGGCCCTTGTTTAACTGAGCTGACATGAGTCCCGCATGTGATGCCACCACTGCTGCAGGCATGTATGGCAGAGTGCATAGGGTTTGGTCAGGGGAGGGGGGAGGCATGGATGGGGGAGGGGGTCTGGATGTGAGTGGGAGATATTGTATGAAATTTTAAAAGCTCAATAAAAAATAAATAATATTTAAAAAGTAGCATGGAGAGGGATTGAGGAAGACATCTGATGTTGACCTCTGTATTCCACATACATATGCACACACACAGAGGAACACACACACACACACTACAAAGACAAACCAAACCAACCAAACAAACAAAAGGGTTGGAGATGGAGAAGGAACTTATGTCCACAGCTACACAGGAATGCAGCAGCCACTCACATGTTTATGGCACACAAGCTGATAGGAACAGGTACTATTGGAAATACCTAACTGCAGAACATGTGCCTTTAGTCAGCACTTAGGGATGGGTCATGGGTCCACTGAGTCAGTAGCATTCCTAGGGTCTCAAGGTCAACCACACTTACACCAAGACTTTTTTTTAAGTATGATGTTTATTAAGCAAAGATACACCTTTTTGGAACAGATTTTACCTTTTTAAAACCCAATATGCATTTCTTATAGGTTACTCAATGTAACAAGTCTGCAGGGATCCTGAACAAATCAAGATTAAGGCTCTAGGTTTTATATGGCTGTGACTGAACCACCTTTTTCTACATTGTAAACCACCGAGGCATTTTTTGGCAAAACAAGAACAACAGAATAAAACATTCCCCTGAAATTTTTCTCAGTGAAGTGCATCTCCCCATGCTGAAAGCACGTAGGTATACATGAACTTGGGCAGTGCAAACAGGGGACAACAAAGTCCCCTATCAACCATGAAGGTTGATAGTACAGGTTTCTTCTGTCTTCAACCCCATCTTCTTACAGATGAGGCTCAAAATCTTCATCATCCTTGAGATAAAATTCTGTTTGATCAATAGTCATAAAATGTGATCCTTCCTTTGGCTGATGTAAAAGAGAGTTACTCTGGAAAAAATAAAAGGGAAGAGAAGGCAAGGTGAAATACTTTGCTATAGTTCCCGGGCCCATTTTGTGGCAATAGCAAGCCATCCACAAGTACCCCTTGCACTAGGATCCTGCAGGATGTTGACAGGAGAGCTGAGGAAGAAACCATTCCTATCCTGGTCTCTCACCCAGCAGCATTGTGGCTTTAAGGACAGTCGTGAGCTTTCCAAATTTCCCTTAAAGCTGCACAGTCTGTGTCTGCTCCTCCCCTCCCCAGCATCTCAACAGCCAAAGTTCCACTTTGACTTAAGCCAAAAATCGGCTTTTGACTTAAGGCATTTCCATGTTCACCCAGTGCAGCAGTGCCAGCCCCCTGGAGAGGACAGGCACAAAGGTGATGTTATAGAGGTCAGTTATTGGACACTTCTTTCTTTGGCTGTTTTTTCTCCTTCACCCAAAGGGGTAAAGGAGGAAAGAGGACAAAGGAGTCAGGCTTCATTCTGGGCAGACAGCTGCGAACTAGAACCTGCGGAGCAGGAGTAAGCAGAAGGTAGGGTGCTATGTTTGTGCAGGATGGCCCTGATAACGCCTACTCTGTTTCCCTCTCTCGTAGTGGATCAACTTTCTGAGACCCTACTTTCTTCACTAGCCTGAGCTATTGGTTCAATGTGGCAACTTCAGAGCGTCATTCAAGGGGATCATGTCTCAGAAATGGGTAGGAGGAAGGGTACTGTCTTCACTAATGGGCCCAGCAAACAATTCACCCTTTCTGATCACTGTGTGAGCAGTCCTCTGTAGGAACTCACTTTCTGATGACACTGATGGCCCAGTTGGTCAAGGCATGTATGTGAAAATATCACACATTTAGCTGTTTAGAATGTCTAAACTGTATCATTCTTCTGATTACTATTTTCATTTTGTTATTGCTTGAAAAAATTTTAAAAATTTAGACTATGTGAATATTTCTGGTTTAGAATGAAAATACTTTTGCACATGTTGCTAATCTGTTAGTCTGAATGTTAATGGTCCCCATGAGGCCAGTTGGAACTATATATGGGAGCAAAACCTGTTGTTAATACCATCTCAGTCAGCTTCTGCACTGCAAAAAAGATCCCTGCAAATGCTTCCCAAGTTGTGTCTGCCCTACCTAATACAAGACAACTCATAGACAGAGGCTAAGTGTACTCAGTAAAAGGAACTTTAGGGTTTTTTCCAATATGATGAGACAGGCTCATGAATGGCCCTAGATTGTACAGCAGAACTAAAGATCCATAAGACCAGAATGGACTTTACTCAGCAATGAGCTTGGCATTAACAATATGGCATGGCTCATGTTACTTAGGTAATATATGCTCAAATCCCTCCTGACCTAGGCTTTGGGGAAATGTACAAGGCTATAAGATACCTCATTTCCACTGGATTGATCTGTGTAGTTGTAAAGCCAAAAGTCCTCTTTTATGAAATAATGACAACGCCTTTGCATAACCAAGGCAGCAGCGTTCTCCCACTCCTCCACAAAGCTTTCTGAGGACTCAGAGATAGATAAGCATGATCCAGAACTTTCAAGTGTGTCAGTGTCCCAAACTGATGATTCTAACGAGTGATACACCTGTGGAGAATTCTGATCAACAGGATTCTCCTGCATTCTGTAAGAGAAGAAACGTGGTCTACGCTTGCTATTTAAGGCACACTTGGTTTTTGTTTTGGTGTAAGACAATTTGTCAAAGTAAAATGAATAAAGATGTTGGGAATAATTAGTTACTTGTGTCAACTAGTTTGTGTTACATGAATAGTCCTGGCTTCAGCATGACTGTTTCTCTGTGGCCTTGCATATGCCATTCCATCTGGCTCAAAAATCACTTACTGAGAGAGCTGGTGGCTGCGTAACACATGCAGGAAAAATTGCCTAACTTCTAGTTCAGGGCTCTTTCGACAACCAAAATCCAGGGAAATTTTGGAAACAATATAGACTGCAGAGCCTCACCAAAGTCTCTACACATGCACTTTAAACACGCTTTTCAAATGGACTCTGATGATCAAGAGAGTCAGAAAACATGGCACTAACCCACTACACGTGTTCAGAGTCACCACATGTAAAGCCAGAAGATGACCCAGAGTGCTTTTGAGAAGTTGCCTCGTAGAGACAGCATTCATTCAAAAGTATTGATTGGACCTTGACTACGTGCTAAGCAGAATCTTTTTTCTCTGGCATTTGAAGCCAAAGACTTTATTATTAGATGAGAGAGAGAGAGAGAGAGAGAGAGAGAGAGAGAGAGAGAGAGACTGACTCTACTATGTAGGGCACAGTGTCCTCCTTATATATTGTCACCTCTTCATGGCAATTTAACAATAATTTTAAAGCTAGTTCTTTGGATTTCATGGTCAATGTCTTGGTTCCACAGAAATTGGAGAACAAATTCGAAACTCAGGAGCTACTTATTCAGTTATGGTCACTAAAGACTTCTCTATTAAGCACTCAGTGCCAAATGTCTGGGCTTAGGCAATGAAAACAAGTGATTTCAAATGTGTTTGTGAAACCCCTAGTGTTGATGCTGTCTTATCCAGCCCTTGTGGACCCCCTACCCCCATATTTCATCAATAGATACTGAAGCAGGCACTGTACATGCACAAAAAGGAAAATGTAGTGGCCTCAGCTCATCTCCCAAGTCCATCCATCTCTTACTCATTTTCGTCATCTTCTGGGCACGGAGAGGTTTCATTTTCGTCATCTTCTGGGTACGCAGAGGCTTCATTTTCGTCATCTTCTGGGCACGGAGAGGTTTCATTTTCGTCATCTTCTGGGTACGCAGAGGCTTCATTTTCGTTATCTTCTGGGTACGCAAAGGCTTCATTTTCGTTATCTTCTGGGTACGCAAAGGCTTCATTTTCGTCATCTTCTGGGTACGCAGAGGCTTCATTTTCGTCACCTTCTGGGTAAGCAGAGGCTTCATTTTCGTCATCTTCTGGGTAAGCAAAGGCTTCATTTTCGTCATCTTCTGGGTAAGCAAAGGCTTCATTTTCGTCATCTTCTGGGTACGCAGAGGCTTCATTTTCGTCATCTTCTGGGCACGGAGAGGTTTCATTTTCATCGCTTTCTGGGCACTCAGAGGCTTCATTTTTCTCACTTTCAGAGAAATCATCAGACTGTGTCTCAAGATCATCATCAGCAACTGGTGGCTGGCTCTGCACAAAAATAATAGGATTACTATGGTCAAAATCAGGTATGCCGGATCAGCTTGAAAAGCTTGCTGCTGCACAGTCCGTGGCTCTGGCTCCCCTGGTACCTGTTTTTCTTGCTCTTGCTGTTCCCAGTACTCTGGTTCTTGCTTTAAGTATTGCTGTGTGGTGTGCGGTTGTCTTGGTGAAGTCTGAAACATCTCAATCTGCTGAGCCGAAGCCAGTTCGAAATGCTCTTCCTCTGTTTCCTGCAGAAATTGATGCCCCGAGGCACACAAAGTAAGTAAATAATAGCAAAAAGCCCCTTGGTGTCTGAGGGAGCCCCCAGAAATAGACCTATCATTCCAGTGGAGGTGAAAACAATGGGAGTCCTGTCTCTCTGTGCAAATTGGGCTGTGGGAATAGTTACTGCATATGCACCTGGGTTACAGGCTTCTGAGAATCCAAAACGCCTACACAAGCATGTGAATGCTGTCTAACCTCTGTTCAGGTTGACTTAGCACAGAATCTCTTTAGGAAAAATTACTCACAAGCATTCAGAATGTCAACACAACAACTGTATTTTCTTGCAATTAGAGAGTAGTATCCAGTTAACATAACAATGACTTTGTGTAAGCTGCATCACAGAAAACTGAAAATGAAAAAAAGAGCTAGTATACACATATACAACTAATTTCTGCTGTGAACCAAGAACCCGCATTAAATTTTCATGCCAATTCATAACCCTCATACTGAAGCAGGCAAAGTTAGTGGTTACTGAAAATACCACTAGGATGGGGATATCTAAAGACACATTTGATAGTATGTAGCACACCAACTTTTATTCTCTGGAGCAGCATAACTCCAGCCTAATGGGTAGGTTGAACCAAGTGAACAAAGCCAATCAAAATTCTCATGCGGGGCTGGAGAGATGACTCAGAGGTTAAGAGCAGTGACTGCTCTTGCAGAGGACCTGGCTTCAATTCTCAGCTCTGACATGTCAGCTAACAATCATCTGTAACTCCTGTTCCAGGGCATCTGACACTGTCTTCTGACCTCCACAGGCACTGCATGACATGGGAGCACTCACCTACATGCAGGCATGACACTCGTACACATGAAATAAAAATAATAAAATATTTAAAAAATAGAAAAAGCAAAACAAAACAAAATTCTCATGCAAATGAAATATTTCAGTTATACACTGAAAATGAAGTTTCCATACCTCTTCTGTAAGCTCTCCTGAAAAAGTTGATGTTTGATTGAAGGTTCTGCTCACATTCAATTCAATGAACTCTGACCTTTGTGAAGCACATGTTTGGGCAAGCTTTCCTCTCAAAAGTGGCTGCCAGAGGAAAAAGCAGTCTATTTTGCTGTATTTGTTAAGAATATAAAATCAAAGTGGTCTTACTGTGAGTCCATCTATCCTTCCTTAGGACACAAAACACACTGGCCATGGAACATGATTGCTCACACAAGCACACAGGAAACCCTCACTATATAAGAGTCACACTGGCCATTCCAAAGCCTAGCTGCGCTCGTCTCAGTTCCTGAGCACTATCAGATTACATACTCATACTGGCTGCTATGGAAATGTAAAAACACATCTATACTTATGGTTTAATTTCAAATATTAATTCAAACAACAAGAAAAACCCATTGGTATTTGTGCATAAGAACATTTAAAAAATAACAAAATGAATTCTCACATAAATTTCCTGCTTCAAAGAAATGTCATAGCACTGTAAATCACTGCAAGGCAAGAAGGCCTTGGAAACGGTGAAATGCAGGTTAGGGAACTTGTCAAAGTCTCACTGGTGGGGCTAAACAAAAACAACTGTCTTCCAGACCTTCAACTTTTCATTATAAGACAATTGCTTTGGGAATTTCTTATTTTATTTTATATTATTTTAATTTTTTATGTGTACGAATGTATTGCCTGCATGTGTGTTAGTGCACCTGTGTCTTGCAATGACCGAGGAGGTCAGAAGAGGGCATTGAATCCCCTGGAACTGGACTTACTGACGGTTATTACTCGCCATGTGCGCACTGGGAATTGAAACCCTGGTCCTCTGTAAGAGCAGTCAGTGCTCTTCACTGCTGAGCCATCTCTCCAGCCCCTTGACAATTGATTTTGGCATTAGGAATGGAGTAACTCAGTTTTGGATTGGTAATGGTTGCTGACAATTCCACACAACTGACAATTGTGACAAAATGACAAAAACTCATTTCCTTGGCTGCCCTGATATCATGTCTAATATAAACAATATTAACAATCCTAATGTAAAAGATGATTATTGGGGCTGGAGAGATGGCTCGGTGGTTAAGAACACTCGTTCTTGCAGAATACCCAGGTTTGAATCCCAGCACCCACATGGCAGCTAACAACTGTCCGTAACTCCAG
>NW_008334861.1:1433225-1451331 GCF_000622305.1 Nannospalax galili | reverse complement strand
AACTGTGACCTAATTTATTAAGTGGTAATACCACATACGGAGTTGTATATCTGTCAAAAGTTTTTGTAGGGGCTGAAGAGATGACTTAGCACTTAAAAGCACTGGTTGCTCATGTGGAGGACCTGGGTTCAGTTCCCAGCACTCACATGGTGGTTAACAACCATTCACAATTACATTCCAGGGGATCCCACAGCCTCTTCTGACCTCCACGGGCATTGCACGACACAGGTGCACTTACCTACATGCAGGCAATACACACATACATACACATAAAATAAAAATAATAAATAAAAACATTAAGAAAAGATGGTTGTCTAAATCTGTGATTATGTCCATAATTTCAAGGACAGAAGAGATGCAGAGTAGTTAAGGCAAGTGTTTGGAATGAGCTTTGGACCATGAAACAACACTGACATTTGAAGGCTATCTAACATTCTAAAACACATGCTTTAAACTATAGCAGATTCCACATATGATAAAAACCTACTAAGGAAAAAAAAAATCTAGCTTGTTGTGGTGTGTGCTGAGGGGAGGGTTGGTATGGGTTGTCAAGAAAGTTGTCTTCCCTGAGATGGTTAGCATCCCCTCACGAGTGACGAAGAGCAGAACCATTACAAGTCTTACATTTGAGACTGGAGAGATGGCTCGGTGGTTAAGAGCACTGGCTGCTCTTGTAGAAGACCTGAGTTCTATTCCAAGCACCCACCTGGAGGCTAAGAACTGTCCATAACTCCAGTTCCAGAGGATCCTGTACCCTCTGATGACCTCCACCTGCATTGCACAGCACCGGTGTACTCACATGCAGGAAATATACTCATACACAAAAAAATGAAATAAATATTTTTTAAAATCCTACATTTTCTTAGCATCTGAACTTCCTATTTTGCTCACTTTCCCTCAAGTATAAAGCATCCTTGTTTATTTAACAGGATATTGAAAATAGGAATGTGATTTAACTTAGAGAACCTTCAATCTCTCTGTTTCTAAGGTCTTAAGTTCTCTTCTGTATCTGACAAGTATTTCAGAAACAGTGATATAGGGCTTAAAAAGAAATAAAGATTACACTTTCTGGAAAGTAAACCTATTTTTAAATGTCCTTATGCTCAAAGTAAACAGGAGAGGGAATTTACGCTTGGAAAAGTTAAGAGGTCTAGAAAAAAATATATGTTGAAAAACGATCAGAGATACCTTGAAGAAATCCTTCCGCACCTTTGGTAACACCACGGCCTCCGGGCGCTCACCCGTGACATTTGAGCTTGGATATTTAGTCGGTTTGTCACCCCCCTTCTGGTATACTGGTGCCACAAGGTCTTCCTTTAAATCAGAGTCTTCCGCTGTCACACAGCACTCCATAGCCACAGATGAAACAGAAGGCGTGTAGTAGTCCTCATCGACTTCACGGTACTCAGAATATTTGCTATTCCTGCTTCTCTTAGCACGCTTAGACTTTCTTTGATTTCGGGAGCCTGCCCAATTCATGCATTCCTGAGAGAGGGATTCCAAGGCCATTTTGTATTTCAAAATCACAGGTTCTAGCAGCTTCCCTGGCTGTACCTCAGGCACGGGTCCAGATGCAGCGACTGAGGAAGGAAGCACAGAGAAGTTTATGAGTAAAAGTGCAAAATGTGCCAACAGAATGCAACAGGACAGTATGCATTAATTTCCTGTTTAAGAATGAGACAGATGTGCCAGGTACTAGGAATCATTCACAGAGCATTATTTCTAAAATTCATCCACATTCGAAAACGAAGAACAAATCCACTAAGTTTCAATTTCTCCCTGCCTACCTCCCAGCTTTTACTAATGCTGAAATCCAGCCTAGTCACTACTCTCCTTTCGTTGCAAAATTCTATTTGTGGATATTTGGTGTCCTCCAAATAATAAAACTAAAACAAGTCATTGACTGCCTCAGGAGTGTTTCGGGCGCTCTGTAGATGCCACAATATGCCTTTCCTTCAAGAACCTGATAGAGCACTGTGGAGGACACTTAATAATGAAAAACTGTGAAGTCATTTTGAAAAAGTATTAACAGTTTTGAAAAGAGTTAAACATACTTCCCATTATGACCCAGCAGTCCCACAGCCTGGAATTTACTCAAGCGAAATGAAAACTTATATTCACACAAAACTTCTGTGAAAATGCTTAGAGTAGCTTTATTCCAAAAGCTTGAAAGGAACCTATTGTTTCATGTGACGGGGGTAATTGTTAATGGCATTTTACTAAGTGAAAGAAGTCAAGTAGAAAAGGCTTGACCTTGAGGATGGAGTGCAGTCCAATGGTATAGTGTGTGCCTAGAGTATACCAGGCCATGGGTTCCAAGAACAAAGGGAGGAAAAGGTTAGATAGATAATACTTGGTTCCATTTATATGACCTTCTGCAAAAGGAACCCTGGAGAGGGGAAATACAGCAGTGGATGTCAGGTCAAAGGTTGAGTCCAGAAAGGCAACACAGAGGAATGATAGGTACATATGATGGATATATGACATTTTGCTTTACTAAAAGTATGTCATTTCAAGCCAGATGTGTTGGCACATGTCTTTAATTGTAGAACTTAGGAGGCAGAGGCAGGTGGATGTGAGTTCAAGGCTAGCCTACTCTACACAGAAAATTACAGGCCAGCCTGGCATGGTGATGCACACCTTTAATTCTAGCACTTGGGTGGCAGAGACAGGTAGAACTCTGTGAGTTCAAGGCTGGCCTGGACTACATAGCGAGTTCCAGGCTAGCTGGAGCTATAGGGAGACCCTGTGTCAAAAGACAAAAAGAAAGAAAATCACAGGCCAGCCACAGCTCCACAGTCAGCACCCCCATGGCTCAGCTGGTTACAACTCTTCTGTAAGTCCAAAATTATTTCAGGATCCTACAGAATGATCTACAAGGCACCTTTCAGCTGCTCTGTGCGGTTTAAGGGCACACACCATACCATAATGTTATGTACAAAAGCAAGCTGCCCTTCAACCATAACATTGGCTTTGTATGTATTGACCATTTAAACATTTTGAAAAATTATAGGTTTTGGATGCTTCTGGTGTTCAGACCTTTAACTAAACTCTTCTACTCATGTCCTTTTCTACTGTCAACATTTTTCAAAAATCACTTTTGCATCTTTATAGTATATTTGCAATTTTCTGGTTCCAAGTTAACAAGTCAGATATCAGTAAATGATAGTGTGGGACCCACAAGGTGCTCAGTTTCAACCACACAGGCCATTTGTTGCTGGTTATCTCAATACGCTCGTTTGACTGGAAAGGACAGGTGGGAAAGGTTATAAGAATTTGTCCATAGTTGGTTTAACAGTAATGAATTTACTTCCATAGAACACACCCTACAAGGTAAATCCAGATAAATGGATTAAGAGCAATTACTGCTCATGGAAACTTTAGAAATATTCATCCTCAAATGTTGGTTTGAAAGGATATTTTGAAACAAAGCTCTGAAACTTGCAGAAATAATTTAAAGCTATTATTAAAGAGCTTTTAAATTTAAAATGTCTGAAAACTGAGAAAAAAAAGCACAAAATCAAAAATTAACTTCAATACATTAAAATTCCACAATACAAATTTTCTACCATAGGATTTGCATGCTGAGGGCAATGTGCCTTTTTCTTAAGTTTTGCAGTTTTATACAACTGTGTAATTGTATAATAATGTCTTTATTATTGAGACACATGCAAGGAATAGCACTCTTTCTAAGACATTATCCCACTTCGCATCTACTCTTATTGAAATTTAGTGGCAAAGTCAGGCATGGTGGCACATGACTGTAATACTGTAATCCCAGCACTCAGGAGTGGAAGTAAAATGATTCCTTTGAGTTCCATGACAGGGTGAGTTATACGCAAGACTCAGTCTCAAAGCATCAACAAAACAAACAAAAATTCTGTACCACAGCAGAATAGACTGCATGAACACAAATGTAGAATACTGTTCCTTCAAGAGCTGAGTTCTTGAATAATCTTGGAAATATTAAAATCAAACGAAAGAGAAGAATATTAGTTCAACAGGAAGGAGGACATTAAAGAAATTCTAACTGTGATTTCTAAACTTCTAAGAACAGTGATTGCCTAAATCTGTGAGGAGACTAGTATTGCTCTCAAATCATCATCTCAAAGAATTAGCAGAAAATGAGCAAAGTTGAAATTCACATGTATGATTTCATACCATTGTAAACAAAAAACACTGTCTTCATTTGAAACCTTGCAAGCACCTCACAGCTCATCCCATTTCTTCTAGTAGTCTGCATCCAAATAGCTAAAGGTACCTACCTGGTGATGGTGTTCTAACTTCTTCAGATGATGTGCTAGCTTGAGACCACGTACGTTTCTTGACCTCAACCATTTCAAAGGGCATTTTTTGTGTAGGTGGCTGAACACATATAATTTCAACCTGAATTTCAAAAACATAAGAAAAAATGATATTTAATTATCCAGGTAGAATAAGACAAACAATATTTAGAATTTGAACTTTAACATCATTTCAGACACATTTCAGTCAACTGAGAACCTAACAAAAATTCTTCAAACATATCCTTGAAGAATGTCGGAAGATAACAAACAGGGCCCACAGGTGCCATGAGGTATACACTGTAAAGCCGAAGTAGAGAAATTATCATACACATATCTGTGTATGTTAAGCATGCAATTGTCAAAAATGTTTACAGATCAAACCCTTGGGGGAAAATGTATGCCTTCCTCGCCCCATTTCAGGCTTCTACATAAAACCACTGACTTAAAGACAATGGGGCACCAGCATCAATGGGAGTCTTTCCAGAATTTCTGCACATGCAGAGTAGGCTTCAAGCAAGAGCAAGCCAAGTATGAGCTGCTTAGTTATCACTCCATGTTTTAGGCAGATTAAATGGGATGTATTAGTAGTAAAAGTATTTCTGTTGTCAGAGCAGAGGCATTGCCTTTCTAAAGCAAGTTAGGAGCAGAATGATATTAAATCTAATGTTCTTTCCTTAAGATTCCTTTGTATTTAAACCATTTGTTCCTTTAAACCATGTACACATGCTTGTCAACTCATGATGGAGTTACGTATCAAGAAACCTAAGTAGAATGTGCTCTAAGGCAAAAAAAAAATGCATTTAATATATTTCACCCAATATCAGTATCATGGTATATGGTAGAGATCCTTTGTCTGCCCTCATGACCATGTATCAAGTGACAGCTTCAGCTCTCTGTGGCCACTCAGCATTGCATCACTGAGACTGGTGCTGGGTGTATTGCATGGGTGTATGTGTGCATGTGCACATATAGACGTACATGTAGTGTCCAAATGACAAATATGGATATCAATGCCTCAGGCATCACCCACTTTTTATTTTGAGTCAGGGTCCCTCATTGACCTAGAATTCACTAAGTAGGCTAGTATGGCTGTCCAGCATACCCCAATGACCTGCCTGCTTGCCCCACCAGCCCTGGGATTAGAAGCACAGATCACCATGCCACTATGGTTTCTGGAAACTAAGTTCAAGTCCTCATCTTTGCACAGCAAACACATTATGGACTAAGCTATCTGCATAGCCCCTGGAGCTCATCATTTTAACAGTATCATAAACTCAAAAACTCTTGTCAGACCTTCATAAGTTAAAAATCTGAATATTTTACTCCTATTGAGGGATCTCATTCCATTACACACAATGACATCTTTTTTGGATAGTCTGCGATTACTTTTCATGTGAAATGTGTTTAACACTGAAATCTTTTATATTTGTGTCTAAATACTTAGCTGGTTTCGGTTGTTGTTTGGTTGATTTTGTTGGATTGGCTTAAGGCATAGATCCATGACAATTTTTTTTTGCAAGGAACCTGTGTGCTGGATCATATCCAAGCATTTCAGGAAATAGGCACAACGTCACCCTCACAAGTTCTGTGTTTTATCCTCCTTAAGCGTTAACGCTGCTGGAAAGCTGGCAATCTTTTCATTTAGAAAGATACTCTGGTGAACTAATATCAGTTGAGATGAAATGTCTTTTTCCTGCATGCTTCAAACTGTGGGACACTGCACATGTCATGCTCATCTCACACAGCTCTTAAAATGAAGGACTTTCTGTGTTGGCAACCCACGTTAACTAAATAACAAGAATAAAGGCCCAGGCACCTACTCTATGACGTCAATATACGTACATCTGAGGCAGAATCCGAAGCTTCAGATTTCAGAACTTCAGCCCAATGATTTCTTTGATTTTCACTCCTCTGGGGATTTTCTTGGAGCCTTAATAAAATTGAACAGAATTTATTACTAGAGTGTATTTCATGTACTGACCAGAAAGCGTCCCCTTGTTGGTTAGCTTTCTAGTACTTGATACTGCCTCTGAACTCTGTCACGAGTTGGTGAACCTACTTAGTATACCAGGGTTTAAGAAATTCAGGTCCTGTAGTTTATTTATTCCAGAAAATATAATGGAATGTTGGAGCTGGAGAGATGGCTCAGTGGCTAAGAGCACTTACTGGTTTGCTAAGCAACTGGGTTCACTTCCCAGCACCCACATGGCGACTAACAACTTTCCATAACTCCAGTTCCAAATCTGATGCCCTCTTCTGACCTCAACAGGAATTGCACACATGAGTGCACATGCATACATGCAATCAAAACACTCATACACATAAAATTTTAAAAATTACTGGGCATGGTGGTGCATGCCTTTAGTCTCAGCACTTGGGAGGCAGAGGCAGGTAGATCTCTGTGAGATCCAGTCCAGCCTGGTCTACATAGTGAGTTTCAGGCAGCTGGGGCTACAGGGAAGCCTGGAATGTTGTTTCTATTCTCTGAACATGGTATTTTCAAGAAAAAGGTAGTGAAATACCATTTCAAAGTATATTAATTTGAAAGTCATTGACTTTGTCAGAGTATTTCTACTATTTCTTCAATGTTTTAAAAAACAAAAAGAAAAAAAATGTCAGTGAGATGGTTTGGTGGATAAATACATCTCCAGCTAAAATAAAGCTGAGGACCTGAGTTTGAGCTTTAGCTCCCAGATTGTGGAAGAAGAGACCTGAATCTTGCAAGTTGAACTGACTCCTACAAGTTGTCTTCTGATCATTTCAGGGGTGCATGCACAAACACACACACACACACACACACACACACATACACACACACATTAAAATGTAAAAAATATACAATTTTTAATTAAAACATAAGAAATCAATTATCTGTATTTATTCTGTTAGAAAATATGAATTATAATTGTATCACGTGGTAAAGTAGGTTCAGTCCAGCAAATTTGTCATTTAGATTAATTAAAATGATTAGACGCGGGGATAGAGATAGATGGCTCAGTGGCAAAGAGCACTGACTGTTCTTGCAGAGGACCTGGGCTCAATTCCCAGCATCCAATTCCAGAGGAATCTGATGCCTTTTTCTGACCTCTGTGGGCATTTCAGGCCACGGGCAGGTGCACTTACATACGTGCAGGCAATACACTCATACATATAAAATAAAAATATTAAACAAAATATTTAAAAATATGAGTTTTTTATTGTTCTGGCTTTATTTACTTACATCAATGCTACTTCTTACCTGTTGGACTCTAAGGTGCCCTCATCATCATCTGAATCAACAATTATAACTTCTTTGGACCGACTTTCACTGACAAGTGCCTGCAGAAAAATTAGCATATTGGTTTCTGTGGTTGTCTGTCTTCAGTGTTTTCACAGTGCTGGGGATCAAACCCACAGTCTTGTATGTACTAGAGCTACACCACCTCACACACCCCATCCCCTAATTGGCACTTAAATGCATTTATATAGTAAAAATACATGCTGATATTTATAGAATTCATTTCATAGTAAAGTTACAAATGATCCACATGTCAATATGAAGAAGAAACTAAATTTTACAGATGTGAAAACAGGCTCTAAACATACAGTGATTTGGCCCAAAACTAGTAGATCCAGGAGAAGAATTTTAGTTTGACTCAAGTTCATTGCTCCTCCCTGTATAATACACCATCATACTATGAGGAGTCTTCTGCTACTGACCCCCTGTTCTCATGAAGGAAATCACAAATAGTCCTCTTTGGATCCTAAAGACACATAACAATGATTTTTTAAAAACCAACAACAACAACTAAAATTAAGGATATAACTTGGCCAAGGTCACATGGGTGTTTAGGAAAGAATTATAACTATGTGGTCTGTATCAAAGGTCTCCCTTGTAAGGTAAGGCAGTGAACCACCAAACCTTCAGACTATTCACATGACCCATGGTCAACACAGAGCTCTTCTTTGGGATCCCCAACACTGCCCAGTCCACAATGTTCCAGTCTTGCCTGTATCAGTTAATGGTGCCTACATTCACTGAGCTCCCTAGGCCAAAAGTTAAAAGTAATACAAAAGGAGCTTCTCTCTCCTCTCTGCCACTTCCAACACATAAGCAAGTTCTCTATCTCCAAAACAGATCTCAAATCCTGCAGTTTCCACCTCCATGTCTATACTCATGGTCCAAGTTCCCGTTCATGTCTGCTTGCCTCTGTTCTGTTATATATATATATATATATAACATGTTCCACCCAGAAACCAGGGTGGTGATTTCAAATCAGATCACGCTATGCCTCTTTTTTCCAATGCACTTTCAATAAATCCCATGTTCACTGGTATGGACATTAAAGTTCTGTACCATCTATTCCCTGTTTCACTCTCCTACTCCTTCCCTCTCTCCCTTTATTTGAGTCACATAACCCATTTTGTTTCATCAAACTTTCCAAGCTAATCTTGTATCCTCTGTCTGGATTGTTTTGTCCTCATCATCCTCAGGGGTTCCTTTCCCCAAACACAGATCACCAGAAAAATTCTCCCTGACCATGAGTCTCCCTGACCACTCTGCCTAAACTGCCGAGTCTCATCAGTCTAACACCCTCACGGCGTTAGTCATCAATGCTTTGTCCATTATCTACCTTTTGTGTGTCCCTGGCACTTACCACAGTGTATTAGACATGAGCAGTATACTATATGTTATGGAACGAATAAAGTAATGGTGCTTAATTTTTTTGCATGGATTATAAAAACTAGCTTTTCCTGTCAGAGGTACAAACCCTTTTCAATAAACTACTTAATGAGAAAAAAAAGTTAGTATATTGAAATTCACTCCATAACAGAGAAAAGAGTAGCTGTTTCCTTACTGCACACTGAGTGTTTGAACCCTGATGTGCAGTGGTTGAAAGTGAAAATGATGGACCCTTCAATGTGGAAGATGCGTATGTGACATACTCACTGATAAGGCATGCACACAAAGAACGCTGATGTTGCCAACAAGATAGTACTGTTGCTGCCAGGCCTGTTTTGTACTTGATGTCCAAATGTTTCTACTGTTAGGACCGATGTTTCCAAAAAACACAAAAGACTCTAAGGGCGATAGACACACATGTGGCAATCAAGTTAAAGGGTTTACTGGGTAAACAAGAAGACACAACTTTCCCATCACCACGCTATTTACCAGGCAATTATCAAAATTCTGAGTCATAGGATTTTCACTGTCTTCCTTCCCTTCCAGTCAACCTCCCCAGATGGTCACCATCGAAACATTAAATAGCCATTACCGAAAAGCAATCGTGAATTCATGCCACGGTCAATGTTCTTCTGTTACCCATGGATGGCTGTGTTAAGTTTCTTAAAGATATACATCTCATGTTGGTATCTGTATGTGTCTGAGTGTTTAACAATATATATTTGACCTTTAACTTCCAAGAAAAATGAAAAACAGTTTGACATGCAATTGGGTAACTGGAATATAAGGTATATCTTGCTTCAGATGTTTTATGGCTCCAAATCAGTTAATCATAATTATGTATGTCAAGTTCTAGCTTTCACTTCCTTAAACCCAAAACAAATAAATCAGGCCACATAGCCACAAGTGACACAAATGTGAGTTTTGATTTCTTGAAAATAGCACAATTTTTTGTCTGCTGAAAAGCTTAGAGTGATAATGAGCTTCTTCCTCTGCTCAGCAGACAGAATGTTAGTGTGTAGGCTTTATATCTTGGTCCTTGACCAAGATGTTAAAATTCGAAACTCCAGGCAATCCAACTTGTAGGATGGTCTGCAGACCACAAAATCCAGTTCCTCTCTCGTACTATAGTGCTACTTTACCTTTTAACTTTTGGTACTCATGGGGTTCCCTTTAAATTTGGCCGTGTATTGAACTTCTCTGATTAGGTTTCAAAGATCATTGTGTTTTATAAGAAATAAGAGCCTTTACCAATGTAATTACCAATTACACTTTACCAATGTAATTCACCATTTTTCTATATGACCCCACCTTGTAAATTTCACTAATTTTAATGTCTAGTAGGTGTAGCCAGAAACTATGGCTGCAGAGATACAGAATTTGTAATACTCATGAGTATATAACTCATAAACACCATCTGAAGATCAGCTGTTGCTTTGCTTACCATTGTAAGAATCCTGCAAATTCAAGATGAATTTCACATACTCGTAAATGGGCCTGCCATTTTGTCCTATGTTTCCTCTTTTTACGTAACAGCAAAATTCAATGTAGCTTCCAACTAAAGAGAGCAGAAACAAATAAGGCCACATTATACTGAATCATATTCGGCTGGATTATTTCATATACATAATTCAAAAATATTTTTAGTAATTCTTTGAGGATTTCCTACATGCCTATAATGTAATGTGATCATATTCATTCCCCAGTCTCCCCTGCCCCCACTCCACCAAAGCCACTGCAACCCTATCTCAACTTCCTGTCCTCTTGGATTTTTTCATAGCCCAAGTCTTATTACTGCTGCCTGTACATTCATGGATGTGTGGCCATCCACTGGAGGGTGTTCCACATAACAGGAGCCACATCTTTAAAGAAAACTGACGCTCCCTCACCCAGAAACCATCAACTGTCGATAGCTCTCAGCTAAGGGTGGGGACTCATGAGCCTCTCCCACTGGAGGGTAGAATTTTTAATGTTAGAAATGCAAATTCGATGTTATATGATATAAAACTAAGCTAACACAAGATCAACAGTTATGGTGATTTCTTATCTTTTAAACAATTTCTCCACTAAGGTGTGGGGAACGCCTCCACAGTGTTACTGGTGACTCAAAATCCGAGAATTAACTCTATACCTAAGTGTGCTAAAGGAAGGCTAAGGATGATCTGCTGAGAAACTTCCGCTTTTTCTTCATCAGGAATCAGAGTTAGTATTGATCTTCCTGTGATCTGAGACTAGAAGAGGAAAAGAAAACAGAGTTTGCTTTGCATGCTGATACTAATCATTCCCCCATCTCCTTACCCATCATAAGCTCAGTTACGTCTGTCCCTCACCCACCTATGGTTATAGTTGCTGTGCTCGGACAGCTCATATTACCTTCCAACAACTTTTCCACCCTGCAATTCATCATGACCATGCTTTTACCATGCGCTATCTCCCTCAATGGGTCCAAGCCCTCATTCCCAGCTCAGAGAGCAAGGTCACTGTAATCATGCCATGTGTTCTTCCCTCTGTGTTATGTGCTCTTCATTACAGTATTGTCCTCTATGTCCGGTTACCTAAGCAAGTGAATGCGGATGGGCAAAATTCACACCGCTGTTCCATATAACATGTTCAGCTCTCTCGCAAAGCATTTCCTCTGACAGCTCACTGTCGTATTCTTCAACGTGAATCCCGTACCTTTTCCACCTTCTTTGAACCTCCAAATTTCAAAGCTTCTACATTTTTATCTGACCTCATTTATTTCAGTGAAAAAAAGGGGGAAAGGAAACAGAAATATCTCCTTGCCATGAAATCTGCCATCGTAGGGGCCTGCTTTTCCTCTCTCACCTTGTGTATCATGTCCCATTTTCTCTTGACCATTATTGCTGTGGAGGACACTGTTGCCCTCACATCATCTGAAGCACACCAGCGTTGATCTATACATGCTGTATCATTTAGCCAAACATTCCTTGACACACCTGCAGCAGACTGCACTCATCTCCCTGAACTAGTGTCTGTCATGTCCTAACTCCCACTCCATTCTCCTCCCCAGAACAGCTGCAGCGATCCCTTTAAAACATCACCAGATCACAGTGTTCCTCTGCTCAGATTGTTCGACTGGCTAGCGAGCTCATGCAGAGTCAAAACTAAAGTCCTCCCAAAAGCCTTTAGCATCTTATGCTCTACTACGTCTTCCAACTGACTCTGCTTACTGACCCCGTGACTTGATAGTCCTATCTTGTACCTTCACACTTGCTCCTTATTCAGTGTGAAGTATTGGCTTGCTCTCTCTTTTCATTCACCCAAGCGTTCATTCCCTAGCTATTTGATCTGTCTCCCCTGTTACAGTTGCAACTGAGTTAGATCAGAGACCTTGACTTACTCACAGCTGCATTCTCAACACTAAGAACAGAGCTTGTCCTAAACAAGAGCTCAATGAACGTTAGTTGAACGAATAAACAATGTTATGCCATGTAGCTGACATATGGTGACATGTGAATAAATTGAATATCACAAATAGAAGTAATGAGTTTTGAATGTGATAGGAACAAAGTAATAACCAATGTAGTCTTTGTAGCTGAATAACGGATTTAGGTGATGGACCACAAATTCAAATGAATATTTTTTTTTGTCTTTTTGAAGCAGGGTCTCCCTGTAGCCCCAGCTGTCCTGGAACTCACTATGCAGACCAGGCTGCTTGAAGTCACAGAGATCCGCCTGCCTCCCAAGTGCTGGGACTACAGGTGTAAGCCACCACGCCCGGCTCAAATGCATATTTTTAACCGACTAGTATTACAACTTATAGTCAGTACTTAGAAATATATATTTATGGCCCATCTGTAGAAGTAGCCTATTAATTGGTCACTGCTCAAATTAGCAGATGTGTCCTGTCTCAATCAAGACAAAGTTTAACTTGATTTAAGATAAAAAAAATACTACCTTGATGTAGCAAGTAAACACTGGGGAATTAACGAGCAATTCATTCTAGCGATGAAAGTCACACAGAAAATTATTACCCTCCCCCCAAAAATGTGATTTCTTTTTATTAAACTTAACAATTTTTTGCTGGGTCTGGTGGTTCTGCCCTGTAATCTAAGCTGCTTGAGAGGCTGAAGCAGGAGGATCAGGAGTTCAAAGTCTGCCTGAACTATCCAGTGAGTTCAAGGCCAGGCTGGGCAAGTTAGGAAGACTCTATCTCAAAATACATAAGTAAAAACAGGGTAGAGATATAGCACACTGATAGACTGTGCTGAGCATGCTTGAAGCCCAAGTTCAACCTCCAGTACCATAATATTTGCTATTGATCTCACTTTTAAATTGTGGGCATGACGTAATTAAAGTTTTTAAACTGAATGTGAAATATGAAAGTGAAATAACTACCTCATATGAACAAAAAAGAGAATGCCAAAATGTAACCCAGTGCTCTGAACCCAAATTTGAAAAACGTTTTAAAAAATCATGAAAAGTAAAAGAAATTCCAAACTATAAGCACAGCAAACATGATACAAAGCATAAAACGGCAAGAGGTACAAAGTGCTCTATTTCGCCTCTTCTTCTATTAGTAAAAGAAAGATGTTATTGAAATTTAAATCAAAGGGATAGAGAGGTAGCTCAATGGCAGTGTGACACTTGTAAAGGCCTGGTTCAATTTACAGTAGCACATACACATATACTCTGGAGGCTGAGGGAGGAGGATCACCATAAACTCAAGGCCAGTTGGGCTAGAGAGTAAGACATGGTCTCAAAAACACAAAGAATTCATAGTGAGTTATGTTTTGGTAGTCTACATTAAAATAGAGGGTAATAGAGGCAAGTGTTTTGTTAGTTCTATAGGGATGGCAGTAACAATAAAGCTTTATAATTAACAACCAACTCTAACAGAATCATGCCAGCTCTAAGGCTGCTTAGAGAGAGAGAGAGAGAGAGAGACAGAGAGACAGAGAGACAGAGAGACAGAGAGAGACAGAGACAGAGAGAGACAGAGACAGAGAGAGAGACAGAGAGGGAGCGCTTTGTGTTTTCTTTTTAAGTTTTGGATTTATTTTTATTTTATGTGGTTTTCCTGCATGTAAGCATACCTGTGTCGTGCAGTGCCCACAGAGGGCAGGACAGGGCATTGAATCCCCTGGAACTGGAGGTATGGATGGTTGTTAGCCACCATGTGGGTGCTGGGACCTGAACCCGTGTCCTCTGCAAGAGCAGCCAGTCCTCTTAGCTGCTGAGCCATCTCTCCAGCCCCAGCCTCATGTTACTTTTACCTATCTCTGGAATTTACTCTTCTTATTACACGAGGCATAAAGTTCAAGGTACTGAAAGCTTAATGAAGCAAAGATAAATGCAGGCAAAAAAAAAACCCTGAAGTTTTAAACGTTAAATTTGAATACCTGTGGGTTGTCATACGAATGTCAGTATGGTCTCAGTCATGCCAAAAAAAGGAGATAAGAATGTACCCACTCAGTGCCATTTACTGACAGTCTTAACAAGAAGCATGTTCTCTTCTGCAGGAGACATTCATATTAAACATGCTCAATTGCATAAGGCACAGGGAAGGGTACCAGCCTCCGTAGGACCCTCAGGCTGGAGTCTGAATGCAAGGACAGTCATCATTCCTAACCCTCTACAATGCTGTGAGCATCTCAGTAAGGCCTGCTTCTTCTGAAAGCAGCCACTTAGAATCTATCCACTGATTCTGAGGAGAGAGCGATTTCAAACACTATGTTCTTGACTTGTGTGGTAATGTGGGCCACTTTGGAAGCTGAGACATAAGAATCATGTTTCACAGTATCCTGGGCTGCAAAGCAAGATCCTATCACAAAAACCAAGCAAATACCACCAAAGAAAACAGAAATTCTATTTCATTACCTAAACCAGAATTTGTTTTTATTCACTTAAAAATGAAGCCAGTGGAGATGACAATGAGCCTAAACACTAAAGATCACCCTTCAACACTAGACCAGAATGACCCATTTCCCCCAAAGTGGAAGAACTTACTGGGCGATAACCAAGTAGAGTTAACGCGTTCTCTGACAGAAAAACAATGGTTCCGTTGATGCTCAGTATGATGGAAATGTTTTTAAATGACTGATGAAGACAAAATGATAACAATTAAATAGTAGAACAATAATGAAATGATAGCTTTATTTCTAAGTACATAAATAATCATAGAAAAATCAAATATATTTCAGTTCTTACATATCAATAAAGTAGGCACATAATTAGAATTCCATTATTCTGCCTCCTACGCAGAATCTACTTAACCTTAAGCATGAGATGTTTATCAAATGATATGCCACTTAGACAAATTTCAATATACACCCAATTACAAAACTCTCCAACGCAAGCTAAGAAGATTCATTTCTGTGTACACATTGTCTCACTTAAAAATATTTAATTTTAAAATGGTAAGAATATTTTAAGAGTACTTTCATTTGTGGTTACTAGTTAGCTACTTATAAATATGGATATTGCCATCACTATTCTACTATCTAATGTATTTGACATACAGGCAAATGCTTCTCGTTAGAGAACATCTAAAAATGATCATTTATTTCTGCTGGTGCAGAAGAGCACATGGGATACAAGCTCCAAATCTATGAAAAATTTTTTGAGGGGGTAACCCAATGACTTTCATTACGGTTATTTAAAGGAGCAAGAGTGAGGGGTTATTTACAGGACCAGGGACACATTCCAGTGGCTACACCACTGAAGAAAATGCCTCCCTCCAGCAACCAGTAAGTGTCTAGAAATCCTCAGAGAGGTACCTGGGCTTCTTAAGTCCCTTCCCCTAGCTACAGTTATCTGCCAATCAATCTTCAGGGAGAGAACTGGGCCTCATAAGTCCCTCCCATAGCTATTGGTATATGTCAATCACTCCTCAGGGAAGAGACTGAGCCTCATAGGTCCCTCCCCCTAACTAGTGTTCTCTGCCAATCCATCTTAAGGGAGAGGACTGGACTTCACAACTTCCTCCCCTAGCTAATGGTATCTGTCATTCACTCCTCAGGGCAGGGCCTGGGCCTCATAAGTTCCTTCCCAAAGCTATTGTTATCTGCCCATCAATCCTGAGGGACCGGGCTGGGCCTCATAAGTTCCTCCCCCAAGCTACTTTTATCTGTCATACAGAGCACCAAACAAACAAACAGCAAGTATACCTGGAAAGAAAGCTTTTGAACTGGGCATTAGAGCAGAAGAAGTGACTCTGACTTCAAGCCTTGAAAAGACTGTGAAACTCCATCTGCTGTTGCCAAAATATTAGAATGGTGAAGCTACTCTAGAAAACTACATGGCCTCTCCTCAAATCTTAATCATAGAACTACCACCATAGGCTCTAGTGACTCCATTTCTGGGTGTACAAGAGAAAGCGTTGGAAGCAGAGACTTAAATAGTTATCTTCTCAACAGCATAATTCACAGTGGCAATTGAATATTATTCTGCCTCAAGAGAGAATTCTGTTACCCTACTACAACATGAATCAGCCACAATGATACTGTATTGACTGAAATAAACCACTCAGGAAAGGAAATGTAAGACATTCCTAGAATAATCAAATTCATAGAGAGGCAAAATAGTGCTCGCAGAGACTGGAAGGGAAAGTGTAGAGTTAATGTTTAATGGATGCAGCTTCGGTTGTACACAATGTTCACAGTTCTGGAATGGATAGTGATATCACTGTAATTAGAACAGTTAACATGTGAAACTTCATGTTATGTATTTTAACCACAACAAAACTAGACCAAAAGAAATCATGAAACTCTATTACATGTATAACATTGTAATTTTAAAAGAAACTATCAAGGTGCTGTGTTTGGAAATCGATAAAATCTAGTTTTTTAGGTACAGAAGACAAGAATAAACTAAGAAAGTAGAAGGAAATGAAGACCAGAAACATAAAGACACAACAAAAACTAAAAATAGAAAGTAAAATATGTATCCTTGTAATTCCAGACAAATATTGCAGTCACCACTCATCAAAGAAACTTATTTTGCACCAGACAGAGACCATTACAACATACCACAACTGGTCACACACAGACATTGTCTATAAAGTGCCCAGGCCTAAGTGATACATCCACAATGCAACTTCTACACCTAAGTCTCACAGAGCATAGAACAAGGGCAAAGAGGACATTAATGAATCTCTCAGTTCTCATAAATGAAGCTCCCTCATACAACAGAGGGCCAGGAAAACAAAAGGTCACAAATGGCCAAAGCACAGAGATTGAGAGTCTACAGAATATTGGTCCTTAGACAGGACTCCTATATTAAACTTCAACCACCCAGGGCTCAGGGACCATCGCAGAAGAGGGGGAAGAAAGATTGTAAGAGCCAGGGAAGAGGTGCATGACCATATGGAGTCCTACAAGTTCCTGGAACCCTGCACACATGGTGTCAGCATACACAAGTCCCAAGCAAACTCAAGCAGACAAAAACCCAGCATAGAACTGGGGACATGGACAGCAAACCCCAATCTTAGCTGAGGAAATATTGGCAACTGATTACTGCTGAGTGAGGAAGAACTGATCTTCCTAAAGGGAGGGTCTCTAGATAAGGTGACTAGACCTCAGTGGATGGACTTGCACTGAGGAATGTCTGGGGACACTCACTTGACATAATAGGCCTTAACATAATGACAGAATGGATGAATTCCACTTGGGAGAGCTATGGGAGGGTGCCAGTGGGGATGGGGTTATAAAGATGAATAAGATTGAGATGTTCTGTATGAAACACACAAAAATTCAATAAAAACAATTTTTTAAAAAAAAATTAAAAAACACTTTCTTCCATGAGTCAAAATAATGATCTAAAGCTCTACTCAAACTGACAAAGAGAAAGAGCCCTAGGGTGCCCTCTTTCTAGATTCCCTGATGTCTCTTTTCATCTTCCTGCTTGAAGTCAGATATGAGCAAACAGACTGCTAGCATGTTTGTCCTGAAACACTTCTCTAAGAAAAGGTTTGCTGTGGAAGCCACCAATGTCTAACAGAAAGCCAAAGGTGGTGGAGGGAATTATCCCAGTTTAATAGCATAGCCTCTGCACCTGTGCATATAACCGTTCCTGTGGTATAGCTCACACCTTGTCTGGCTTCTATAGTATTTCAAATATGCTTTTGGGTTCATAAAGTTAATGACACTGTTTTAAATGACACATTTTGAGACTTCTCTGTAATGTAAATGTATAT
>NW_008334861.1:1429417-1433200 GCF_000622305.1 Nannospalax galili | reverse complement strand
TGGATTCCAAACCCAAATTCTTTAATAAAAATGCTTCAGGGGCTGGAGAGAGGGCTCAGCAGTTAAGAGCACTGGCTGCTTTTATAGAGGGACCAGAGTTCATTTATCAGAACCCACATGGTGGCTCATAACCATCCATAACTCCAGTTCTAGGGGATCCAACACCCTCTTGTTGGCCTTCACAGGCATTGCATACACATAGGACACCTACATACATGCAGACAAAACACTCATACACATAAAACAATTAAAGTAAATAAATAACTCATATATGAAAATAAAAGCGCTTGAAAGAAAATAAAGATATTCCCACAAGATTTAAGTTTGAGTCTAAGAATGTGTATTGTTATAAAGCTTATTATATGATTCTGATGTCTGTGGTCTTCTAGTGCTACTGGGTATCTTATATTGTATATATTATATATATTATAAATATAAAGTGACCAATGAGCAAAAGTCCCCTTACCTGAAGCACAGTGTTATGAAAGTCACGATAGCTATTGAATTGTGGAATCAGATTTTCATCGTAGTTAGTTCTTGGATTGAAATTTCCTTTTCAGAAAAGAAGTAATAGAGAGATAATTAAGGATATTAAGTTTCTCAAAGTTATATTCTTAATTTTTATTTTATTTATTTATTTATGTGGTGTGTCCGTGTGTGTGTGTGTGTCCGTGTGTGTGTGTGTGTGTGTGTGTGTGTGTATGTGTGTGTGTGTGTGTGTGTACGATCTGTGTGGGCTTACATGTTCCAAAACACATGTGGAAGTCAGAGGACAAATGTGAGGAGTCAGTTCTCTCCTTTCACTTTTAAGGAAGTTCCAGGGATTAGACTAAGGTCATCAGGGATTCTCCCCAGAATTTAAAACTGAGCCATATCCTTGAGTCAAATTTATAGTTAATATTATAGAAAAGACTCAAAATGCTGAGCACTAATGATTATAATCATACAAATGATTGTGATTAAAACAGACCTTGAAAATCATTCAACTAACTTTCTATTCCATACATCATGATCTACCCAACAATTTACAGTTCCTGCCTTCTTTTTGTTGTAACAAGATATAGAATCCATAATATAGCATGCATGTTCAAGACTCCTTCACAGATCCATACTCCTAGTCCCTCGCTAGAAGGTGGAAGTCTATACTTTTATGCTTTATGTCAGTAAGAATTAGTTCTCCTCCCAGCAGGAGGAAAGGAAAGACAAGGCACACAACCCTTGTCAAGGGTGACTGATTTTAGGGTAGGCGTCTCATAGCACTTCCTAGCGGCAGATTTGGGTGAGACCACACGTGCATGAGCAGAGGAGCTGCATAACCCTCACTAAAGAGACAATGAGAATAGAGTGTGTATGTAGCATCAGTGCAGCAGAGCAGCAACCACAGTCTGGAGTGAAGGGGCCTGAGGAAGAAATGTGATGGGATGAAGTGGACACAGGGTCTAGTAAGCCTTTTAGGACCTTTAACCATGAAGAAAGCACAAAAATAGGACAATCACCAGAGATACAAAGAGTGTTGAGGATATTAATTTTACCTAAGATTTGGAGAGTATGCCTATGTTCTTGGAGGACAAAGTTATCAGACTTTCTCAGCTAAACTTTATCCGGTAGTAGGAGAAATGTCTTACAAGCACACAGAAACATACATTCTTATTTTCTATTAAATGCAGTTTTCTTGTCTACTTTTGCACAAGCCTCAGGGGCACTTTATGCACTGACCATAAACACAAACTTCTGAGTGAAAGAAACAAACTGTGTAACCAAAAGTTCCTTCAAGATCTCCTCCAAGGACACCCTCCCTAAGCCTGCCCGAGGCCCTGTGAGGGGCCCAGTCAGGGGTTCCTCATCTCTGCAAGGGTGCAAGGGGGAGTTGGGCAGAAGTCATACCTCTTGGCCGAGATGGTGCAGCTCCAGCAACTGGAAGACGCTGACTTTCTACAGGTGGTGGAACGGATCGGTGTCTAATGGATGGGTAGCCAACCTTGTTCGTCAGTTCCCATAGTTTCTCCAACATAGCATAGTACTCCTTTTCTGTTGGTTTCCTGAGTGCCTTAACCGTACTGATAATTAAGAGAGAAGATCCAGGTTTATCAAAGGCAAAACTAGGGTCAGGGATCCACAATATCGGAGCAAACATTTAGTGCCTTTATTACACAGAGACTAGGAGCTATGGAGGCATAGGGCAGCAGAACGTGGCAGTAAACCCAACAGTCAGAGAAGGAGGGGGATCATGGGATTCAGGTCAAGCCTTGGGCTAAGTGGCATGAGCTGGTCTCAAAAATAAATAAATAGCAAACAAACAAACAAATATTTCTATTAATACAAGGAAATGAAGGATAATTTTGTCACCCGTTGACTGTGAGGCTCTTGAGCATAGAGACCACATCCGTCTCCATGTCCCAGCACAGCCCAACACAATGCCTTGCACAGTGGCTTAGCAATTACTTAAACTAAATCTGAGTTAACTTGAGTGCACTGGTGAATCCTTGTTCCATGGTTGATTCTCATCTGTTTTAATAAGAGTAGTTTTGACTACATGTTTCAATGCAATTGAACCTGGAAGAATGGAAAACCCAAGGAAGAGACCAAATTTCCCCAAAGGACCAAGGCTTTCCTGAGAAAATGCATTTTGCTAGATGTGAAACAGGAACAAAAGCAGCAGAGCAAAAGGCTGTGCCATCTGCATCAGCTGCGATTTCCTACCTCTTCAATTTTTCTCTCTTCTTTCTCTCCATCTTTCAGTTAGGTTAGTGGTATACTCTAGAATCAAATCACATCAACATTTTACTAAGAAATCATCTTTTCATAATATATCGTTCAAGTAGCATCTGCATATACTATATTTATCATCTATTCCCCTATCATTTTTCTACCCTGTCTTCTATCAACTATCTATCTTCTATATGTCATCTATTATCCACCTGTCATTGACCTATCTTCTACTGTCCACCATCTACTATCATCTATCAACTTATCTCTTATATCACCTAGTATACATCCAGCTATCATAAATCTACTATCTCCTATCGTTTATCATTTGAAATGACAAAAAGTGACTCTATTATGTTCTAGCTGACTTTTGCTTACCCTGTGTTTCTGCCTAGCTGCCCCCAGCTCATGCTAACTGCAGCCAGCCAGGCAGAACATCTCATGCAGGCAGTTTCAAGGAGTACATGATTTCTACAGTACTAGGAAACTTATCAGTAGTCAGGTAGCATGTACAGGTAGCACATTCTCCCACCCAGCTACACCTGCATCTGGCTTTACCCCTGGCATGATGCAATTCTGGTTTTGAGCTTTATAAACCCCACTCTGCCTACCTTCAGGGTCGAGTTCTTTTGGGCATTAGCCTCCTCTCTGACCACTGCCTAATAAAGAACTCCTGATTCGACTGTCACTCTGTATCTCTCACTAGCTAGTGCATCATTTCTTTTTTATTCATCTATATTCTATCATTTCTGTCTAAACTCTATCATCTATTTATACTGTATGCTGTATCTTCTATCATCTATGCCTCCACTATGTATCATCTATCTTCTTTCTATCCTCTGTATTCATCTATCAGGAATCTACTTCTACCTGTAATCTATTCTCTATCCTGTATCATTTATGCAGGATCTCTGTTCTATCAATCACCTATCTTCTATCATCTAATAATGTCTATTTCATATTTCTATATTTTCTATTCCATATATGATAGATTAATATACTTATATATAAATATAGAACACATTATATTAATTTATATTGTAAAATATTACTAATCTATTAATATTTTATTGTATC
>NW_008334861.1:1420265-1429135 GCF_000622305.1 Nannospalax galili | reverse complement strand
TATTATTATAATATAATATTATTCATATGTATGATAGAAGGATATACATATCCTCCATCATCTTTCCTCTGTCACCTACCTATCTTGTATCTTCTTATCATCTACCTTCTACCTATCCTCTTTACTCTCTCTCTCCTCTATCTTATATCTTCCATCTACCGACCACCTATCCTCCATTTTCTAATCTCCCAAATGTGTTCTGTTTACAGTCTATCTCCCATCTATCTATCACCTCTCTATTCACGATCTGTCATATATCTTCTATTATGCTATTTTTACTTATTATCTAACCTAATATCTATCCTCTGTCATGCATATATCCTCTATCCTCATTTATCCACTATGATCTTTCATCTATCTTGTGTCTATAATCTATCATCTATCTCTTATCTATGCTCTATATTACATTCGCTCATCTATCATGGCTATCTTCAATCTATCCATCATGTATCATCTGGTTATCCTGCATCTTCCATTTATCTATCTATCCTCTATCCTATGTCTAACTCCATCAGTCTATCATGTATCATCTAGTTACCCTGTATATTCCATCTATCATCTATCTTCTAACCATCCTAGTTTCAATCCACATATCATGTATTGTCTAGTTACTCTGTATCTTCCATCTATCTATGATCTATCCTCTAGTCATCCTGTTTGTCTTCAATCCATATATCATGTACCATCTAGTTACCCTGTAACTTCCATCTATCAGTGATCCATCCTCTAGCTATCCTGTGTCTAGTTTCAATCCATATATCATGTATCAGCTAGTTAACCTATATCTTCCATCTATCACCTATCCTCTAGCTACCTTGTATCTTCTACCATCTAATGTCCGTCTATCCACTATCTATTGTTATCTATCATTTTATCTATCACCTATCTGCCTTCTATACCTTTATTCAACCTCTCATCTGTCCTTAATTTTCTACCATCTCTCATCTATGCTCTATAGCCTAAATGATAGCCCACCATTATCATCAATGATGTATAATTTATCCCATACCATTTATCACTTATCATCCATTATGTATCTATCTATACTGTATATCCTTCATGATAAAATATGGAAATGGATAAATACAGCCCGTCAGACCATATCAAACCTAATATCCAATGTTTGGTATGAGGACACCAGACAAAGTGGACTCTGGAATAAAGACAATTACTGGATAAGAGGGTGTACATTTCATATTGCTGAAGTAACCTTAACAAGCATGAATAGGTAAGTATACCTCTTACTATGGAACTTTAAATTAAAAACTAACTGACCTGAAAAAAGGAAATTATCACACCGACAGTTAGCAGTTGATGACCTTAACATCCTCTCTCAGTGACTGATAGAGGTAAGCATGAAATAATTATGAATATTGGGGGACTTATATCACCAGACCAGCAGAGTCAGATTTAGCTTCCAACAGTCTTGGACCCAACCATCCTTATGTTTACCATATCCTTGCAACCATAGAATTCAGTACCTAGATGACATAATCATGCTGTGATTGATCTAAAACACAAGCCTCAATGACTGTGATTGGTGCTAAGAGGCAAGACTGGGATTGGTCTAAAAATACTACTTTCAATGACCGTGATTGGTAATAAGAGACAAGGCTGTGATTGGTCTAAAATATGAGTTTCAATGAATGTGATTCATGCTAAGAGACAAGGCTGTGATTGGTCTACATTGAAATACAAACTTCAATGTCTGTTATTGCTATTATAAGGCAAGGCACTTGGCCTCAATGAGTCAATTAGGAGACATTCAAGACTGCTGCCAAATACAGGTTTTCTATTAAGTGATCTTTTCTGGCCTAGTTTCGGTAGTGTGGGCTGAGCTGGTAACTCATAAAAAGCAGCAGAGACAAGAGAGGGAAGGCAGAGGCAGCTAAGCAGTAGTAGCAGTGAGGTGGTAGCTAAGTAAATTGTGAAAGCAGCAAAGTAGTCAGGTGATTGGCAGCTGAAGAAATAGTACCCGAATAGTTCAAGATTGGCCAGGCATGAAGAAGACAGTATGAGGGGATAGACAGCAGGAGAAAACATATAGCTGAGGCTGAGGATAGAAACTTGTAAGGCATCCTAAAAAGAAACAGCAGGCCCTAGACACCAGAAGAGTTCCAGAGACCTATCAAGTCTTTAGCCCTGGGGTCTCCAATCTTTGGTCAAGAGCTATAGTCTTGGCTTGTGTTAAAAGCTAAGGAATCCTGACTCCCTAGGCCTATACAAGAGCTGTAACACTTCTAGGACTAAGGGTCTCAAGACCAGAGGCCTACACGAGAACTGCAATACTAGAGAGCATTACTTGCTGCTTCCTGGGGTTATTATGGGAATTTTTGTAATTTGGTTTTTGTTTGTTTGACACACACTTTCATGCAGTCCAGCTGTCCTCCAACTCACTATGTGACATTGACTCCTGATCCTCTTGCCTGCAGTGCTGAGATTCCAGGTCTGTGCCACAATATCTACTTTATGCAAGGCTATGGATGGAACCCAGAACCTTATGCATCCTAGGCAAGCACTCTACCAACTCAGATAGATAACCAATCCAGAATTTGTGATCGATTTGTGAAATTTTTGCAAACTCACTGGCTATGGAAATCAAAGATCCAAAAATCCCCAGAATAATTTAAGAACAACAATGTAAAAGGGAATGGGTCGTTACTAGACATCAGGGTTTCCTATAACATTCTGGTATTCAGGCTTGTGGACTATGAAAAAGACATGTACAAAATAATGTGACAAAAGTAACAACACAGGAACAGATCTGTGCATAAAACGAAATTGGACATATAACTAAAAAGCTTTATAATTTTACGGTTTACACAGTGAAAAGACAGGTAGTTTATAGTTGTTGTTGCAGTGCTGGGGATTGAACCTAAGACCTTATACATGTTAGGCAAGTACTGTACCCCTGAGCTACAACTCCAGTTCGTGGCAATGCTTAATATAGCCCATTCTATATTTGGGGTAGCAATAATTTCTTTACAAGCTCTTAAGGGCAGGTGTCATGTTTACCTGTTTTTGATACCTTTAATAGCCTCAGCTCTACACAAAACAGTGCTCAAAATATGTTGCTAAATATCAGACCACTCTCCTTACCCACTGAAAAAGTTAGTTACAAACACCTACTAATACTCTCTGCCCATGTTCCAATCAGGAGTTAATATTACAAGTCAAAACCTTAATCCAGCAAAAATTGTGGGAAGACTAAAAACAAGTAAAGCTAATTAAAAGCTCTATGACAAGAGTAGATGGCCTTCTATGAAAAGTAATTTGTTGTGAGATCACGGTACTGTAACACATAACTTTTTCAAAATCAATGGGCAAAAATCTATAGGCTAATATTTATCAATAAAATTAAGCATAAACATCAGGAAAATCAACAGTGCAGATATTTCTCCTGTTTGAGAAAGGAGAGGCTGTTATTCCCATGGAATTTATTGCAGTACTGGCCACGGAACCCTGGACCTTATACATGCTAAGCAAGTGGTCTACCATTGACCTACATCCCCAAGCCTTTGTTCCCAACTACTTTAAATTTTCTGTTACAACAAAAATTGTGTAGGGGCCGGAGAGATGGCTCAGTTGGGGATATGCTTGCACCACATAAGCACAAGGACCTGAGTTCATATCCCCAGTACCCACATAAAAAGCCACACATGGTGATGTGCACCTGTAATCCCAGTACTAGGCACCACGGGGAAGAGAGGGTTGGAGAATGGTGGATACCTGGCCAGTTATCTTGGTGGATAACTGGCCAGCCTAGCCAGTTAGGTCTAAGTTTAGTGAGAGACTCTGTCAAAAAGTAAGGAGGAGAGCAATTGAGGATGATATCCACTGTCGATCTATAGCCTCTAAAATCATATGCACACATGAACACGCACACACATACATATCTACCACATACAAAAAAGGAATACTATGTATACACGTTTGCACATAAAAATATCAATTTCGTTTATTACAGAGTATAATGAATAGATAGCTTTGATTAATCTGGTTTCACAGTCAAAAGAATCCTTAATTTTAATCTTGCTTTCAAAACTTCCATGACACAAATAGTTTGTCTCTCAGCTAGGACTCCATGACAATATCAAGATTCTCTAAGAAAAGTAATTTGTGGATCACATGTGGGCTCTGGTCACTAGTACTTCTGGTACATATGTCAGGGGCCATAACGGGGTACAAATAAGATATCTGACTTGTGTCATCATCTCCCAGTGCAAATGTTTCAGGATAACACGGCGGTAACAGTGTCATCCTGAATTAGAGTCAAAGTGAGCACACCTTCATCTTCGATTGCTAGCCAGATTTAGCAAGAGGTGAGGCACAATGTGTTCATTCTCCCACATTCCCTAAGATGCAACCTGGTGCAGAACAGGCAGCTGAAAGAGGGAGAAAATAGGTAGTGGCAACAGAGAATCAAGGCTATGAACTCTGCATTCAAACCTGAGAGGAGGAAAGAGCATCAAATTATCAACACAAGGATTTTACTTACATTGCTCAAGGCTCATGGCATTTCTAATACCTCTTCAAGTTCAAATATCTCTGGAAATTCAAATGAATCCTTCTGCTCCTCTCTTTTGGCCTCTTCTGAGGGTTTATGAAGTTGATTGTTCTGTGTGAAATGCCCAACCTTGTGAAAATCTTCAGCTTGAAATACAGTAACATTTGTTCAGAACTAGGAGTCCACACTCCCTGTCCTCCCTCTCCAGATTACATTTCTTATCTCATGGAGAATTTCAGCATTAATAAAACTCTCCATTATACTATAGAGTGCTAGGTGTGGAATTTAGACCACTGAGTTTCACCCTACAGAACAGTTCATGTGTTTTTAATCAATACAGAGGTCACTGAGCACGTTTATCAAGAATCTGTTATTAGTGTTGGTTTTGGAATCATTTGGATCTGAGTTCAGTTCCAAACTCTGCCCCTTTGTGGTTGGGTGATGGCTGGTGAATTCCTTAACCTCTATGAATCTCAATGATCCACCTCATCTTTAATGTATGCAGTAGCTAGCACTGGTACTGGCTCATTGCAGCTGCTCAAAGAAGTGCAACTTTCCTTTAAGATTAATCTCAAATTTTTAAATCTCAAGAACCGAGAAGAGGGTGCACTTATCTCTGAGGGAGATGTGACAGCAAAATCACAGCTGTCCGGAGGTTTCCTGCCATCTCTTGTGGAAAGAATAAGAAAAGCAGTAGAGTTTTATCTCCATATACCAAGCCAGCATCATCAATCAGCAATGCCCTAGGTCTGGTTATCATGTTATATTATGACAATGAGCTCCCAACAGCAATCAGTAGTTTGAGATGAAAGGGGAGGATAAGTCCACAGAACCTTCCCTGGACTTTTTGGGGCACCAAGGAAGATAAGATCCAGTCTAGATATTGGCCAGAAAATGTAACTGAAGTATTGAACTGTAGTGGGCCAAGAGGCTGCACAGGGCTGGCAAGGTGGCTCACTGAGAAGAATGTACAGTTGTGAAGGGGCTTCAGAGGAAATTTTGAGGCAAAGAGCAGGGGTATTAAGGGACGAACAACACAATGATCTGAGGCTCTGGACATAACTGAGGAGAATTAAGTTGGAAATGTCGCACAAGTGCTTCTAGGTGGTGCCAGGCGGAATCACGAACAGTAATGCAAGTGAGAGAGCGCATGTGCACTCTCTCCAGTTTCCCAAGCTGAAGGCACAAGGAGCCTGTACATGCTTGGGGGTGGGATGGGGGGGTGGGGCGAATTCCCGACAGCTGCTGTGATTCTTCTAATGAGAGCTACAAGTCCTCAGCCGGACTGACAGAGAGGAGAAAACCTTGGGGCCTCAATGTGAAATAATGGGCAGAAAGTGTTTGACTCGTGTAAACATCATTTAAAATGTTTACACAAAATTGGAAAGAAAAATCAGAAAGGGTCTGAAGAAAAACAGAATACAGACATGAATACATTTGGCTATTTCTCTGCTTACAATATTTATTTTAAAATAAAACCTCCAAGTGTTTAAAATGCCATTGCAGAAGATAATCACACTGCTTATTTGTAGTTATAAAATGTGCTGTGCATTCTCAAGGATCAGCTCTTGAGACTGAAAGACATACACATTTTTATAAACTATTACTTAAGTACAGAAAAATTATCCTTCAAATCTCAATATTATTCCAGAGATTTTTTTTTCAAGTTTGTAGAGAAAATGCAGGATGGCATATTTCATCAACTTGAATGAAGTCATTTTCGTTATTCAAATAAGGTTTATGAAAGGCATTTAATCAGTGAGAAAGACTGAAATATTTACAGCTCTCAAGTAGACAGCAATGATGTTAAATGTGCATGACATAAATAGATCAACCAAGTCTGTGGAAATTTCCAATTTATTTCCAATCAAAATTTTCTTCAAAAAATTTATAACTCATAAGGCTGTAATTACAGCTTCAGCATTTATTTGCTTATCTTAAGAGACCATAACGTCACAATGGATAAAATCAAGACTGGAAATTGATAGCAATCCAGACTGTGTTAAATAACAATACATGCCATGCACTGGACATGTTCAAAGGTCAAAGCCATGTTCCAAAGGAGACCCAGAAATAGGATGAACCCTCCTGGCTCCATTGAGATGTCCCTAAAGGTGCCTTTGCTTTCCTCTGACGTTATTTTATTCAGCAAGCTCTCATTGCACAGACTTAAGGCCTGACCTAGTCAAGAGGGTATGGGGGGGGCGGAGTTAAGCCATGAAAGGAATGATCCCACTCCCATAGGAGTACAGAGAGAGAGAGAGAGAGAGAGAGAGAGAGAGAGAGAGAGTTGAATTCAAAGTACATCAGTGACTGAGTTTCCTCTCTGATGGATTCTTGTCACCCTAAACAACAAGGAGTACTAAAGAATCGAAAGGGGACAGGGGATGTGGCTCAGTTGGTAGAGTGCTTGCTTACTGTGGACAAAAGCTTGGGTTTCAAGCACAGCACAGCAAAAACTGAATGTGGTGATGCAAGTCTGTAATTCCACTAATGAGGATGTAGAGACAGAAGGACCAAAAGCTCAAGGTCATCCTTGAGAACATACTGAGCTACATGAGACCCTGTCTCAAAAACAGTTACTGGACCTCTTTAAGCCTCAGGTTCCTCATCCATAAACTGGGAGTAATAAGGGATGTCAAAGTGCCTAACCTTGTGCCAGGAACAGAATGAAGTCTCTCATTGGATATTTTTTTAAATTATTTATTTAATAACCACATACTTAGAAGAAGCATTTCATTACAACAGCATTGACATAGTCAATAACAATTTCCTGAGCTAAGATGCATCTCTTTCAAAATTGGCTGTAAATTTTTAGGTTTACAGTTCAATTATTACAGTTATACAATATTGTACTCAGTATAAACCCTAGAAGACATAAAATTAAACGAGGTTTTAACCTTTTAAAAAATCGCCATTATTATTAAAATACAGTTTCATACAGAAAAATTCATTATCAATGCAATTGACATTAAGATGTTTGCACGTGTTTCTAATCTCTATATATCTGATTATTACTAGTCACAGTTGGTTACTTTCTGAGAGCCACCTGAGCATGGATATAAAGTCATCAGGTAGATTTTAATGGTAATGTTTTTCACATCTACTAATTATTAAGGAGCAAATTTTTATGCTTTGAAGAATTATTTTTAATCATTATTTTTAATTTTTAATGACTACATGATTAGAAGAAGCATTTCATTACAACAGCATTGACATAGTCAATAACAATTTCCTGAGCTAAGATGCATCTCTTTCAAAATTGGCTGTAAATTTTTAGGTTTACAGTTCAATTATTACAGTTATACAATATTGTACTCAGTATAAACCCTATAAGACATAAAATTGAATGAGTTTTTAACCTTTAAAAAAATCTCCATTTCATTTTAGAATATATTGTTCCTTGCAGAAAGACTCATTGTTTTTGCTACTAACACTGAGATGTTGGTGAATGCATCTGTAATCTGTATGTATCTGATTATTACTAGTCATAATCAGTAGCACTTGGATTCTTGGCACCTGTGTATGTCTATAAAGTCATCGGGTAGATTTCAATGGTAATGTTTATCACCTCTACTAACTAGCATGACGTGAATTTCCATGCTTCCTCCTCAAATATAATACGTTTTTAAATTTTTGTTGATTTGTGTATGTGTGTGTGTGTGTGTATGTATGTTGTGTATCACACAGAACATCCCAAACCATCTTATTCGAGTATACACCCACTTCCCAGATGGCACCCTCCCATAGCCTCCCTCCCCCCCACTAGAGCCCTTACACTCTGTTATCCCTGCTACTGTCTGTTGTGTTGTCGGCACCCCCAGCCATTCCCCACTACTTGCCCTTCTGGTGAATCTAGTCAGCCTATCTAGGGGTCTTTGTTTTAGGAGGGTCAGCTGTTCCTCTTCTAGAAACAATCAATTGTCAATACTCGTTTAGATAAGATTGGTGTCTGCTGTTCATTTTCCCAGTTCTATGCTGGGTTACTATTTGGGAGTCCTTTTGGCCACCCTGGCCAACAACTCAAAAGAAGGTATCTCCTATCTGGCATTGTTGCTTGTTATATAGCCTTTAGCTATACATATGGACTCTTAAGAAATTACATTAGCCCCTTTAATCTTTGGTTATACTTTCCTTTTGGGTGTTTAAGGCCATGCAACTTGGCCCAGATAAACCAATTTATTTTCACTCTTAAGGTCGTTTGAGGATCTGTTTCTTAGGAGTCACGTGGGCTTGGGAGGAGCCAATGGCTCCTTTCTTTTACCAGTTCCCCATATGTGAAGATAAGTCAAAGGTCCTGCTCGACCATGGTTGGCTTTGCTTGGAAGCATGGAGGAAATGATTCCTCTGTGTTGGCCCTCCT
>NW_008334861.1:1362069-1419881 GCF_000622305.1 Nannospalax galili | reverse complement strand
GAGCTCCTTCTTTCCCTTTATCCCCTAGGTTCCTTGTATACCCTTCTGTCCCCTCTCCCTTAAACTAACCCAATTTTTATCCATATCTCCCTTATTAAGGCCTGTTTCCTGCTGTTCATCTCTTTTAGGTTCATCGGATATTTTTTAAGAAAACATGATAGAAACAGAAAGGGCTAAGGAAATGCTCAGTGTGTAAAGTGCTTGTTGTACAAGGATCAGGACCTGAGTTTAGATCCAAAGCACCCACATAAAAGAGAGGCCTGAGAGTGTATGTCTGTGGGTGCCTATAACTCCAGCACTGGGAAGCAGGATCAGATGCAGGAGGGTCTCTGGGGCTTTCTGGTCAGAGTGTAGTCTAATTGGTGAGTTCCAGGTTCTGTCTCAAAAAATATAGTGGAGGTACAGCAACCTGGGTCAGCAGGTAAAGGGACCTGCCACCAAACATGATGACCTGAGTTCGAGTCCAGGAACTCACACAGAAAGAGAGAACTGACTCCAGAAAGCACACACACACACACACACACACACACACACACACACACACAAAAGTAAATAAAAACAGAAAGTAGAATTGTCATTCCCAAGGGCAGAGAGGAGTGGGAGATGAAGAGTTAAAGTTTAATGAGTACACAGCTTCACTTAAGAATCCATTTCTTAAATCCTCAAGATGTAGGTAGATTAAAGAAGAAACAAATGACTTACAATAACCACATGAAAAGTGAATTTGATTGGCTATCTAGTGTTTCATGGGAACACTGAGAAATGTGACTTCATTTCCAAATTGAAATTTTATGAAGTCTAGCTGAGGATGTACCAATTAAATGTCCTTCTTTTAGAAGCTTCTAGAACTTGGTAGGAAGCAATCATATTCACATCCAATAGCCTTTCTGCAACTGATCATGTTCTTGAAATTCAACAAAAATGATAAATATGGGACTGGAGAGATGGCTCAGCTGGTCTTGCAGAGGACCAGGGTTTGGCTCACGACCACCTGTATGGCAGCTCACAGCTGCCTATAATTCCAGTGCAAAGATCTGACACCATCTATTTCCAGGCTCACGTAATGGACACTTCCTTCTCCACCATGCTCTTCCCCTCTCCCCTTGTTCATCATTTAGTCCCCGTGTGCCATTATCAATTCCTCTCCAAAGGAAAACAGCCTATGAATTTGCCAAAAATAAAGAATGAGAAAGTGAAAAGGTGTAGTTGGTAGTTAACCTGTGAGGAAACATACTAAAGTGCAAAAGTCAACAGCAGAACATCTTCTGACCCCATGTCGTGCTTCTCTTCAACCAGATGCCTCTTAGAGACTCCTTTGTGGGAGCCAAGGGAAGCCTCCCCTCTGTATCTTTCCTGGAATGCTGTATAAATCAAATCCCATTGATTTATTTTACCTTTTCTTTTAGGTTATTGAGACGAGCTGGACTTGAACTCACTCTGCAGCTCAGGAAGGCCTTGAATTCATGATCATCCTACCTTAGTCTCCCCAGTACTGGGATTACAGGCTGGCGCCACTGCCCCTGGCTCTCACTTAATACCATATAGGCATTTCCTAGGTCAGTGTCTAGGGCAGATTCAGAGGAGGATAGAAATGAAGTCCATTTCTGGAGACTAGACTTATTAAAAGTAAATTAGACCCCAAGGTCAATATTTCTTAGTTCCAGAAGGAAGTTTTACATAAAGTAGTGTAAAAGCTGAAAGGAAAAAATGCTGATGAAGCGCAGAAAGCCAAAATATGGGGAGAACACAGAAGCCAGAAATGAATGAGTCTTTTAACAGGAGAGCCCACACCGTAAATCAATTGATTATTTTGAGGTGGGGCATTACTGGGGATCACACTCAGGGCCTCTCATAATCCAAGCAAGTTCTCCACCACCAAACCACATCCCAGGCCACAATGGTGCTTTTCCTTAAACGCAATCTCCTTCCCTCTGCCAGTAAAGCCTAAGGTCTGCTTTTCCTAGAATCATTGCAAAAGTAGACACTAAACTTTCAGAGAGCAAACCATTATGAAAGAAAAACTATTTTACTATTTTGATACATCATATTTCAAGAGAGCCTCACTCGCTCCCACAGATGGTTGCTGAAGGAATAAATAAGTGAATGAATGAAACAATCATGCTTTTGTATTGATTGAAACACTGGCATATGCAGTTTGTTCCTTGAAAGCTTAAAGGTCAGTCAAGATCATCCCTTGTCACTTTCATTGTTCTTAGGGTTTATAGATCTGTATAACACATTAAAAACCTCATGTAGGGGTAAAAGTTTAATTTTTTATATTTATTTCTATTTCCCCACTTCAGCCTATTAGAAGTTATAGAAGCTAGTCACTGATGGTATTCAGTTCATTTACCAAAATAATTCAAAATACCACAACTAAGAGAGTTAAAGGTTTACATTAAATCTAAATCCTGTAATGACCTCTAACATTAACATTTTGCAAGAAATTGTCCACGATGGTGCTACATTATACGTAATATCAATAGATCCTGGGTTTTTTTAATTAACAAAGTCCAATCATGTTCCTTGAAAAAAAAAACTCCATGAAACATGATGCAAAGAATTGTAAAGTTTTGTGAATTAGAGAAAATTATGCTTCGTTGTTTCCTTGAAGAAAATAAGACTCTAAAAGAAAAGGGCACGAGAAGCAGAAGGGAAAATATTCAGAAAAAAATCAACCAGTAGACTCTAGGAGAGGGGGAGAATATAAGCAAAGAAGAGAGATTCATGTTTGAAATGCCATAATGAATCTCATTGTTAAAGGCAGGGCAAGGGCTCACACCTGTAATACTAACACTCAAGGGAATGTGATAAGAGGAGTGCCGTAAGTTCCACGTCAACTTGAGCTACCGAGTGAGAACTTGTCGAAGGAAGGAAGGAAGGAAGAAAGGAAGGAATTAAGGGAGGAAGGAAAGAAGGGAGGGAGGAAAAAGAAACTCATTTTTTACAATTAATATATGCAAAAAATCGAAGTGGATTTGTCTAACTATGGATCATTTTCTGTAGTGGAAAATAATGGGTTCTCAGAAACTGAATTGAAATTGGCCTATGATCCAAATGTCTCCAAAGATGGTTCTATGAAAAAAGAAAAACAAAATAAAACAACATAGCCTGACAGCTTTTGAGGACAGTGAGGTGGAGAACAAATCCAGAGCCTCATGATTGTCAGCAATCTCGTTTTTGACTTGGGAGCTTTTCTTTATCATTGTTTCTGCAGGAGAGGAAATGCTTAAGCCAAGAAGACCACTTTTTGAACTAGTAGACAGCAGGAGACTCTGCTGCCTTCAATCTTCCTCAATCCTAAATCAATGTGTCAGGGGAATACAGCATGAAAATACTCATGGCCAGTTGTCTGTTTTGTTTTGTTTTCTCCGTGCTGGGGAGTGAACCCAGGGCATCCTATATGGACAATACCACTGAGCTACATATCCTCTGTCCTCTTTTTGATTTTTATTTTGAAACAGGATCTAAGCTGCTCAGACAAGCCTTGAACTTGTGATCCTCCTACCTCCCCCTCCTGAGCAGCTACTTTTACAGACCTGTGCCACTAAAGCCTGGCTAGCCTAAAAGTTTGACACTGCATGCTAGTTGTGGGGGCTCAGGCTTGTTCCTAGAACTTAGGAGACCAAGAAAGTTAAAAAGGGGTTGTTTCAAAAACAACACAATAAAGTCACAAGAAGCAATGAATTTCAGATATACTATGAAGAAGGCAGTCTAACGGAAGAGACAAAACTTCCGTTCTGAATCCGGCGCCATACTCCTATTTTGGATCTGGAGCAGCACTGGTTGAAGTAACTGAGGGGAAAAACTGACTTGGCTATTCGTTATTAAAAGGAAACTGAAGCACTGAACAGTTCTGAGAGAAAAATTCGCCAACTTTGCAATCTTTGTCACTTTAGGCACCTATAAACCTTACAAGAAAATGCTCTCTGGGACCTACAGTGCAGCGCACTCGTAGAGTCAGTGTGTAACACACGTGAACCTGGGTTCCAGTTCTTAGCACCAAAAAGGAAAACAAGCAAAAGCTCTAGGCTCTGTTTGGACAAGGTTTATCTCTTTGAATAGATAAGTGTGAGTTGAATAAATGACTTAGTAAATCTCTGCCTGGAGAGTCCATGACGGTAAGAAACAGTCACAGAGAACAGTCAATATTAGGGTAATGGTGAAAGGGCCCCAACAGAATGCCCTGAGGAAGAAAAGGCCGTGGAAACATTCAGGAGAAGGGGGAAGCTGTAAGCAGCAACAAAAAGACAGGAAAGAGCCCACACAAAGGTAGAGAGCAGCACAGTAGAGAACTTGGAGTAACAAAGGACATGAGTTACAAACAGCAGATAAAGATGGAAGTTTATTTTCTATAACTGCAAGAAAGTTTTACTACTCCATAACACCATAGCAATTCAATCCATTCCATTTCGGTAAGACTCTGCTCTTCTCAAGTCGTGTCTTAACCAGAAGCTCTGTCAATATTCAGTTTACCAGCGATGGCATTTACAAAACCATTTCAGGGGGTTGTTTGGATACAGAGTCTCCCTGTAGCAATAGCTGTCCTGGAACTCCTCATGTAAAGTAAGCTGGCCTCGATCTCACAAAGCCTATCTGCCCAGAAGAGCTTAACTGGCCTCTATGTTTAGGGGTATCTGGACAAAGAACAGGAATTTAGATAAAAGTAGCAAGCTTAATGCTGCCACCAGTGCCCCTCATTTGGAGTTGTACATCACTGAACGGGCATTCTCCAACCTGGCACTTTAATCCTAATGGATAGCCTTTGTCCCTAAAGCTGTGGTGGGACACTTTGTTCAGCTGACCATTCATAGAGAAGGAACAAAAGAACCAACCACCTCCCTTTGGCAAAACCAGAGTAGTTGGCAGGCCCCAGACATGACAGCTTACCATATAAGAAAGACAGTCGTTGGCAACCCCCCTCAAAATGGTCCATCCAGGATTGCCCACTGCTAGCACTCCCAGATGCATGTCATGAGGCATTCAAGGCAAAGGCCAGACTGTCCACAGAGGAAAAAAGATGTGGGAGCTGTTCCCCACAACAATGCTCAGAAAGATCAAAAACCTTTCCTTGCTATGTAGCCCCTTGGACAGTTTTGTAAAACTGGATAATCATTTCCCATTAGAATGTTAGGAATGAAACAGGCTCGTGGTTTCTTTTGTAATTGTTAGTTTTCAAAGGAAACTTATTTTAGGTTTCTTTTTTAATTTTTAAATTTTATTTATTAATTTTATTTTATGTGTGTGAGTGTATTGCCTGCATGTATGTGAGTGCACCTACAGAGGGCAGAACAGGATGTCAGATCCCCTGGAACTGGAGTTATGGATGGTTGGTTGTTAGCCTCCATGTGGGTGCTGGGAATCGAACCTGAGTCCCTTGCAAGAGCAGCCAGTGCTCTTAACTGCTAGGTTATCTCTCCAGTCCAGGTTTCTTATTTTTAAGAGTGCTAAATGTACACAATTGAAAGACAATACAAACATAATTTCACCACTGAAATTTTACTATTGAGGGCTGTTTCTTTCTAATCTGTTTTACATTGCTGTGAAAATTCCGTAAATATGGTTGTTTTGTTTATTTTAATTTTACTTTATCCTTTTATTTGAGACAGGCTGTCATGTAGCCCAAGCTAGGTTCAAGCTCACTATATAACAAAAGATAACCTAGGACTCCTGATCCTCCTGCCTCCATCCCCAGAGTTCTGCAATTACAGGTATGTGCCACCGTGTTCTATGATCTATTTATTTCTAATCAGGTAAAGGCTGAGTGGAAGCATAAGCCCTTTGGAAATGAGACGGTCTTTTGTGTTTTGTGATTGAACCTGAGGCCTCACATGCACTAATAAACAGTTCTACAACTGAGTTATACCCCAGCTGCCAGACTTACTTTAAATCTCTTACCTTAAAATAATCCACTGACTGAGACTATCATTAAGAATACACAAGAATGTAGTGATAGGTGCTTGCCTACCATGAGTGAGACCTGGGGTTCTATCCCCAGTACTGGAGAAAAAAAGAATACCCAGGAATGTTTTGAAATGGTCTTGATTTACTTAGAAATTTATTATTTATTTATTTATTTATCTGTATTTCCTACAAAGAAACAACTTACTTACTAGTTAATCCTCCCAACTGGAAGACTTAAACTTGGAGCAAACCAACACATGTATCTGCTGTAATTTACAAACCCGAGGGCTGGAGAGAGCACTCAGTGGCTAAGAGCACTTAGTGCTCCTTCTTGAGGACCAGAGTCAGATTCCCAGCACCCTGATCTGCCTGCAATTCCAGTCTCCGTAGATCCAATGGACTCTTTTGGTCACTTTGGGTACCTTCACATATGTGGTATACACTTACACAGACACACATACATACATACATGTGAATAAAAAGTAAAAATAAATGTTAAAAAATAACATATCTCTTTAAAAATTGTTAACCCGATGTTTTAACCAGAAAAAACTGTGAAGCTGGTAGAAATTAACAGCATCTTAGAAGTCAGAAATCTTGGTCTCCAATCCCGTTGCTGCTGTGGTTAGCAGCAACTCATTTTCTGTTGCTGCATGTAGCTGTAAAATGGTGTTAGGCTCTGACCATCTTATCCCATACATAACCATACTCCCTTGGGAGGAACAGATTCTGGAAGCAATAAGGTACATTGCAAGCCAATGCTTCTGGTAAGAACCTCAAATGACAAGATTTACCTGCATCTTGAAATTTAAGGTGTGCTTTAAACGGAAACAAGCTTCAAGGGAGCACACTGACAGTTCAATACCTGTTGGATTGCTTTCTCTTGAAAAAAAAGTATTCATGAAGCCAACAAAAATGCAGCAAGTAAGCATACATTGTAAGATAATACAAACCAAAATGAAGTGCTTGGAACATTTTTTGCATGCATTTATTATGGTAAATAGAACAGCAGTAATCAAACTCATGGATTTATGCTTCAATCTCCAAAGAGCCATATCTCCAAACCTAGAAAGAATTAAAATTATTTATTTATTATAATTTATTATTTATTTATTTATTTATTTATTTATTTATCTGTATTTCCTACAAAGAAACAACTTACTTACTAGTTAATCCTCCCAACTGGAAGACTTAAACTTGGAGCAAACCAACACATGTATCTGCTGTAATTTACAAACCCGAGGGCTGGAGAGAGCACTCAGTGGCTAAGAGCACTTAGTGCTCCTTCTTGAGGACCAGAGTCAGATTCCCAGCACCCTGATCTGCCTGCAATTCCAGTCTCCGTAGATCCAATGGACTCTTTTGGTCACTTTGGGTACCTTCACATATGTGGTATACACTTACACAGACACACATACATACATACATGTGAATAAAAAGTAAAAATAAATGTTAAAAAATAACATATCTCTTTAAAAATTGTTAACCCGATGTTTTAACCAGAAAAAACTGTGAAGCTGGTAGAAATTAACAGCATCTTAGAAGTCAGAAATCTTGGTCTCCAATCCCGTTGCTGCTGTGGTTAGCAGCAACTCATTTTCTGTTGCTGCATGTAGCTGTAAAATGGTGTTAGGCTCTGACCATCTTATCCCATACATAACCATACTCCCTTGGGAGGAACAGATTCTGGAAGCAATAAGGTACATTGCAAGCCAATGCTTCTGGTAAGAACCTCAAATGACAAGATTTACCTGCATCTTGAAATTTAAGGTGTGCTTTAAACGGAAACAAGCTTCAAGGGAGCACACTGACAGTTCAATACCTGTTGGATTGCTTTCTCTTGAAAAAAAAGTATTCATGAAGCCAACAAAAATGCAGCAAGTAAGCATACATTGTAAGATAATACAAACCAAAATGAAGTGCTTGGAACATTTTTTGCATGCATTTATTATGGTAAATAGAACAGCAGTAATCAAACTCATGGATTTATGCTTCAATCTCCAAAATTAAATACATATTAAGTTGATTAATATCTAATGTGTCTTGTGACAAAACTAATGGCCTTTGGCTCCCTGTCTTCCCAGAGGTGCAACTTCTGTATGTAAATATAGAGGACATTCATTGACTGTCATGAACACTATAATTAAAGAACAACCCGTTGCTTAAACAAGGAGCTTAATTATTAGAATCAGAGGAGAAACTTATCAACCTCAAAGCATCCTCCTTTGTGGGGACATTAGAGAGAGTCAAGTCAGAGCACACACACTCCATAAATGTACAGCAAATAAGAACACTATTCTGTTTCTCGTAAATAGCACTCAAGTCAATGTTATAACTATGTAGTGCTTAGGAAAAATTTTACAGAAATTTTACGTTCTTGATCACAGACAATGGTAAAATGGAATGGCTCTTTACATTGTATAAACATCTAGTTTGTCGTTCATAAACCTGGTTCAAAGCTGGTTTGTGGCTTTTCTTTGACAAACGGGGCCAAGTGCAGTGGCACACAGCTGTTAAAGACATAGGAAGACTGTTCAAAGTTTGAGGCCGGCCTGGTTTACATACAGAGTGAGACTCCATCTCAAAACACACACACACACACACACACACACACACACACACACACACACACACACACAGATAACTGGGGCTGGGAAAGTGGCTCAGTGGTAGAGTGCTTTCCTATCATGTGTGAATCCCTGGCTCCCATCCCTAGCACTTAAACAAGAAAGGAAAGGGAACTCTTCAAATTGATTCAGCCCCCAGTTGCCAGATTCCTGTCCCTCCTCTTCTAAAGCCTCAGAGCAAGTAACTAACTGGTCACCTCCATGATCACTCATCTTGGCTTTCCCTCTGCCTTCTCCTAGGACTGGTGACCTGCAACTATAATCCCTACACTTTGCAAATGAAGGCTGAAAGGGCCACAAATCCATCTAGGATACATATTAAACCCTGACTTGAGGGGAAAGAAAGCTGGCATGGTGACCCAGACTTATAATACTAACACCTGAGAGGTAGAAGCAGGAGGGTCATGACTTTCAGGCCAGCCTGGGCTACATAGCAAGACCCTGTTACTAAAAAAAGTTTTCCCATCTAAATCCTTATCCTCCTAAACCTAAGTAAATTGGTCACTACTTTCTCTGCCATACCAAGATTTCTAAATCCTGGATAGAATCCTAGGGCTCAGCACATTGATTCTTGCCAGTGGAAAGGGGCATAGTTAAGGACTGTTCCCTTCATGGATTGCATAACAAGCAATAAAGCACAATAAAGCAATGAACCCCTTCTGGCTACCTGCCTGACTATGGGCTGGCTTAATTATATGCAGGTAGGGGAATTTGTTCTACCCCATTATTTCATTTTGCTGAAAAAATAAATACAAAAATAATTAATAGAAGTTGGCAGGATGGCTCAGCTGTCAAGCCTGTGGATCTGAATTCATCCCCAGAACCCACAGGGCTAAAAGAGAGAACTGATTCCCACAAATTGTCCTCTGACTTTAGCACATGAGCACACCCAAAAAATAAATAAAACAACCAAAAACAAAAATAAAAGAGAAAGACAGTGCAAATTTCCCCTAATTAAATAATGAAAATTATTCCTGCAAATTCTTCCTCGGGTTTGGGCTCAGAAAAGAAATTTTCTTCCAGCATTAAGAGATTAGAAAAAGGAGCTCCTCACTTGGCATTTTAAACTAAAAAGGGGGAACTACAACTGTTTTCAGAGTTGATCACTATATAAAATTTATCTACCCTGTTATTTCTTTTTATTCAAAAATTAAACTAAAAAAATAACAATGGGGGTCAGAGAGATAGCTCAGCAGTTAAAAGCACTTGCTACCAAGACTGACAACCTGAGACCAATCTCCAAAACCCATATGGTGGATGGAGAGAACTGATACTCACAAGTTGTCCTTTGACCTCCACAGGCCACACGCCACCAGCCACCCAGAACAACCTAGCCGTCAACATACCTAATGTTGCTATTATCCTTGAAATTCTGCTTCTGAGGGTTGGCGTCCACAAAACCTAAATGCCAAGAGACTCCCAAATCTCTACAAAACAATCTGATGGTGCCTAGAGGCATAAATAAATAGGTAAAACCCAAAACGAAATAAGAAAAAATACAACCTTCTCCTAATTAAATAATGAAAATTATTCCTGTGGTTCGTTTATTCCTCCAGTTTGTGATCAGAATATTATACATATACATATATATTATTATTATTCTGAATAAGTTCTAGGGAGGAAAGGCAGAGTATTTTTAAAGACTTTGCCATGGGTAATTTTCATCTTTTGGTCATGGAAGATTTCACAGATCTTTTATTTTACCCAAGAAAAATTTGCCGCTTCATTTTGGTTTTTAATTTTGGAAAAAAAAAACACAAGTTCTTGAAACCTTACTTTTTATTTTTACAGAGTTTGATGCATACATTCCCTGTTGTGCAATCCACTAAACTTTATCCCATTAGCATCTAAACATGTGCTGTCTCATACCTAAAAGTCAACACATTAACACACTTCACTGCCTTTATCTTCTTTAACATACTTACACTTGCAAAGTCTTGAAGAGGACTCTGCATTGATCAGGATTACCAATTATGTCACTACTTTTATAAGTGCAATGTAAATTTATAGGGTAGTTTCTGGGATCAACAAATCAAAATAACAAATATGAAATAATTACTCAATTTCTCTGGCTACAAAAGTTGATCTGATAGTTATTAAATGAAAACTTTTGTTTCTTCAACAGAGTCCAAAGCTGCAGTGCCAAGTCGTTCCCCTTCACTGAAGGCCACCCGCCTCCCAAACCAGGTCCAGAACACAAAGTTCTCTCTTACATTGATAAAGAATTCAAAAACAGCATGTGCTTCTCTCTGTGCCCATTTTATCTACGTTCCTCAAAGAACAGATTATTCTACCAGCCACAAAAACTTTCTCTAAATGGGTAGCAACTGCCTTACTTCAGGAAACCCAATTCAGGCTTTGTTCACATACACTACAGCTCCATAAAACACCCCACAAACAAAACACCCAGCACTATGGACAAGCAAATATCTAGAGTAAATCCTTAGAAATTGCCAAATTGTCTCCTGAATTGCACACCACTTCATGACTCAGGCTTTTTTCTGCATCCACGCTCCCCCAGCCTGTTCAGTTCGCCCCAGGTGCAGACTTGGATGGTGGCAAGAGAGCAACCCAGCTGTGAACGCACCTAACGTTGCTGCTTAGCCTCGCCCACCAGTCTATTTCTTATGGCAAGGAAACTCCAAAATCTTCACAAAACAGTCAGATAGTGGCTCTAGGCACCTGATCTTACTGAATGTGTGGAGCTAAATCCAAGAGCCTCCCAACTGAAACAGGACAGAGTTCTCCCGAGTAATCCTTCCTTGGTGCTAAGGAACCCAATCACCACCACAAAACCAGGAGTTCCTATACAAAGCTCTCTTACCTCAGGGAAGCAACTCGAAGGCCAGCCTTAGTCCAGACGATGTTGGCTTTGTGATTTCTTCTGTGACCAGCAGTAAGCTCCTCCTAGTTCCAGGCGAGCACCAATGGTGCTGGATGAAGCCCTGAGTTGGGGGGGGCGATTATGAGGTCACATCCTCCCAGAGTGCAATTAGGGTGGAGCGTTCTTCCATCCATATCCTCAGCAGTGTGTTGGGAAAGGGATAAACAATGTATCATCTTCAGATGCACTTGAAAAAAGAAAACATCTTCTCAAGGCCCTGGCTGTAAACTTCTACTCCACCCCAGGCCCTCACCTTTTCTTGGACTCAAGGCTCTAGCTCTGTAGCAGCTGAAGAGATGATGGTTTTGTTTTTCTTAACATTGCATCTGTCTTGTTTCATTGGGGTTCCATTATGAATGTAAAGCATTTATAACCTTATCCCTACCAAAAGAGCCGTCGGGGACTCTTGACACCAACAAATGGTCCTTGTTGAATATCAAGTTCTACCTGGTAAATGCCTTGCAACACCTTTTACACTCCCAATTCTCCTGTTTCCCCCACAACCAAGAGACAGCCATGAAGAATGACGAAGGTGCTCCATATCACATGATTTGGCACTGTACTCTGTTGGTAGAGACTTACAAAGGGGGTGGAGTCTGCAGCCCAGTGTGGTGGCAACTTGTGTACTGTATGCAAGGCCATGGGTTCCATATCCACCTCATGGAGAAAATGCCTTCATAACTTCATTCAGTCACGTATTCAAGAGTTAAAAATCCTTAGTAAAGAGTTAAGATGAGTTGTTTTCTCAAGCAGGCCAATGCTGTGATGAGTTGAAAAGCTCTGCAAAGAATTGCAAAGTAACAAACTTTAGCGCCAACACTGTAGTTCAGAGTGGACAAAGTAAATAATAATATTTCAGCATTAATACAAACTTCCTTCACAACAATGACACCACTTGCTCCTCAAACAGAAGACATAGAAAGTTATTCAAGGTTAGAACAAGCTCTGCAACTTAGTTTTGAATGGGCTCAATTTTCAAACACCATGGGGCTTTTTGTGTGTATTCCAAATAGAACTTGATAATTTATAGTTGTGTGCACATCCTTTAGATATCACAAACACTATTGAATTTAAAAAGCTTCACCACCAGAAACAGGCAGGCAGGGCTAGAGAGATGACTCAGTGAGTAAAGTGACTTTCCATCAAGCTTAATGACCTGAGTTTGGATCCTCAGACTCACATAGTAGAGGGAGAGAACTGACTCCTGAGGGTTGTTCTCTGACTTCCACATGTGTGCTGTACACACATACACACACAAACACACACACAAACACACACGTAATTTAAAAATTAAGCAGGGAACAATAAAGCAAAAAGTTGTCTAAGTGACCGAGATAGCCATACATGTAACACTTCTAAGACCATAATCCATTCATGGTGAGGGCCAGAAAAACCAAGGGCCACCTTCCTCTGACCCTTCCAAATTTCTTGTCCTCCCATCCAATCATTTCTTATATTTCAGTGTCACTTTAATGAAAGAAAGTAATGACAGCATGCATGTATATATAATATTTACCATTTACAGAGCATACATTAATTATGCAGTTAGTATTGTGTGGTCAGAAGCAATATATTTCAGCTAAGCTGCCTCAGAAATGAAGGTAAAAGAGTAAAGCAGCAAAGTACAAAGAGTTTTTGCTTAAGGATAAAACCTATCGAATCTAGGAGACTGTAACTACTGTCTCTGCAGCTGAGGAGCACTCTCTCAGCAATGGGCCCAGTCAGGAACAGGATCTGGCCTTTGAGGTTGTGGACCTGCAGCAGAATATTCAACAAACGCAGGAAAGGAGTCCAGATATCTACATAGCCAGAAAACAGAATGTGGACCTCTGGAGATGTTCACCGCAGACTCTCCAGGACCTATTGGTGGTGCCATGTTACCTCTGGACTTTCTCGCAGGTTACTTGTCAATAGCAGAGACTGTGCATGTGTCTTCAAAGAAAACACTGTCACAAGTAACATCTGCAGCAAGCTTAGAAACTCTGCAGATAGCTCTGAAGAGAGTCTCTGGAAATAAAAAGCCAAATGATGTATAGTTTCAGCTGTATGTGTTCATCAGACTGCCAGGTGTTCGGCTCATCTACAAAGACATAAGAATCTTATTTTCACATCTCTCCAGGCAAAACAGAGTACATGAACAAAACTGGCGCAGCTCAGCACATCTCCAGTTCACTGTGATGTCATTTGAAGGAGCTTTGACAATATTTTATGTTTTAAAAACCTTTGTTTTTTGGGATTTTCATACAATGTATTTTAATCATATTCATCCCCTCCTCTAACTCCTCCCATATTTTCATTTGAAATACATTATCCAGGCATGGTAGTGCATGCCTGTAATAAAAGTACTTGGAGGTAGACACGGGAGAATCAGGAATGCAAGGTCATCCTCCTCCACATAGCAAGTTCAAGGCCAACCTAGACTACATGAGACCCCATCTCTCTAAAATACATTAATCGATATCTGAAAAGAGTTTCCACTAAAAGTCTCACATTTCCTGTTATGCTAACAGGAAATGCCCTTCAAGCACAAAATGCGCCTCTTGCCTTGTCTTGTGGGTGGAAAAAAGTCAGAAATGCCCTCTCTCAACATGTTACTTAAGGAGATCATTTTCAGGGTAATCATTGAAGAAAATATGACAAACAAATTAGACAGGAAGAAATAAAACTACTTTTCTTGACACAATACATAGAAAATCTTATGAAATTGAACTGAGGATGCAGCTCAGTTGGTATAATGCATACACAAAGCCCTTGGTCCAATACCCAGCACCACATGTACCAACCATGGTGATACATGCATGTAATCCTAGCACTCAGGAGATGAAGGCAGGAGGATCAGGAGTTCGAGTGTCCTGGTCTACATAGTGAGTTCAAGGCTAGCCTGAGAAACAAGAACAGATCCTATCTCAAAAAAGTTCTAAAGCCAGCGAAATGGCTCAGTGAGTGAATTCACTTGCAACCAAGTTTAGTGACCTGAGTTCGATCCCCGGAACCCATATTGTAGAAGGAGAGAATCTACTCCCCCCTCAAGTTATCCTCTGACTTCTGTACACACACATTGATTTGCACATGGATGTGCATACACACACATACACAAATGTAAAATAAACTAAAAATTATGATGGAATCAGTAACAAATTCTACTAGAATTACAAATTTAAAAGGATGACAGTCTATATGATGAAGATCCAAAAATCAAAAGTCAACTGTGGGCAGATCTAAGGGTAGCTCCGAGTTTACTGTAAGGCTATTTGAGCAGCAGCAGATAACTTACACAGAGGGAAAAAACAGTGAACATGCTCCTTTTCTGTCACCAGTAATTTGAAGTCAAGGGTCAAGTGTCTTGTGCATAAAAATCCCACCATTAGTGATTTGCAGCCAGAGAACATGACTATTCAAAGACACTCAAATCTATCATGCACAGCCAAGGATTCCTGGGAGCAGTGAGGGCCTATAGAACCAGGGACGAAAATTCTCCTCAGTAAATCTCTCACCTTACCTCTATTAGTTCCCTGAAATGGCATCAGATGGCTGCCTATCCTTCATCGGGGATGCCCTTCTGATTTCTCTATTTGTATTTTGTTGTTTCGTGCCCAATTATCATGCATAGTTTAACTGCATGATTTCATTAATTGCCAAAATACAAAAGCGCAAAATTCATGTATAAATAATTACTGACATAGGAAAGCAGTTGTTATTTCAGAATGAGCAGATGGTAGCTAATTGTGGTCACAATTACCTGACTGTAGGTGCAGCAGCTGCAGAATTTGCTTTATATTCAACACACATTCCATCTTTTTAATTATTTTTATTTTTAGTGAGTTAAGGGAATAACCAATCACTTTCTAATTGGATTCAAGTTCTGCTTCATAAGATGGAGCCCATACCCAAGATTGATATCAGGCCTAGGAACCTGTGACTAGACAGGTCACAGGACATAGAGGACACCCTAGTACTATTATTCTTCTAAATAGACATGCTATTAAAGCAGCTCCTAATGACTTACTGTTATACCCATAGAGGAATGCATGTCAACTATTACCAGAGAAGCTTCCTCATGCTGCAACCTGTGAGATTCGCAAGTGGCCAAAATGTAGAGAATAAGAGACTGCAGAGTGTGTGCCCTTGGATAGGACTCATATCAAACCGCTGCCTCCCACAAAGAAACAGAATTTTCCAGGCATCTGGGAAGTTACTCATATGAACACACAGCAATGGCGACAGCATGCACAAGTACCATATCAGCTCAAACTAGACAAAAACCCAGCAGAGACATGGGAAAGGATGTAAGAAAACCCCATGCTTACCTGAGGAATTATTGAAAACCAATGAATAATGGGAAGAGGAGAATCAATCTTTTAAGGATGTGACTCTTGGTAAGTTAGCCAGGCTCCAGTGAATGGATACACACTGAAGGACATTTGGGGATATAAATTTGAGTCTATAGGCCTCTGTGTGTGTGTGTGTGTGTGTGTGTGTGTATGTGTGTATGTATAAATGTAAAATAGAGTACATTAAATTGGGTGGGGGTTGTAAAGGGTATAGATGGGGAGGGAAACAATACCATCAAAACATATTGTATGAAATTTGCAAAAATCCAATAAAAAAGGAAAAAAAAGATTTTGGAAAGCATGGGGGAATTAAATTCAATTAGAACATCAGTGGACCATTGTGAGCACGTGAGACAGAACATAGAACTGCATTTTTGTCACAATTAACAGATTCTATAAGACGGACAAAAAACAGTGGGAGTGGATATGGAAATTTTTACTGTTTCCAGAAAACAGGTAACAGCTAACTTTTAGGCTTGTCATTCCTTGTACTAAATCTTCTACTGAACTAAGAGGGAAAAAAAAGAGAAAATATAAGACTTACTAAATTCTTTGGTTACAAATAAAACATTCTCTGGAAATATTTTTGTTGCAATCATTTTGCTGTTTTTAATCAGTAAACTTTCTTAAGCAGCATTAGCCCAGCTACATAGTTTCGAATGTTTTGAATGAAATGAACCAACTATATTTTAATGCATCTTCTTCTGTATTGCTTGCAGATAATCTTTTGAATCCTAGTATGTTTGAGACAGTTCATGCTTGCAAACAGAAGTCCATTAATTTTAAATTTCACTATATGTTATCAATCATCAACTGAAAATCACAAACTATATCCATAGTCATAGGTTTGTAATCCTGCATTATTTACTGAATATTTGTGAATCCAAATAACTTTCTTCTCCACTAATCTATTTATAACCATATAAATTAACTTAGCACTGTACTAAGCTAAGAGTATGTAAGAATATAATTTCAGGAATAATACACCAAAAATATTTCAGAAGTGATATTTTAGACCATATTTAGCCAGGCACAGTAGGGCTTGCTTGAAAGCCCAGCACTCAGGAGGCTCAGGCGTGAGAATTAGGAGTTCCCAGCTAACTTGGAGTATACACTGAGACCTTGTCTCAAAAAAATATAGAGAAAAACGAAGAGAAAAAAAAACAAGTTGAGACATATCACAATTGGTTTTTTGCATACAATGTTTTTTTCCCTAGGGGTGAGTTCTTTTTTAATTTTTTACTTATTTTATATTTTCAATTCCTAGAAACTATTTTGGGACTTATGTTATATGTCAGTGCTACAGGGCTTGCCTAAGTGTGCTAGATCCCAAGACAACAGAGAGAGAGAGAAAGAAAGAGAGAGAGAGAGACAGAGAGACAGAGAGAACATAGCAAGCATTGGATTTTGTACAGTTCTATGACTACCTCTTTTGTGATATACTGTTTTGTACTGAATTATCTGTGTTTGGTTAGAAACATTTCCCGAAATTTCCCCTTTACTCATATTGTAATTTTTTTTAAAAAAAATGGGAGGGAACTACATCCATTTCAATGGTTTTGTGCTGTTGAATATGTTGTGATAGCCTATGGTATAACATGAAAGTAAACAATAAACAGTATCAATACCTTGTAAGCATATATTAAGTCCTTTAAGTCCTGAAAAATGTATAATCCATTGTTCAAAACTGTAGTGCAATTCCCTGGGTTTAAGCTCTAACACCAGAAAAGAAGGAATCAAGTCTCAAAAGCCCTAGCAGAAGCTGGGGATTGTTATGAAATATTCAAAAGTTGAGTTTAAGTGGTATTTTCAATGATAGGTACTTCCCTTGTTTCCACCTTTACAAATACAAATAAAAATGGAAAAACAATTGCCAGGACTCTGTGCCAAGGGAGAAATGGGTATGAGAGAAAAATATGATGCTGCCCATTTATAAATGGATTATTTTAAATGTTTTTGAATACCTCAGTTATATTCCCTCATGTCTCTTGTTTTTCCCACTTCGGACTCATTCACATGCATTACTTTACAAATGTCACCCTTAACAGCTACAAAATACAGAGCTACAATATTCTGTGGCCCAACTAATCGTAAATTTAGAATACCAGAGTTAAGAATTTGCAACGTTTGATTGAGGTGAAAACTCAAGACTGGCCAGGACAAAAAAAAAAATCATTTCCTGAGAAGCTTAACTCGATGCCTCTCCAGAGAAGGAAAATGACAGCCCTGCCTAATGTCAACTTCAGGTAAAGACTTTGGAGCCAGGAAGAAGGACTTAAAAATTCTGAAAATTGCCCTCTGTTTATACTTTAATTACAAAGGCTCAATAATTCCTTTAAATTCTACTCAATGTTTTAACCGGAGTGCTTCCATATTGAAAACATTAAGTGCAATGGCGTCTGACCAGAAAATACAAACAAGTTTCAGTTATCGCAATCACTAAGAACCAAAGAGCTTGGGCCACCCTGCCTGGCTAGCAAGCAATTAGCTTCTTGGGTTTGAGGGACTAAGAGAAAATAGTAAGTAATGATGCTAATGCTCCTGCCTACCGAGTGTTTGCTGAATCCTCAGCCACCGATGCCCTGAGAGGGGACGAGTAAATTAACAACTTAGTGATCTACAAGAGGGAGAAAGGGTTAGTAAGCCCTCAAAAGCCTTCTACCTCCCCATAAACGCAAGCAACAGGGCCACGGAAAGCACACCTTAACCACGGGGTCCAAGATTCCTTTACAGCCTAATTTCCTAGAATTTCATAGGGATGCAATCAACTTCAATTTCAAGGACACTGAGTTTTGACTTTCATTCATATAAATATGCTACTTATCCACACCTAGTATTTGAAAATGAGTAAATTGTGCGACATTAGAATGCAGACTGGATAATGTTCAGGATCCGGTACAAGAGGAGAAACTGATTTCCTTTGAATGTTTTAAAATTATATACTTCCTTACTGCTGTGGGAAAATAAGGTCTAATTTAGATGGCCTCTCTGGATAATGTTGCAGGTTAGTTTCTTGGTGAACATCCATGTATCTCTTTTCAGCTCTAATTATTTGTTTATTTGAACTAGTCTTGGGTCTGGTCAGTGGTGAAATGTGAAAGGCTACTTTCAGCAGATGTCAGAATGCAGCTCTTGCTAGAGCCCTGGGTGGGTAGGATGAGGGGGGAAGGGCCTAGAGGTCAGGGTCATAGGTAAAGTGGCATAAGCTTCCAAAGACTGAAAGCAGAATCAAGTCAGTGTCAGTCCACGGCACAGAGAAGAAAAGGTATAAAATACACAGGGAGCCAGGTTTGACTAGAACCCCAAGATAGGAGATGATACAGGAAGGTAAGGACTGAAAAATTTTTTTAAAGGGCTAGAGACATAGCTCAGTTGCTACAGTGCTTGCCTCACATGCACAGAGTCCAGGGTTCAGTCCTCAGCACCACATAGAGCCAAATGTGATGGTTCACTCTTGTAATCGCAGCATCAAGACCAGGAGTTTAAGGTCACTTTTGCATATGTAGTGAGTTTAAGGCCAGCCTAGGCTACATGAGACTCTGGCTCAAAACAAATTAAAATTATGTTTAATTTTTTAACATAAATTTTTTAAAGTAGAGATGAAAGGTAGAGTAAGGTAAGCACCAAAGGCCAAGAGATGCTAAAATTAGTACTGAGAAATGGTCCCAAATTACAGCTGCTGGTAGCAGATGCTTCCCACCTTCATCTCCTTGATACTGAGATTACAAAAGTGAACCATCACACCCTGTTCTATGCCAGTTATTGTCCACGCATAGTTTCAATTGGAAATGCACCTGCTGGGCTGCTGATAGTCCTGTGCCTCCGTAGTGGATTGCTTGCCTAATATGCTGCAAAAAATTTTTAAAAATAAATGTACCTTTTTGATCACCAAACTGACTAAAGAGAATATACAAGTTGATATGATCTACACCTTGCCACATGGCCGAACAAAATGTACCTCCTGCCTGTGACTCAGCAGCAACTTGATGCATGAAAGATGCTCAGAACACTCATCCCCAATTCAGCTCTTATAGAGCAGCTCCAAAGAGACCCTTGCCCCTTTGTTCAATTTTAAAAAAGATTGATCTGCATGCAAGATATGTATCTATCAAATGCGGACAGACGACCTATCAGTTGATGCTTGAATAAATAAACCAGTCATAACTACTTAAATACAAAAAGGATTCAAATGAAGGTGTGCTTTCTATGCAAAAATGTCCCTGCCCATTAAAGCCCATGAAAGGCAACATGTTGTCTTTGTCTCCATGTGGAACACCAAAGCCCTGAAGAGCCGCTATCCATTCTCTTGGGCTTGAAATTGAATATTCAGAATGTTTATATAACCTCTTCAAACTGAATTGAAAATCTCAAAAATGTATATATTTAAATGACACCCATTGTATGAAATTAGAGGACATGGGAAACTGTTTTCTGTTGTGACTTCAAAAGGTCACTTAATCAACAGAGATGTGTATGGGGTCATGTAGGTGGGTTTTGGAACTTCTTACCCCAGCATTGTGTGTGTGGCTGAGTGAACAGTATACATTGTTCTCAAAAATGGGAACAGATAGGAACGATCTCCCCGTTGCATCAGAAAGAGAACAGAGCCTTTCACTATTATTATTCAAGTGCTTCATTCTAATAATTTCACAATTGAATGTGCATCATCTTTGTCTCTTTTATGATTATAAAAGTAATGCTTACCTACTGCAGAAAAATGAAACATCTGAAGGACAAGAGTTTTAAACATCTCATCAGGCAGAAGTAACGGTTGATGCTGTCTTTGTCCATGTTATTTGTTTCTGTTCTGTAGTTGAGAGTACACTGTATATACAATTTCGTGTTCAAAGTTTACAAATTAGCTGTACTATAGGAATCTCCAGACACAAATGTAATGCATCCTTGTGGAAATACATTTCTACCGTAACAATAAATTAGCTACTTCCCTGTAGAATTTGTTTCCATTAACGGAAATGGGTTCTGGTGTCCTTTCATTTATCAACCAAGGATGTTCTTAATGGAGATTTAAGAAACCTTGAAAAATTATAAATTTTACACACCGCATGATTTATCTCTTTCCAGACTGATCACCGCTCGTTGACATATACTCATTGTGTGACTGTGCCACATTTTCATTAGCCATTTGTCAGTTCAGGGACATTTAGGTTGTTTCCATCTCTTAGCTATTGTGAAGAGAGCAGCAACAAACATGGATGCACAGGTATCTCTACAGTACGATGAGTCCTTTGGGTCTATGCTAGGGAGTCGTATCACTGGATCATATGGCAAGTTCATTTTCAGTTTTTTGAGGGTTCTCCACACTGCTTTCCACAGTGGTTGCACAGTGGTTTGCAATCTCACCCTCAGTGAATGAGCATTTCTCTTTCTCCACATCCTCTCCAGTATTTGGAGTCTTTCATTCTCTTGATCTTAATCACTCTGACTGGAGTAAGATGGAATCTTAAAGTGGTTTTATCTGCATTTCTCTAATTACTAAGGATGTTGAGCACTTTTTAAGGTGCTTCTTAGCCATTTTTATTTCTTCGATTGAGAACTCTGTTCAGGTCTATAGCCCATCTTTTTATTGGGTCATTTATTTTCTTGTTTCTTTGGTTTTTTTAGTTCTTCGTATATTCTGGAGATTAATCTTCTATCAGATGTACAGCTGATAAAGATTTTCTCCCATTCAGTGGATTTACTCTTCCCTTCCTTGGTTGTTTCTTTTGCTGTAGAGAAAATTTGTAGTTTAATGAGGTCCTACTTGTTGATTGTTGACCTTAATGCCTGTGCACAGACTGCAGAGGAGAGCACTGGCTCGCCTAGATCTAGGGTTACAGGCAGTTGTGAGTCACCCAACATGGGTGCTGGGAACCCAGTTTGGGTCCTCTGCACAAGCGTATGCATGATTAATATCTGAACCTCCTCTCCAACTCTCCCCAAAGCGCTTAATTTCACAATTTTCCCTGTTTATTTCCTCTTGTGTTATACTAAAAAACAAGTACAACTTTTATATAGTGTCAAAAGTCATCACAGTACTCGTTGAGGGTAGGAAAGTGAGTATAAACAGTGCTTCCAGGGTGACAGTGATCGATTTACACGGACTCAATTTGATATATTTTTGAGCTGTAGCTTATGGTACGTATTTTTTCTCTAAATATGGTTTACTTGAACACAGAATAACATACAAAACATTATTCTACTTGAACATTACCCATTTCATATTTTAATGAAAAAATAACTACACCCACCTCAAAATTGAAGGAACAAGAACTTTTCCCAAACAACTCTTATAGTAAAGAGGCAATTATAGACAAGGATTCAAAATATCGAAAGTTAATATGAAGCTTATAAAATGTATCCAAAGAAGCATTCAGACGTAAATAAAGACATTGTAATATATTTCTTAATTAGGGACCGGGAGGTGGCTGAGCAAGCGGTTTAGAGCACTGACTGCTTTTGCAGAGACCTGGTGTCAAATCCCAGCACCCACATGGTGGCTAACAACCATCTGTAATTCCAGGTCTAGAGGATACAACACCCTCTTCTGACCTCCGCAAGCATTGCACAACACACCTGCACTTACATACGTATAGGCAAGACACTCATACACATAAAAAAATAAATAGAACATTAAATACGTATATTTCAAAATTAGCTAATTAATATTTTGCAGATAAGGTCTTACTAAGTGCCCAGCTTGCCTCTAATTCTTCACTTTCTTTCCTCAGTCTCCCCAGCTGCACCTTGCTTTTTTGTCCTAAGCGTAACCCTAAGCTCTACCCTCATGGAGGCAAATTTGAGAGCTCGGTCTCCCACTTGCAAGTTTGATGCCTTTTGAATAAACTGTCTCTCTTTTCCAAAACGTTCTTCTGTAACAAGATAATACGGAAGTATAAGAAGCCACTCGGTTGCATTCATTTCAGTGTGAGGTTAGGGAGAATATCGAACTCAGAAATTTGATTTTCTGCTTTGTTTTTGAGATACAATCATGTTATGTAGTTCACACTGGCCTTGAACTCCTGGCTCAAGTGATCTTCCCTTTTCACCTTCCATTCTCCTCCACCTGGCTTACTGAGTTCACTCTTTTGTTTTATTTTGTTGAGGCAAGGTCTTCTGGAGCCCAGCCATGGCTCAGACCTTTGTTGTCATGAACTTCTTATCCTCCCAGTGCTACGATTACAGCTGTCTTATTGAGTCCAGTTTTGAAAGATATTCTACTGTGGGTGAAATGGTATAAAACAACTTCACAAGCAACAGATAAATCTTTCACAAAAACAAGAGTCAATAAGATGCTACAAACTTACCCCAGTACTCTGGTATGCTTTAATTAAAGTATATATGCTTTTAGGTAAAATGTTATTACTTAATAGACTAAAGTATATTATAAACATAACTTTCATATGTGCTGAGGCAGCAAAATAATTGTGTGATGGACTTTATTGCAATATTTGCTTCATTTCAGTGGTATGGGACTAAATCTCCTCTCTATATGGAGGGATATCGCAATACAACATGTCTGGTCTACATCCTATTTGGTCATGCTGTTTAATCCATTTTATTTACTGTAAGATTCTTTTTGCTATCATCTTGTTACTGATTTTTTGAAAAAGAACATTATATAGACCAGGTTGGCTTCAAACTCACTATAAAAGTAAAGAGGACATTGAACTTTTGATCCTCCTTCTATAACTTCAAGAGTGCTAGGATTGCAGGTGTATGCCACCACGTTTATGATGTGGTGGAGATTAAAACTAAGGCCTTGTACATACTACATAAGCATTGTACAAACATAGCTCCAGCCCCAGCTTTGGTGATTTTTTTAGATGTTAATTTTTATTAATGTGTGTATTTATTTATTTATTTATTTATTTATTTATTTATTTATTTGTACTGTGGGTTGGGCATATAGCCTTGAGCATGCCAGGCAAGCACACTACCAACTAGGCTATATACCTAGCCCTTGTTAGTGATTTTTGAATCAATATTCATAAGGATAATTGGTGTGTAGTTTTATTACACTGTTTTTGTCTGGTTTGGCTATCAGGTATGAATAATGACCTCATAGAATGCATTGGAATGATCTTTCTTATTTTTGGAAGTTTGAGAAGTATTGGTGTAAACACTAAAACATTTAGTAGAATTCAATGATGAAGCCACATGGACCCATTTGTAAGTAAAAACAAAAGCTCCCAGAAAAACTGCATCTTAAAACTGAACACTCTACAAAGGTTGACCAACTGATCGATTAGAACGTCAGTGAGTGTGGAGAGTTTGAAATGTTGTAGGTCCAGAGCCTGTAATTGCCATTTATTTTGGGCCATCTTAGTCCTCTAAATAGCCACTCCTTGCCCACTTTTGTTTCTGACTTAACATCTTGTGACTAAAGATATAAAGCTTTTGGGATGTATTAGCTTAGCAGACCATCAAGTTCCATCCACCAAAAGGCTACCTGCCAGCAGACAGCATCTGAGGCCTATGGCTGAGATTTCTTTTTTGCTGCATCTGCCTACTTAATATTCCTACCAATGTATTTAAAAAGCATCTTGAGGTATGACTTTTCTTTGTTCGGTTACTATAAAAACTTCATGAAATTGTGACCACTGTGAAACATGGAATTTGGGGTAACCTGAATCTGTGTTCCCAGGCCATGGGGAACATGGCTCCAGCATAAACTATCTCTTATCCCTTTGAAGTGAGAGTTATGCTTTTGCATCAACACATTCTATTCATTGTGGGAGGTTATGTTCAAATTGATTGCTTTAACTTTCAATAGGACTATTTAAATTTCCTATTAGTTTTAACCTTTTTGTATGTTGTGTTTTTCTGTCTCATCTTTACTATCTAATTTGTTACTACACAATATTCATAGTAACATTCTGTGATACTTTAGGGGAGTCTGTTTGTTATGTTTTGTTTCATTTTGTTTGAGACAGAATCTTCATTGTGTATTAAGGCTGGCCTCCAACTTTTGATCCTCCTGCCTAAGCCCTTTCAGTGCTGGGATTATACATTATACAGCTTTCCCCCACCATGCCCAATTTCATAACTTTTTTTTAAAGCAGGGTCTCCCTGTAGCCTCAGGTGGCCTGGAACTCACTATGTAGACCAGGCTGACTTCGAACTCACAGAAATCTGCCCTGTCTCTGCCTCCCAAGTGCTGGGATTAAAGGCATGTGCCACCACGCCCGGCCTCATGACTCTTTTTATAAAGGTCTTTTTCCTTTTTCACTACTGATTTTGATTGGTTGGATCTTCTTACATTTTTCTTTACTTACCTAAGCTAAGTATTTGTCAATTTTACTGATTTTGTTAAAAAGTGGTTTTGACCTGAGCATGGTGGTATAGGCCTTTAATCCCAGCGCCAAGGAGGCAGAGGTAGGCAGATTCCTGTGAGATTGAAGCCAGCCTGGGATGGTCTACATAGTGAGTTCCAGGCTAGCTGGAGCTACAGGGAGATTCTATCTCCAAAAACCAAAGCAAAACCAAACTGGTTTCAGATACTTTTTATGTTTCTCCCCAACACTCCACTCCCTTCACCCCCTTCCCCTCCCTTTCCCTCCCGAACCCCACATTCTCCTAAGGAGCATCCCCAGTCCCAGAGCTCTCAAATCTCCTCATCTGAGGCAAAACATTTGCAACTTGGAGTTGAGAAAAGGGATAAGAAATTCTGGCAATTTGCAAATGAAAAGAGAATTCTACGTTTAGTGTTAGACCGTGGGTATTTTGATATGTAGGATCTGAATATAAATGGGTGTCCTCATTATACCCAAGAGTCAAATAAGCAAGATGCTTTTAAGGTGACTTTAGAAGAATTTGGTGATATTTAAGGGAGGAACTTTTCCCGTGTTGTAGTTTATAGGCAGTCTCGTACTAGGAAGGCTCTTCAGAGACCACTCTGATTTGATGCCTGTTTACAAGAGTATTTTCATATATATATATATATATTGCCTGCATGTATCCAAGTGCACCCATGTTATGCAGAGCCTACAGAGGACAGAAGAGGCTGTCGGATCCCCTGGAACTGGAGTTAGGGTCAGTTGTTAGCTGCCATGTGGTGCTGAGATTCGAACCTGGGTCTTCTGCAAGAATAGCCAGTGTTCTTAACTGCTGAGCCATCTCTCCAGCCCCAAGAGCATTTTCTTCATTGACAGATGAGATTCCTGAAAGATTTTCTTACCAGAAAAGATCCATGTATGGAAAAATGAAATTTCGAAACATTTGTTTTGCATAAACAAAGAATTCTACCTGATGGACAGAAACTTGGATGGATCTTTGGAATTTACTAAATTGTAGCTTAGTGTACCTTAGTTAAAGGAAGTAATATTTATCAAGCCTCTGTCTTATTGTATTATTCATAAAGCAAACTGGCCACCACCCATGCTGGGGCTGTATATAAGTCAACATGAGAGCACTTGGCTGGTATGTGTGAGGCTCTGAGTTCAGGCAAAACCAAAGCAAAAGGCAACTTATCTCTCAGGATACAGCTGTATTATAATTAAAATGACATTCAAGCTTTGGATGTCATACTAAAAGTAATGAAAGGGAATTCATACATTAATGTATGTTGTTGTTGAGCAAGGATAGACCTATGTACTATAGTATTTGCAAGAAACAATTGCTGTAAAATATGTGATGAGCTATTTTTACAGGATTTTTTAAACTTACTTATTTTTTAATTTATTTTATTTTTGAGAATCTTATATGAATTTTCTCCTTATATTATTTTCATCTCTCACAGTCCTGCACCAATTCTTCCCTTGTCCCCCACTCCTCAATTTCTTTGATGATTATTGTTACACACACACACACACACACACACACACACATATGTTGCACTGAGTCCATTTAGTGGTGCATGATGAGCTATTTTGTTGAAAAGATTCAGTTGGAGAACAGGATGATTTGATCATTCACAGCACAGTAAAAAATGGTTTGTGTAGTTCTTGTCCAAATCACTCCGTTTTTAAGGATTTTAAGTCGCAATAAACCACTGTCCCTAAGAATTTATTTCAGGAGCTGAAGCAATGGCTCAATGGTTAAGAGTATTGGCTGCTCTTTCAGAGGACCCAGGTTCGGTTCCCAGCACCCACATGGCAGCTAACAACTGTCTGTAACGCCAGTTCCAAGGAATCTGATGCCCTTTTGTGACCTCTGTGGGCATTGTATGACATGTGCATACTTACATACATGAATGCAATACCCTCATACACTAAAAATAATAAAAAATATTTCAAAAAAAGAATTTATTTCAAGGGACTGGAGACATGGTTCAGCAGGTAAGAGCACTGGCTACTCTTGCAGAGGACCTGGGTTCAGTTCCCAACACCCAAATGGTGGTTAACAACAGTTGGTAACTCTAGTTCCAGGGGATTCAATACTCTCTTCTGACCTCTACAGGCATTGCACAATGTGGGTTCACCTTCTTACATACAGGTAATACACTTACACACATAAAATAAAATAATAATAATAAATAAAATATTTTAAAATATAAGTTACAAATTTAGGACTGGTAAGATTCCTCAGGTGGTAAAAGTGCTAGCCAGGCAAACCTAGGAACCTGAGTTAATCCTCAGAACTCAAGGAAAGGTGGAAGACAAGAGCTATTTTCACAAAGTTGTCCTCTGGTTTCCACATGCATGCTGTGGCATGTGTATACACAGAGACACACGTAAGCGCACACAGACACACACACGTAGATACACACACACAGACACACACACATGCACACAGACACACACACATGCACACTATCTTTCACACTAAGAATAAATACATTCTAAAGTTTTTAGAAAAACTTTTAATGTGGGATCTGGAGAGATGGCTCAGTGGTTAAGAGCACTGGCTGCTCTTGCAGAAGACCTGGTTCGATTCCCAGCATGCACATGGTGGCTAATAACCTTCTGAAACTCCAGTTCCAGGGGATCCAACACCCTCTTCTGTCCTTGACACGGGTGCACTTACATACATGCAGGCATGACATGCGTATACATAAAATTTAGAAAAACAAATTTAAAAAACCAAAAAAACATTTGAAGTTCAGAATTTTGTGCATCGGTAGGCTTTTGTTCGTTAACAGGCAGTGCCTTTTAAAATATGAATTACTCTAGTTAAAGCCAAAGAATCCCGAATGCTTTGTAAAGGAAACGATCTTTAGAGTCCAGTTTTCCTTTCTAATCGCACTGGAGAGGCTGTTGCTCTGACTTATAAAGTATTCTATAGCTGTATTCTAACTGTAGGGATTCCTCAGGATGATGGTGGCACCACTGTATTCTTTTTAATCTGGTTGGTTAAAATTGCAATTTCAAATTTACTTACTCTAAAATTGAGAATGATCACAATCATGGAAATGGACTGTTTATATGTATCTTCACATGGTCCCTTAGAAATATATTTCATATTAGAGATGATAAAGAGCAAACCAGTCACTGTGTTTTTTGTTATGTGTTATTTGTACTTATCATGCTTCTGATGCCAATGTAAATGAAAATTAAATTCTGGAAATATGCTTCAATTTTGTTATCCTTTTTATACTTGGAAAACGTGTATTGGACTTTATTGTGCTTATCAAAGCTTTAATTCAAAGAATTTGTTTTCGCATACCATTTGTTACTACTTTATTTAATAAACTTCAAAACCTGAAAACAGCAAACAAACTCCGGCAGCCTGCCCCTCTGAGGACCAGCTGTAGGCCTAGCTAGCAAATCGGGAATATGTGGATCCCCAACTCCGAGCTTCACTGTAACTTTTGGCTGTACCTATGCACGCCCCTTCAAAATGACTGTCTTGAAGGTGACTTGGAGTAGAACTGTATACCACAGTACATGCTTAGCATATGAGAGACCCAAGATTTATCCTCAGTGCTACAAATACACATAACCACACGCGCACACACACACACACACACACACACACACACACAGTGTTCGTTTCTAGATCATATGTATTAAAATTTTCCTTTTGTCTGCTTTTGAAAAGTCAGAGTAACTTTTGCTTATTTGAAATATTATTCTGCAAAGGTTTTCTTCACCTAACAAATATGTAATAATCATTCAGAGCCAAGCAGATATTGATACCACAACTTGCATATTTTCTACTATATCTAAAAATTCCTCCGTCTCTGGAGATGAATTCTGTGCAGACAAAGGAGCGCTTTCATTCCTTTGCAAGTATGATGTGCTCTCATTTTTCTTTCCTTAAACTTGAGCTGCAAACCCCTCTTCGTTGTGTTCAGTGGGAAAATTAAACCCTTCTTGTCTCTTTGAGGCTTTGTTGTGTTTTAAAAAATGAACACCCACTGTACTGACAAGGGGTCAACTGTGCTGGATAGCTTTAGTGTCAACTTGACACACCTGGGTACAGGAAGCCTCAACTGGTGAATTGCCTACACTGGACTGGCCTGTGGCCATGTCTGTGGGACATCTTCTTGATTGTTGAGTGATGTGGGAGGGCCCAGCCCACTGTGGGTGGTGGGTCTTTCTTGTATAAGAAAGCAGGTGGAGCAGGGGCCAGGGGAGGAAGCCAATAAGCAGGGTTCCTCCATGGCCTGTGCTCCAGCTCCTGCCTGCAGGTTCCTGCCCTGAGTTCCTACCTTGGGCTCCCTGATATGCTGTAACCCAGGATATATAAACTGAATAAACCCTTTCCTCTCCCAAGTTTGTATTGGTCAGAGTATTTTGTCACAGCAGTGGAGAAGCAAAGCAGAACACCCAACCACTTTGACAAGGCTCATACTTGGAATTTTTTACAAACTGCTTGCACCTGAAGGTTGAGCTGCTAATTCACTTAGGCCCTCCAGCCCTGGGGTCCCAAGCACATAGCCATTGAAAAGTGGAACTGTGCCTTCACAATGTCCATTCTGTATTGAACTTTTGAGCTGTCATTTTTTATTATTTTTGAATATTTTATTTATTTTTATTTTATGTGTATGAGTGTATTGCCTGCACTGGTGTCAGATCCCCTGGAACTGGAGTTATGGACAGTTGTTAGATGCCATGTGGGTGCTAGGAATTGAATCAGAGTCTTCTGTAAGAGGAGCCAGTGCTCTTAACCACTGAGCCATCTCTCCAGTCCCCGAGCTATAGGTTTTACTGGAGAAAAACATTGTAAATGCTCCAGAAGGCCAGATCGCAGTCTGTACCAGTGCTGTCTCAACGAGCAACTCCTTGAGCTCCAGTTGAAGCAAGCAACTGGTTCAAGGGTCCCATTATGCATTGCCTTGATTTCAGGGAACTTTGCGGAAATTCCAGGTGGCAGTAACAGTACCAAGTGAAGGGGACACCGATAGTGGTAGCCATTCCCAAATGCACAGTGAATTGCTTCTTACAAAATGCCACAAGAGCTACCTTGTCTCTTATCATAACAGCACTGCAAGTGAGGCAGTGTAAACATTTATGATTCCCATTGTTTTTTAGTTTAAAAAATATTTATTATTTTTATTTTATGTATATGAGTGTATTGCCTGCTTGTATGTGAGTGCACCCATGTCGTGCAATGCTGTGGAGGTCAGAAGAGGGCTTTGGATTGATCTGGAACTGGAGTTAAGTGTGGGTCATAGCCACCATGTGGGTGCTGGGAATCAAACCCAAGTCCTCTGCAAGAGCAGTCAGTGCTCTTAACCACTGAGCCATCTCTCCAGCCCCACAAAAAAAAATATGATTCCCATTGTAAGGAAAAGAAACTGAGGTCCAGGTAAACAAAAGGTTTCTTTAACATAACAAAACTCATAGATCAAAGAGCTAGAAAAATAGTCTAGAACTTCTGACCCCAGAGATGGAACCTTGAGTACCTAGGGTAACTAAGTCATGCAAATGATATCTCCTGGGTTATCTACCTCCAGATTGATACAACTACCTGGCCTGTCAATATGTGTTGAAGCTAAGTGTGGTGGCACACGTCTGTTATCCCAACACTTGGGATGTGGTGTCAGGAAGATCAAGAGTTCAAGGCTAGCCACAACTAAGTAGTGAATTTGAGGCAAAAGAGAAAGTAAATCAGTAAATTAAAATAAATAAGTAGGGGCTGGAGAGATGGCTCAAAGGTTAAGAGCACTGGTTGCTCTTACAGAGGATGGGGGATTCAGTTCCCAGCACCCACATGGCTGCTAATAACTGTCCATAACTCCAGTTCCAGGGGATTCTACATCCTCTTCTGACTTCCACAGGCATTGCATGCATGTGATGCACTTATATACATGCAAAAAGGAAAAAAACCCACTCATACGCATAAAATGAAAGAAATACTTTAAAATAAATAAATAAGCAGAAAATAAAAATAAATAAGTATGCATGAGTCTCTAGTATGTTCTTGGCTCTAGGGATATAGCAGAGAACAGAACAAGAAACTGCTAGATCATATAGTATAGTAGATGGGAGATCCATTGACTAGGAAATTGCAACAGTGATTATAAGTAGTGATAGATCATGACAGGAACAAGTGTAGGGAACTATGGAACAGGATAAAAATGGGACTTCATCCAATTTGGGAAGACCAGAGAAGACATTGGTAATGAAGTAATATTTAACAAGCTGACATATAAATAATCAGCCAGTCCCCAGTACTCTAGAAACTGGGCAATGTAGCAAGACCCACATCTCCAAGAAAGAAAGGAGGGAGGGAGGGAGGGGAGGGAAGGAAGGAGAAACAGAGGGAGGGAGGAAAAGGGAGAGGACAGAGGGAAAAGGAAGGGAGGGAGAGGAGGGAAGGAAGGAGGGAAGGGAGGGAGGGAAAGGGAAAAAAGGAAAGAAATGTGAGAGAACAAATATGAATAAGGAGCTAAAGTGGCCATCAGTTTTCCTCTTTCCACCAGTTGATTGGAGTGTACTAGAATGGTGGCTGCATAGGAGGCTCATTCCAACTGAGGCTCCTGGAAAGTGCTGATAATGTGATCACAGTTGGGAAGACAAACCACTGGGTGAATAAAGGAGTCCAATTTCTTCATTAAAAAAGTCTAGGCCAGCAAGATGGCTCAGCAGGGACAAGTGCTTGTCGCCAGGCTTCATGACACGAGTTGAATCCCTGTGACCTACATGGCGGGAGGAGAAAACAAAGCTATAAATAATGATTATGGTAAATAATAATAATAATAATAATAATAATAATAATAATGTCACCCTGGATCTAAAGAGACTTTTCCTTCCATATCTATAGTTAACATTGGTCTCTGGTGAGAATCTGTCTGCTGGCCTGGCTGACACACTTTGCTTTATTGAGCACCGTGTTACCTGCTTTCATGGGCATTAATGCATTCAAGCCTGGTAGTGAACTCAGGAGGAACCCAGGAGACATAAGGAGTGATGGTGAACTGTGTTGCAACAGGCTTTCGCCATAGCCAACAATGGTACATGAGAAAGCATGGCTTTTGCCACACTGAGCCAGTGACTTGACTCATTCATTAGAGCCTTAAGCAGAAAACTCAATAAAAGACCAGGTTTGGGCATGATATTGATTGGAGTACACCTCATAATAACACTGGAAAAACTAAACTGGCTTTGCTTTGGAGTGATATAATTTTGAGACTCTTACAAATTCCCTCATGTCAGATGAACATACCTAAAATCCCTACCTTCCGCTAAATCTAGATGCAGTTCCCTAACATTTGCAAAAGCAATATCCAGTCCAACACTGATGATAAGGAATGAACTCAGCTATTTCTTACTAATACGCTACACTTAATGAATATTCTCTGATTTCCTAAAATCTCCCTAATAATAATTGCTTAAAGGTTAAATGTCTCTCAGAGGCTTATGTGTTGGTATACTTGCTCCCCAGCAGGTGGCACTGTTTTGGGGGACGTTTTGGAACCTTTGAGAGGTGGAGCAGCCTTAAGGGATACCGCCAGGCCCCACTTCTGGCCCAAATTCTCTGCTTCCTGGTCCACTGTGATATGATAAGTTCCAGCCACAGACTTTAACTCCCATGAACTTTCCATGCCTTTCCCATCATGATGGACTCTACCCTGTCCAGCCATAAATAGCTTTTTGTCGGGTATTTTGGTTCTAGAGATGAGAAAAGTAATTAATGTGCTTTTAAAAATAATTTCCACAAAGTAGAAGAATTAAAAATTTTCCTTTAGCTACTTCAGTTACTTATAAAGTGTGGGGAAGGCTGTAGAAATCACGGCATACCTTGTGAATATCAAAAGTGATACAGTCCCTGGAAAACTGTTTGGCAATTCCTTAAAACATTAAATATAAAGTTACCATATGGTAAACATTTATTTCTTATGTGTATGAGTGTATTGTCTGCATCTGTGTAAATGCACCGTGCTGTGCAGTGCCCTCGGAGGTCAGAAGAAGGTGTTGGATTCCCCTGGAACTGGAGTTACAGACAGTTGGAGTTACAGACCACGTGGGTGCTGGGAATTGAACCCGAGTCCTCTGTAAGAGCAGCTAGTGCTCTTAATTGCTGAGCCATCTCTCCAGCCCTCAATTCTACTCTTAAGTATCTATCCAAGAGAAATGAAAACATGTCTGCACAAGAAGACTTAGCCAGGAACATATCCCCAGAGATGTATGTCCTCAGTGATTCCAAATTCAGTCGATTTTTCAACAAAGATCAATCACTACAGTAGTATACTAGGCAGCCACAAAACATTACGCTAACTTAGAGAATCCAGACACCTAAACTCATAGTAAGAAAAGTCCCAAAGAGGCAATTTCATGAAATATGTAGGAAATTGGTCTACCACTGAGTTACACCCTAGCCCTGGGGCAGACACAAGTTTGTAGACAAGAAACCCAATTAGTGATCACCAGGAGTGCATAGGGAATAAGAAATGGTTTCTAATGGGTCCAGGCTTCCTTTTACATTGGTGAAAATGGTTTAAAATTGATTGTGGGATGGTGGCACAGCTGTGAAGATACTTTCAAAACTGAATTATAATCCTTTCAAAGGACTATAATTGATAGTATGTAAACTGTGTCCATTTTTAAAAAATCATCCTCATTTAGCATATGAGGAAACTGAAGTTAAGGAAGATCAACCACATTGCCCACATTGCTTTCCTCCAGCTTTATACAGTATTTTGAAGACCAAAATGCTCAGCAAAAACCTTGGTTCATGCCTTCCTTTAATTTGAGCTATTCCCTTCTGTCCTCTAGCCTACCTTGTCACTTACTGAACTTTTGACTGTGTATTGGCACCAGGAATTTGGGATCCATGTCCCCATACTCCTTCCCATGACACAGGCCTATTATTTTTCTTTCTTTTTTCTTTGTTCTTTGTTTTGTTTGAGAGAGTTTCATGTAGTCCAGGCTAGCCTCAAACTTGCTATATATCTGAAGGGTGCCCTTGAACTTCTGATCCTCCTGCCTCCACCTCCTGAGTGCTTGATTGTGCAAATGTGTGTGTGTGTGTGTGTTTGTGTGTATGTGTATACACCTATGTATGCATGCAGAAGCGTGGAACATTGCAAGGTGTGGTGGTGTGGTTAGAGTTGAATTGTAGTCAGCACGTATGATACAAACATGTAGGATGAAGCCTGTCCTCAGCGGCAGTATGGAAGTCAGGTCCCCTGCCTTTGATATCCATTTCTACAATCATCTGGGAAGCAATATATCCACCCTTCTCCTCATCAGCATAAGTTTCTGAGCTCATGCCTTGCTTCATTTTGTAGCCTTCACTATGGCTGCCACAATACCCAGTACATGGCAGGGCTCCACAACATGCAGGAGCAGACACTAGAACAAATAAATAAAAGAGTAAATAAATATTTTCAACGTTGAAAGAAAAAATTTCTTATTACAATTTAACTTTAAAACTGTAAATTATCAGTTTAACTTCATAAAGTTTCTGTTCCTCAAAGCATGAATACTTTACCCAAACTTAAAACTTTGAAGAGATTAGAACATTACATAGAGGTTGAGGGAGAGAAACGAGCAATTTAGCTATGAGCACCCCTACCCACGGGAGTTGGAAGTGGGTAGTTTAAAATATGTGGGTGTCTGGGGAGCTGCTGGGCATTTTGCCCTTCACTGGAACAAGAGTAAGACGCAGGCCGGTGGAAAGCTATTGTGAGTGCAATAGGTTGGAAGGGGTGTCTGTTCTGGAGTGCAGGATTGGAGGGAGCAGCACAGACACTCCCCCAAAGGGAAGAAACTGAAATTATAAAGACAAAGGCAGGTCTTGCCTGGTTCCACCTTGACCTGTGGTTGCTTCAGTAGTTGCTGCAGTTGTTAGGGTTAGAAGATAATAGGTTTGCATAACTAAACAGGACTGTCAAGGCCTGGTCCTGCCCATCATTGGCCCATCATTGACCCATCATTGTCAGAGCTCCAGGCTGTCCTGCAAGATGGTCTGAAGAGGTGTCAGAACTGTGTGAAATTTCTTTCCCAGTGACAAGCTCCTCGGCACCAGTTTCATCCTTTTTCTCCTCCTACCAGTTTCCTGGGGAAACTCCAATTTCTTAGGGCCATTGTTTCAATAATCTGATAGTGGGGTGGGGAATCTGTTTTTACAATATCTTTATTCTTTCCAGGACAGTTGCACTATCTTTCTAGTTGACACAGTGGGTACTTGCAGTTCGGCTCTTCAAATTGCACAGAACTTAGCACTTTCACTGGGAGCCCTGATTCTTCACCCGGAGTTGTCTTGAGTGTACTTATTTTTTACATATATATCGTCACGCTTAACTGTTGTGGCAACCTTGGATTGCAGAATCATTATACTTCTTTTCCTAAAACTCAGACAGATGACGTAATCTGCCCATGCCACAGTCTAAGGTCTTTGCCGACTACACTGCCCCGGGGATGAGAGCTGAGAGCCCATTGCCCTGGAGTCCAGGTTCTTCCCAGAGGTGGACAAAGAACTGAACATCCAGGGGTAAGTGAAGTAAACACTCAGAAAATGGTGAAAACAGGCCATTATTGAAGGAGAAAACAAAGAACAAGAGCTAAAGAGGCTGCTGGGAAGCCTGGGGTCTCCAGAGCACGTAGATCACCAAGTGACTTTTGGACTGGCTGTTTTATAGGGTCTCCAGGTCTTTTTCTCCTTTGATCTCTTCCCACATTTTATCTTTTGGCCCAAATGCCCCCAATCCCATGGGTGCCAGAATAGAGAAAACAAAAACAGACTTCTTTGTCCCGCTGATGGCCTTGTCAGGTGGGTAGTCTCCTTTTTGGACGCATAGCCTTATTTTGACACATTCCAGCAGTTCAGTGGCACATGCTGGTAATGCCAGCACTCCGGCTGCAGAGGCAGTAGGACCATGAGTTCAAGGCCAACCCATGAAACTCTGTCTCTGGATAAAGAAAAACTAGGAAAACAAATTCTAAGTTTACAAGTAACCACTTCTAGTGATATTCAAAACATTCATAAACATTTTGCTGCATGATTATTATAAATATATATTTAGATCCTGAAATGTGTCTCAGTGGTAGAGTATCTGCCTACTAAACACAAGGTCATTGAGTTAATCCCTACCACAACAAAAATACATATATTTAAATAAATACAATACATATTTTAAATGTATTTTATAATATATACTATGTTTGTGATAAATATTCAGAGTAAATACTTTCCCAAAATGCAAAATTAAATTGTAACTCCAAAAAGTAAATATTCATCATCACCAAAGTAAATATAATTCTAGGAAATAAGAAAATTTCATGTGTTATTTTGCACAAAGTACCTCAAATTGTCCATCCAAATTTGACTATTTTACAAAGCAGTAATCCAGGTTTTCAGAACACTATGCATCCACCTCCCTCCAGGAAGCAGGTAGGATTCCTACTGGGCACCTAAAAGCCTAAGGGAGAGGTGGAGAAGTAAGCTTTTTGTTTGTTCATTGTTTGTTTATTCATTTATTTGTGTGTGTGTGTGTGTGTGTGTGTGTGTGTGTACATGCATGGTACAGTATGTGCATGGAGTCAGTTGTCTCCTTCTACCATGTGGGTCCTGGAAATCAAACTCAGGTCATCAGGTTTGGCAGCTGGGGCCTGTGTCTGAAAAACCTCTCTGGCCCCAAAAGTATGTTTTTTTAAGACTTATTTTTATTTATGTGTGTGTGTGTGTGTGTGTGTGTACAAGTGACCAAGAAGGCCAGACGAGGGCACTGGATCTCTTGTCACTGGAGTTATAAGTAGTTTTAATCCCTCCATATGGGTGCTGGAAATGGAATTCAGTTCCTCTGAAAGAGCAGCAAGAGTTCTTAACTGCTGAGCCATCTCTCCATCCTCGGAGAGGTGTGTTTTTGAATCACAACACTGGCTTGCCAGAGGGACTGGGAGAGTAGCTCAGGAGTAGAGTCCTTTCCTAGCATGTCCCATCTGTAGCAGGGCCCCTCACTGCTACGATGTGGCAGAGGCAGGGATTGAACAGCAGATTTACGGCAGAAGAAGAATGAAGAAGTTAAGCAACAGTGCTTTAATACAATACTCTCAGTGAGGCTTCTGCATAGTAACAAATGCAAATGAGGAGGGAGGAAGGTTGACATTTCCTAGTTTGACTTTAATATTGACTCATTGAAATGGTGTGAAGGCTAATGCATCCGAGGAGAGAAAATGCTACAGGCATTTACAAAATATTGATTCCATGTCAATCTTTTAGGTTGTTAGTATTTAAAAAGAACTGTAGGATATAATGGCAAATATACTAAATATTGAATAATAACATAAAACAGAGGGAGAACTGCAATTTATCTACCTAATTCGTTGTCCAAGATTCATTGAAGGAAAATTAAAACTCAATGTGAAAACTTAGGGCTGGGAGGAAGGCACTTGGCCAAGTCAGTGCCAGAGCTGGAATGAGAATCTAGACCTTCCCAGGTCCGAGCTCTGTAAGCTGTGCCACACCTGCAAATAATCAAGCAACACCTTCTCTTAAGTGCACATGAATTCTAGTACTCATCTCATAAAAATGTATAAGGCCATTAATGCCCACAATAAAATGCTCAGCCAGATTTCCTTACTAATGAATATATTAGAAACATCATTTCAGAGAACATTGTTTATTTGCAATATCTCCTCCTCTTAAGCTTGATTTAGTGTTTACGCAGAGATATCTAATTTCATATAAATCTCAACAGTAAATAATTCAGGCTTCAAACCAGATAACGTACAAATTCAACTTCCAAATTTGTGTTTTGTGTTTTTTTCTGAAATTGCCATTTACACGGGGGATTGTGTGTCTCACCTGTAATCAAATGAACTCTGAATTACATACTGCTCAGTTCCCTTCTGGTTTGAAGTTTGCTTTAAACAATCAGAATCCACAAGTTTCTCAAATTCAAGCAGACATTCATTTTTGTTTGCTAAAGTAGTTTTTATTTGTATATAATGTGGAAGTGAAAGAAATCTATAGAGTTTTGAAGTCTCAATTATAACTGAGTTCTATATATTAAAATTCTAAACACCTATAAACAATATTAGATATTTGAATGCCACGTGGCGTATATTCAAATCCTGTCTAATTTCCCATGGCATAACGCAGACAGCAGAATTTCATTTGTTTGTCCTGACTTCTCACTTTCTTTGTCAGGAAACATTTTCTGATTGCCCACTCTGAGGAGGTCACTTATGACAGATCAACACGGTCTGTAGGAAGAGGGATGGAGGGCAGGCAGGAACAGGGATAACTTTAGTCCTTGTCTGTCTCTTCATGTCACCTATGGTCTAGAAGGAATATGTGGATATTGTATCACTTTATATTATATATGTATTCGTATCATTCAGGAGGGTCAGTGGAGGGAGGTGATGTTTCAGAGAAAAGTCTCCATGTGGCCTCCCTAAAGAGAAGAAATGGGAGGATTCCCAGTTGGCATTGCTTAGCATCTACAAAGCCCCATGTCATCTCTAACATCAAAACAAAGGACAAAAGGAAGCAAATTAGGAATGAGTGAATTTCAACAGGCGTAACTGAGAGGGGTTGGAGCATACAGGAAGAAGGAAGAAGGGTATGTTCCTGAATGATGACATGTGCATCTTTTGATGCTATGTTTTGTTGAGTTCCTCTGTAGCAAAAGCCCTGTGGCTGACCACTTTGAAGCTTGGAGGGAATCCTCAAAGCTTCACCCTTCTAAAGTAGCAATGACTGATTTCGGCATCCGCAAAGATGGACTCTAGAGGTCTGACTTTAGAAAATTTAGAAAAGGTAACTCTTGAAAGCTGTCATCTAAGCAAAACCCATAGTAGCAAGCAAACCAACCTACTTTGAGAAAACAAGAAAAGGCTGTGTGGCTTCCTTTGTATAATACATTAGAAGTAGTAATCTAGCCAGAAATCTCCAGTTTATACTTGGCCACAGGCAAGAGACGACCTCTGGGGGGGGAGAGAGAGAGAGAGAGAGAGAGAGAGAGAGAGAGAGAGAGAGAGAGAGAGACAGAGAGAGACAGAGAGAGACAGAGAGAGAGACAGAGAGCTAGGAATTCACAAAAGAAAGGAACAGGCCCAAGAAACATTCTCCAAGGTTGCATTTACATTACATCCATGGACTGGATGCCTGCCTTAGTCCTTCTGCTCTTTCTTCATTAATACCATCAGCTTCCCCAAATCAGCCGTGGGTCCCCCTTCCAAGTCTTTATGACTTAAAGGAATATCTGATGACATTGCCCCTTGGCAGAGTGGAGGGACAGTACAATGGAGAGAAGGATGCATAAGATTAACATATAAATGAAGCAAATGGCAGAGTAAGACTGGAAGTTCCTCCAACACACACTGCAGGATCCATGTAACAAAATAGAATGTGCATAAAATATCCCAGGACCTCCAAATGTGGGAGGACAGGGTTGTGCAAATGATTCATAAAGGTTCAGGATTTTCAGCTTCTCTGACCCTTTCTCAGAAGTGGCTTTCTCTTTCTTGATAAAATGTCTTTATTTCTAACACTAATCACATGTCCCTGATTCAATTCTTTGTTCTAGGCAAAAGAATATGGAAAAGTTGGCAGGCACTCTCTGAACTCTGATCCACACCAATAACAGCAATTCCTCTGAGCTCTACGGAGAAGTCTTGGCCCCTGAATTTACTTCCTTTTGAGCCTCAGTTTCTCATCTTGTTGACTGAGGAAACTGAATTACTGCTTTAAATTATTTTCCCATTTTGGCATTCCATGATTCTAGATATAAAAGAAGCTGGTCTTGGGCCTGGAGAGATGGCTCAGTGATTGAGAGCACTGGCTGCTCTTGCAGAGGACCTGGCTTCAGTTTCCAATGCCCACATTGCAGCTCACAACCATCCATAACTCCAGTTCTGGGATCCAAAACTCTCTTCTGGCCTCCATGGGCATTGCACTACATGGATGAACTTACAACATGTAGTCAACACACTCACACACATTAAAAGTATAAATAAATAAAATTTAAAAGAGGTTAGGTCTTCTAGGTGAAAATGAAAATACTATGACTTGAATTTCCAAGGCTTAGACAGCAGTGTTTTGGGTTCCCTGAACTGTACAAAGCACAGATATCTGACAGGTCACCTGTTGAAGACTTAAAACCAAAACAACCTAAACCACTTGATCAAATTTGCAAGATATCATAGCAAATCATCAAGTCCAACCGGCTGCCACCCTCCCTCAATATAACTTTTCTGAATGTCATTTATCTGCTGGTTACACATGATCCTATAGTCAAAGTACCTGCTAGTGTGAGAGGGTAAAATAGATGTTCTAAGATCAGCCACTTATGAGCCATTTCATCTTGGCCCAGTCATTTTCCTTCATGAGCCTCAGCTTCTTCATCCAGAAAGTAAAGTGATAATTTCTGCACTGTGTGACCTTCACTGGTTGTTGTGCATTTTAATGATCTAGTCATTGCCAAAGTGCCTTAAAAAATGCAATGTGATAAATGTGAGTTTTGTCTGCTATGACAATTGAGGAAAAGAACTAAGATACTACTAGGCACACAGATTCCTCCACAGAATTCAATGTGACCAACTAGGTAGAGAAAGTACCAGTCATACTTGGAGATGTTTAACCCTCATTGACTAGATTTGAAACCATGTAGGAGACACACCTGAACATGTCTGTGTGGGCTTGCCAGTCAAACTCCAAGGCTCTCAGAAAATCCAGACATCTCCATTGTTGACAGTGTAATGGAAAATGGTAAAAATTTCCTTGAGGGTAGAAAACAAAACCAGTATTTTATTAAGAGGAGAATGGTAGGATGGAGAGATGGCTCAGCAGTTAAGAGTACTGCCTGCTCTTGCAGGGGACTCTGGTTCGATTCCCACCACCCATCTGGCAGCCGACAAACATTGGTGGTTTCTCCAGTTTCAGGGAATCTGATTCCCCATTCTGACCTCTGCAGGCACTGCACGACACAGGTGCACATTCATACATGCAGGCAATACACACATACACATCAAATAAAAGTAATCAATAAAATATTTTTAAAAGAAAAGAACAGCACTGTCCAACCTGGTCAGTCTCCTTCAGTCAGGTTCCCACATTTCTTGCTCAGAGTAGTCTTTGTAGACGCCCTGGAGATCAAATTTTCTGTCCTGTTCTCAAGTAGCAGAATTGTTCTTAAAATGTCATCTATTCTCATCAAAGCCCAAGAAACTACAAAGCACTGATTTAGTAGGTTAATAAAGTTGTCTTTCCTATCCGATTCATTCTTCTCAATGAGCGATTCAACAGCAGCACCTCAGCCTTCATCCACTGCCCTTACTGGGTGAATGGGCCACACTTGGTATGATCCTCCTGGTCCCCTGTCATTGTCTGCTCTCTGTCTGCTGACAGCAGGAATCATAACTATTTTATTCACTTCTCTGTCTTCAATGTTTGCCACAACATTAACACTGAAATACTGAATTGTTGAATTAATGGATGGATGGATGCTTCTTCTGGCAAATATCCAGAGCTTGGTCTACTGACTGAAGAAACATTTAAATAATTCATTGATTAAGAACTATTCCTTCCCCTAATATTCTGCTTCCCAAAATCAGACTGGAAGTTCTCCGATAGCCAAGAACAAGCTGATATTTATGTTCTTCTTATTGTTGAAACATGGATACATGTAGTCTAGGCTGACCTAGAACCCATTTAGGTGAATTCCCAGTTCTTCTGCCTCCTCTTCTCAAGTGCTGAGCCTGGGATAGTGCACCACCATATCTAGCCCCAGGCCATGTCTAGCTTCTCAGCGTCTCCTTCCATTGCTACTTGCATGTTTCCTATGTGCAGTAAATATGTGCTCGGGGAGTGCGGGATAGAATGTTCCTCCAGGAAGTAGACAAGCTGTTCAGTTTCTTCTAGAAGCCAGCAGTGGCAGAAAATAGCACATAATTTTGCCTTTAAGAGAGGATGCTGCTTTCCTGCCCAGTCAGCAAGGTCCCATCAAGCCACAGACACTAGGGAAGGGCGAAGAATGCCCTGCAGAAAAACAGAGAACCAGTTCCCAGTTACCAAAAACTAACCACAAATTAAGTTTAGGCCCCTTCTTGACTCTTGTGTGCTTAACTAAACCATACCACCAGGAAGTGTTTGCTAAGTTTTAGGTCTAAGGCACACAAGACAGGAACAATAACAGAGTGGAGGTGACAGGAAAATAAGCCAGCTTTCCATAACTCATAAGTATATGGCACCATAGTGTTGCTCTCCTATCTTTACCTTTGTTTCCAACTGACCACCCCATCTGAGGATGAGAACTGTATTTCTCAGTCTTTCCAAGCTGAGTGGTAGTGCAACCATCCTGGCAGGGGCAAAGATATTCTATAGAGAGACTCAGTGATCCTCCATTTCCCTATCAAATTACGATTAAAACAGTGGTCTTGAGGAATTGTATTTCCCCAGCACTCTCATGCTGGGAGAAGGAAAATGGCTCAGAGCCCTGGTGTGAGGAGCAGACCAACTTCTGTTATAGAAAGGTATTCACGTTTGTTCTGACAAATTGTCAGACCACAGTGCAGGAGAGAGTGGAGTCAAAATAATGGTGGCTGAATGATGGGCTGCCTAGCTGTGCATACTTCTTGTAGACTTCATGTTAGTGCCAAAAGATGGGTACGCTGGAGCTCTTTGTTCCTCTTCCCAACGTGGCTACATTAAACAAACCTCTCCTCTGTTTTTCTACTATTTGTCTCCTTGATTAGCCGACTGAGAACAGTGGTGAGGTTAGCTTGTTAGAGCTGCCCAGGCCCAGGTTCTGACCATTACAGTTACAGCATGGTAGCAGTTGCATGCATTACAATACAGTTTGCAATGCATAGAAATAGTAAGATGCATTGAGCTTCGACTCTCATTACAGAGTTCTGGCAGGAGGGAGAGTTAATATTCTTCTGAAGATACATAAAACTAGCTCGGAATATGGTTCACTAGCAGACTCCTTGCTTAGGCTCTGGACTCAATCTCCAGTATTAGAAAACTATAACTCACCACAAAACCTTAATGTCGTTATCAACTTGAAAGAATGTAGAAAATAAAAAAAAAAAACTTGTAGATTCAGTCACCCCAGGGCTTCTAACCACTTGTGCTTTGAGAAAACTTCTCGAGGACTTCTCCCTCTTTTTCTTCACCCACGTGCCTCTGTCCCCACAAAATTCTCTCACGCATACCTGATTCCTGCATACACACACAAGCGCTTGAAGAAACAACAACTTGGACTTGCCATGGCTCTAGGGGAAGCTGAAGCACCCCAGAAAGATCCTGCAGAATGGCTGGATCAGACCTAAGCTGTGCTGTCAGGGCTGTTGCAACACATGATCACAGATTTGGAAGGCTTAAGCCACAGAATGAATGACTTCCAGAATGGAAATCCAGGGCTGGAAGTAGCACAGGAGTAGAATGCCTGTTCAGCATTTCCTAGGCTTTGGATTGAATCCACAGCATCACCACTACTACCAACTCCCCCTCCCCCAGTCCAAAAAAACATAGAACTCACACTTCCAGAAGCTAGACTACAAATGCCACATCAAGTCTTGAACAATGTGGGCTCCTGCAGGCAGTCAGAAAAGGATGGGTTTCCTTGGCTTCTTTCCCTTGCAGATGGCTGCCTTGCTCCCGAATCTTTGCATCAGCCACCTACTCTATGTCCACGTCTATACTCAAATGTCCCATTTTTATCAGGACAAAAGGCATAATGGCTTAGGGTCCATCCTAACAGTCTCATTTCTCCAAATAAACTTGCACTCTGAGGTAGTAAGGAATTTCAACAAAGGAGTTTATGGGACACTACTGAATTCATAAGAAGAATTTCGTCTTTGGGGGGCTTATTTTTGAGACAGGGTCTCCCTGTAGCCCCAGCTGTCCTGGAACTCTCTATGTAGACCAAGCTGGCCTTGAACTCACAGATATGCACCTGCCTTTGCCTCCCAAGTGCTGGGATTAAAGGTGTGTGCCACCACAGCCTTTGAATTTCATCTTTTTATAATTATTTCTTAAATTAGGGTTGTAGTTTTTAATCACTTTTTCCTTAGAAAATCTTACTTTTTATTTTAGGAATATTTCTTGGTATTTTATACATTCGTGGCCCTGAAGTGAAAGAGAAAACAATATTTTTGAGTCCAAGATGCAAAGTAACAACATTGCAAAAAGGCAAAAAAATCCCTGAAGATGATCAACAAATACTACATATTAGAGTCATCCCAGGACAACATGGGGAGCCTGGCGTAATTTCATATCTGCCTTTCCTTAAGAGGGCTGAACTTCTATTTGCCTCACCTGATTGAGAGGGGATGACTGTACCCCCAGGAGAAAATCACCTGTCTTTTTCCTGTATTAAGTAATAAACTTCAACCCTAGAAATGCAATGCATTTTAAAAAGCCTTTTGATGTTTGTGATTGCATCTAGCTCTACAAGTCATATGGACGTGATGCTGCAAGTGTATTTTGTAATAAAGCTCTGAATATCTATTAACTAGAAAGAACAAAAACAAAGGAAGAAATTTATCTTGGAAGATAATAATATAACATGGAGTGATCTTGAAATATGAGGCTTCATGGAGGCTATGTATGAAAAGTGAGGTCAAGACATGTTAAGTGGGTGATTTTGCTGTGGAATACAGACTATTCTGTTTAAAATTTAGTTTTATGAAGTATGTGTCACATAATATAAACTAGTTTTGCCTCTAACATATTATCGTAAGCAAAAAATGCAAAGTGAGGTGCTGTGGCTCAAACCGGTTACTCTGGCACTGGAGAAGCTGAGGCCAGCCAACTACCATGGATTTGAGGCCACAGTAAGCTACCTAATGAGTTCCATGCCAACCTGTACTATAAAGTGAGAATCCGCCTCAAAAAGAAAAATGGGGCTGGACATGTAGCTCAGTTGGGAGACTGCAACCAGCAACCAGCACGCACGAGACCCTGGGTTCCAGCTCCAGTACCACATAAACTGGACTTGGTGGTGAATACCTGTAATTCCAGCACTCAGGGGCTGGAGCAGAAGGATCAGGAGGATCAGGAGCTCATAGTGAGTTTGGCTACACAAGGAGTTTGAAGCGAAGCTGGGTTATAGGACACCTGTCTCCCCGAAAACATCTAAAATAATCTCAAATATACACTGAGTTCCAAGCCTTAGAATAGGAAGGAAAAGGGTAAAAATAAGTTCACAAATCATTTATAAGGGGTTGAGTAGGACTGGGAAGGGGATAAGTGAGGTTAATTTAAAATTCATATAATTAAAATAATATGTATAGGTATGAAATTGCCAAAGAATAAATAAATATTTTTAAAATTCATATTGTTAAAGTGTATATTCTAGTCAAAATGACTGAATGACCCAGTCAGTAATACATCATATTTTGGCTGTTTTGGAACTCATAAGATTTCTGTTGAAAAGTATTGTTTTCCAGACAAACTTTTCACTATCTTCAGTGTAGTGATTATTTGATCTCTTCGGGGTGCTATTGGTTTAGTCTGCTTTCAACTATACAACTGTACGTCCTGAAATGTTGTAAGCAGGAAATCTAAACTGGGGACCTCACAGATTACTCAGTCCATTGCTACTCGAAGTGTAGTCCACAGACCATTCCCACTACACATTTTTTTTTCCTTCAGCATGATAAGTCAAGCTTCAAATTTTAGAAAAAGTACTGATGTATATTTGCAACAATTTGAAAGAATACTTTTGAGTTTTTCAATAAAAATATAAGCATATATTTTGCTTGCTTTTTAATTTAATGTTATATAGTTGTTTATTGTATTTTAGAAAAACATTAATCTGGGATGGATTGGAGCGTGTGTGTGTGTGTGTGTGTGTGTGTGTGTGTGTGTGTGTGTGCCTACCAAGGCATGCACATAGAGGTCAGAGGACAACTGTTAGAAGTCCTTCTCTCCTGCCACCTTGTGGGATCTGGAGATTAAAGTCAGGCCTTCAGGCTTGCACAAGAGCACTGGTGCAAGTGATTGTGCTACCTGAGCCATCTCACCTGCCTCCTGGAGTAGAAGTTTTAAAATATCCTCCACTATGGGTGGTTAAGAAGCCCTGGTCCAGTCTTCCCCTTCCATTCCAAAGTTAAAACTCATTATGATTGTCCTCAGGTTGTTCCAGGACCTGTAAGGTTGGAAGAAAACCCAAGTTTCCACAGCATTCAAGTCAATATTTGCTCATTTTTACTTGTGGGTCAATGAGCTGGGTGCCAGGATACCTCACCACTCAAACTAAAGAAAGTGAAAATTTTGCTTGACTACCTGTTTCCCTTCTAGAGTTTGAAAACCTAGCAAGACAAAAATTATGAGAAGGGATCTAATGCATATGGCCCAAAGAGAAAACACAGTAACAAAGATGAAGAATGTGTTTAATGGATTAAGCAGTGGCGTTAAGACAGCTAAAGCATGAAGGGAATCGAACAATGGCACTTCCCATAGTGTCAACAAAATGAAGCACGTACAAATGAATTTGTCAAAAGAAATGCCAGACTTCGATATTTAAAACTGCAAAGCACGGATGAAAGAAATCAAGATTTAAATAATCCAGCACACCTGTAATCCCAGCACTGAGGAAGCTGAGCTAGGAGGGTCAGAAGGTACAGTCTAGCCTGAACCACATACTGAGGCATTGTTGAAAAAATACTACCTAATAAAAGATATTTCATGTTCAATGACTTAAAATATGCATTTTTAGGAAGGCAACATTCTCAAAGCGAAATTCAACCAACACGTTTTTGCAGAAATGACAAGCTGAACATAAATTCATGTGGAGGTGCAAGAACTACAGTATATTCTAAATCCCTTAAGACACCAAAGTTAAAAGAAGTCATATTTCTCAATTTCACAGTTACTGCATAGCTACAATAATCAGTATCGTGTGGTAAAAGGGAAAGGGAATGTAGCTCAGGTGACAGAGTGCTTTCCTAGCATGATTGAGGCCCTGGGTTCACTCTTCAGTTCTATATAAACCAGGTATTGTGGAACATGACAGCAATATCAGGACTTTGGAGGTAGAGTCAGGAGAATTATAAATTCAAGGTCATCCTTGGCTGTATAGTGAGCAGCTAAAAGCCATGCTGGGTACATGAGACCCTATTGCATAAAAAATGCAGAATGAAATCTAGACAAAAAAGACCATGGTGATAGCACCAGGATATACATACAACAGTGATTGAGTTACTTTTGAAAAAGGTGCTTATGGCATCCAATAATAAGAGAGTCTTTAATGATGATGAAGATGGTAGAAAAATCTGGAAATTCATATGCAAATGAATGGAGGGGCCATATATAAAAAGCCAAAACAAAACAACAATAACAAAACCCAGAGTAATATCCATCATGAAAAGAAATAAAAAGTCTATAACAAAATACCAGACTGAATTAAGCAACATACATTTAATAATAATATGAATACGTTTTGTTTTTGTCTTTTCTCTCCCCACCTTCTTACCCCTCCCTTTCTCTTCCCTCCCTTCTCTTCCATTCTGCTTTCATGTCACATGTGATATTTTGTAATTCCCCTTTTCTTTTTTAAATTTTACTTTATTATTTTTATTTTATGTGTATGGATGTATTCCCTGTATGTCTGTTAGTGCACCCATGTCATTCAATGCCCACAGAGGTCAGAAGAGAGTGTCAGATTCTTCTGGAACTGGGAGTGTACAGATGGTTGTTAGCTGCCATGTGGGTGCTGGGATTTGAATCTGGGTCCTCTGCAAGAGCACCCAGTGTTGTTAAGCGCTGTGCTGTCTCTCCAGCCTCTATTCAAATCCCTTTTCTTTACTTAATCATTTTTATTATTTTTTTATGTGTATGAGTGTATTGCCTGCATGTATGTGAGTGCACCTGTGTTGTGCAATGCCGCGGAGGTCAGAAGAGGACTTCAAATTCCCCTGGAACTGGAGTTAAGGATGGTTTGTAACCACGATGTGGGTGCTGGGAATCAAACTCGGGTCCTCTGCAAGAGCAGTCAGTGCTCTTAACTGCTGAGCCATCTCTCCAGGCCCCAAATCCATTTCTTTAACATGTGTAATTCCTCTCTCATGCTCTCCTACCCACTTTCTTGGTCTAGTCTCAGTCTTATAAGCCTTTATTTACATACTATGAACGTTAAAACTTATCTCTATATATGAGACAGAACATGCAATATTTGTCTTTCTGAGACTAGTCACCTCACTTAATATAATATTTTCAAGATACATCCCTTTCCCTGAAAATTTCATTTTACAACTGAGTAAAATTCCATTCTGTGTATCTGCACATTTTCATTGCCCATTCTTCTGTTGATGGACATCTAGCCTGTTTCCAGTTCCTTGTTATTGTGAATAGTGTAGCAATAAAGACGGATGTGCAAGTATCTCTGTGGTAGGATATAGAGTCATTTGAGACTGTGTTCAGGAGTCCTGTAGCTGGATTATAGCTGATGGCTTTATTTTTAATTTTGTCAGGAAGCCTTATTGATCTCCATAGTGACTGCACTAGGTTACACTCCCGCCAAAAGGGGATAAGGGTTCCCCCTTGCCCACATTCTCAGCATTTGTTATCATTTGTTGTATGACTGGGATGAGATGGATCTCAAAGTCGTTTTAATGTTCATTTCCCTCATGGCTGAGACTATTGAACATTTTTAAAGAATACTGTCTATTCATTTGTTTATTGGCAGTTTTGTGTTTTGGGTGTTTAATTTTTGCAGCTCTTTATAAATTCTAGATATCAACTTACTGTCTGAAGTATAGGTGGCAAAGATTCTCTCCCAGTCTGTTTCCTTTGCCGATCGTTTCCTTGGGTGTGCAAACCCTTTTTAACTTCATATACTTGCATTTGTTGATTCCTGGGATTATTTCCTATATTTTGCTGTTGAACTCTTGTTTAGAAAGATTTTGTCTATACCTATACCTTCAAGAGTATTCTGCACATGTTCCTCTAGCATTTTCAGTGTTGCAGGATTTATAGTAAGGTCATCGATTCATTTTGAACTGATTTTTATAGAGTGAGAAATGTGGTTAATTTCCTTTTTCTGCAGAGGGCTATCTAGTTTTGCTGGTACAATTTGTTATATAGGCTGTTTTAGTTTTCCCAGTATGTGTTCTTGATGCCTTTTGCAAAAATGAGGTGTCCAAGGCTATGTGGATATATTTCTGGGTCCTTTATTCTATTCCGTTGGTTTATTCATGTGGTAGGGTGGGGTATATAATGAAACCTAATTCTTTGTGACCTAATAAAAATTTAAGGTATTAAAAGGAACAATAGAATGTGGCTAAGTGGGCTTTACTCCAGAGATGCAAGACTGATGAAGCATTAAAAAAATTTGTCAGCTCACTATAGTAATACACTAAAGAACAGTATCATACGACCATCTCTATAGATTCACAAAAGACATTGGATAAAATTCAATATTCATGGTAGCACCTATGTAAACCTAGGAATATAAGGCACTTTTATCAAAATAGTCCAGAAAAAGGTGACATGTTGAAGGCCCAGGGAGATGGGGCCAGTTGGTAAAATACTGTCTTGTAACCATTAGGACCTGAGTCCCACCCCCAGCACCCACATTAAAAAAAAAAAAAAAAAAACAAAACAGGTGTATCCATTCCAATGAATCATGTGTGTGCCCATGCCCTGGAGTTTGGTCAACCTACCAGGTATCACACTGTAAGAAAAACTGATTCTCCCTCTCCTAGCATCCATTGCCCAAAGACTCTCATAAGTGTTACTAGCAAAAACAATGAGTCTTTCTGTAAGAAACAGTATATTTTTAAATGAAATGTAGATCTTTTTTAAAGGTTAAAAACTCATTCAATTTTATGTCTTATAAGGGTTATACTGAGTTCAATATTGTATAACTGTATTAATTCAACTGTGAACCTAAAAATTTTATAACCACTTTTGAAAGAGATGTATCTTTGCTCTGGAAATTGTTATTGAGTACATTAAAGCTGTAATGAAATGCTTCTTCTAATAAAATAAATAAGGCAGGAAGGAAAAAAGAAACTAAGAGAAAAGGATAGATATAATGGAAGACAGGAAATCAGGAGGGATGGATAGTGGGGAGGGGATGGAGAAGGGGAAAGGAGTCTGAATATGAATAAAATACATTGCGTGAAATTCTGGGATCAATAAAAAATTATTTTAAAGACAACGACGGGGGGTGGGTGGGAAGCCAGGCACAGTAGCTCTCACCTGCAATCTCAGCCTTAGGGAGATGGAGACAGGAGGGTCCTTGGAACTGGCTGGACAGTCTAACCAAATTGGCAGGTTTTAACATCAATGAGCAATCCTGTCTCAAAAAAAAGATGAAGAGTTATAGAAGAAAGCACCAGAAAAGACATCTGGCCTACACATACACGGGTGTGGGCGTGCACACACACACACACACACACACACACACACACAAACACACACACAGGGATAACATATTGAAAAGGAAGGAAGGACAAAATAAATCTTTCTCTACTTGGAAATGATATCTCTACATATAAAATTCCAAGAAATGCACAAAAAATTCTTAGAATTCTGGATTTTAAAAGGTTAATGTTAAAAGAACTACATATAGGTGACTGAAGAGAGGGCTCAGCAGTTAAGAGCACTGGCTGCTCTTGCAGAGGACCTGGGTTTGAATCCTAGTACCCACATGGTGCCTAACAAACCATCTGTAACTCCAGTTCCAGGAATCTGATGTCCTCTTCTGGCCTCCATGGGCACAGTGCAACAGAAGTGCAGTTACATATGTGCAGGTACAATATTTATACACATAAAATAAAAATTAATTTTTAAAAGGAACTACATATAAAAATTTATTGTCTTATCATGCAATAGTACTGAATGATTGGAATTTGTAAAATTTATATACCATTTATAAAAGCATGTAAATTTTAAATAGTTAAGTAGAAAATTCTAAGAATCTGTGCAGGGTCTATAGGCCTGAAAACCACAAAACTTGGATGAAATAATTACAATGTCTAATTAAATTGATTAATATCCCATTTCTGTGGTATAATATGCAAAATTATTAAGATATCAAATTTTCCCAAAATTCATCTGTAGGTTCCAAACGAGCATAGTGAAAATCCCAACAAGATTTTAATAACTATAGCACATGCCCAAATCAACACATTTATATGGATCAGCAAAGGAACTAAAATAACCAAATGTTTTTAGAAAAGAACAAAATATATCATTTTTTTCTGACTAATATGGAGTCAAGCTACATATCGATATTAATAAGATAAGAGAAACTAAAAAGCACATTTATAAATAAACCATGGGTCAAAGAAGAAGTCTCTGGAACATAAAAGTCATTCACTGGGTCTATGAAAAAGAAAATTTGTAACAAAGAAAAACTATGATGGAAATGTATATATTAGACTATTCCACACATTAAAAGGAAAAAGTTTCTAATCATGTGGAGCTATAATTTTAATACCCAGTGCTGTCAAAAAAATAAATTTTAGAAAAATAATATCAAAATAAACCCCAAGCAAGCAGAAAAAAGGAAATGACAAATGTAACAGCAGAAATCAATGAAACTGAAAACAGAAAAAATAGAGAAACTATTTTAAGAGAGAATTGTTTCTTTACAAAGATCAATAAAATTGACAAACTGCTAACACACCTGACAAAAACATTTTAAGACAGAGACAGAGACAGAGAGACAGAGAAAGACACAGAGAGACAGAGATAGACAGAGAGACAGAGACAGAGACAGACACAGAGACAGAGACAGAGAGACAGAGACAGAGAGGGGAGACAGAGACAGAGACAGACAGAGACAGAGAGACAGAGACAGAGAGAGTTCCCTAGCCACATGTATAAATTTTTTTCTTGCATTGAACTGGCAGGGCAGGTTTTTAGTTTTCTTTCTGGTAATCTTATAAAATACCCAGAAAATTATTTCATATATATTTTATGTTTAGTAAACTGCAGTTTGCCTTAAAGTCTCTGACTAATGCATACATGTATTGAGACATTCCTTGATACCCTATGACTATGGATAATTTTCTTGTTTTTATATATTAGTTTGGAAAAAATAAAAATGCTATAATGTACATAAATTAAAATGGTTAGTAAAGATCAAGGGTTAAAATGAAAAGATAACACTATAACGTTAATTTAGACAAATAGACTCCCCCTATCTAGAAGCCTTTGAGAGGGAACTGACACTGATTCTAAACACTGCAGCAGGTATCAAAATACCTGAAAGCAAATCCTGAGTCCATCACTTGAGAGTCAAGCTTTGGAAGACGAAAGAAAAATGAGGAGGAACCCAATAGAAGGATGCTTTTGGAAGCCCTTGTGAAGAAATCCCAGTGGATTCTCATATGAACATTTGAAAATTGCCTGTTCTGACTTTTTTCTAGTTCCCTGTCTAGAATTTGTAATGCTAATTACTCTTGCTGTTACCTCTCCTTCACATCTCCTATTCATGATTCAGGGACTTTCTTTTCCCCTTAGAGATAAGAGTTATGCAATTTGGGAGTCTTTTAGACAGACCCACTGATGGGGTACTCCAGTTGTCTCACCCTGCGTCCCTGTTCAGCATGGAAGAAGCCAGAGTGGTCTGCATCCCGATTCCCTATCCACAAGTTGGGTAACCTCTTCAGAGGATGGTGTGATAAGAATAGGAGGTAGGAATTGGCTAGGCAGTTAGGGTAAAAAGACCCCAAAGAAAAGTAGCTAGTTTCTTGGCTAAAACTCACAATGTCCTTGGGCCTCTTAGCAACCTACTCCATTCCAAAGGCCAAAAATGAAAATATTTGGGAGTTTTTAATCTAATCCTTAAAAGATTTTTAGGGTTATGTTTTCAGAGACGGGAATGTTAGAGTAGCCAAAAGCCCCATTAGAAAAAAAAATCGAAGAATAAGAAAGAGTACATGAAGTGGTCAGAAAAAAGTGATGGAGAAATATGGGAGCAGTTGGAGGGGAGGGAGTGGGCATGGATTTGACCAAAACACCTTATATGCATGTATGAAATTCTCAATAAATTATTTATTAAAAAAACAAACTGCTAGGAGTCATTCAATACAAAAGAAAAATGTAAATACCCTTTAAGACTATTAAATAAATTAATCCATAATTTTAAAATACCTATAAAATAAACGACCAGACCCAGACCGTTTCATTGGAAAATTCTACCAAGGATTTAAAGAATTAACACTGATACTCCACAATGCCTTTGAGAAAATGCAAGAGGTAAAATCACATTCTCATTCAGTTTATGAAGCTGATTTTACCCCCAAGATGTCAAAATCAGAGAAGAGCGTTGCAAGGAAATGAAAAATGGACAAGTATAAGCCACCAAGAAAAGCGGAATCCTCAATGAGGTAGGAATAGTTTGATTCCAGCGCCGTATACAATGAACAAGGCAACAGAGAAACAGAAAGCCACTAAAGGAGCCCTAGAAGGAGAAAGACAGAAAGAAGGAAGAGGGAAAACGGTGATGAATATATGCAACCTCTCTTTTTAATTCTGCTTTATGCTTAGTGTGCTGATGCACTCCTTTAATCCCAGCATTCAGGAGGTACAGGTAGGTGGATCTCTATGAAATTGAGGATAGCCTGGTCTACATAGAAAGTACTAAACCAGCTGGGGCTACAGGGAGACCCTGTTTCAATAAAATAAATACATACATAAATAAATAATAAAATTTTGCTTCTTGAAATACTCTCAGTTCTACAGGATGAAGATCTTACCCCATATATGCAGACCAAGACTTACCTTCCATAATTGTAAGATAAGGATTATATTAGCTCCTTTCTCACAGCGTTACTGTGAAGATTAAAGAAAATGGGCAAATAAAGCGCTTACCAGAGTGGATAAGCTATTTGAAATGTGTAAACAATCATAGATAACACAAATAAGTTAGAAAGTAACTCAAAAGTAAGATGTATGTTTGGGTCATCTCAGTCTGTCCCATGGGATACCCTGGTACTCAGAAGACATCTGCTAAATTAAACAGCAATTCATAGGGCTCAGAGAAGTCCAGAGACCTAAACTGTTAAGTCTGCACAGCAGGTTGAAAACACAATGGGAACTAAATACCATGTCTGCTGTCTTCAGGTTTCAAAAGGGCTCTTTCTATTCATGCCATGCTGGAGTTGGGTGTACACACTTCTACAACATAGGTACTGTGTAGGACAATATCACTAGGTCCTAATTAAAGGCCCTCCCAGTAAACAGACTAGAAAGAGGCCTTCATGCCATTTGCTGGCAGAACCTCATAGCCAGGACATCCCCACTTGCTGCTTTCCTTTCTGGCATTTTCAGAGTCCAATCGTCTTGAAGTTCCGCCACTCATCATTCAAGTTCTAACGTATCTCTCAATTTTCTATGGTCTCACACTAATTTAATTGTTAGAATTAGCCCCCTATGGAGGTGAGAGAGACCAACAGTGATCAAACTAAATTTGCACTGTGTGATCAGTGTTTAATTAGATATTGTTGCCAAATCCTTGTTAATTACAATGTCAGTATCACTGCAAAATGGTGATTTAGCTTTTATGTACTTTGCAGGAAATTAAGGCAGCATCTATTGTGGCATGGAGCCAGATAAAGTCAGAAATAGGTTAAAAATCCAAAGCGGCCTACACAAATATGCCCAATAAACTTTGGTAAAGGTACAAAATGAGGTCAGTGTAAAATAAAACCTTGAATCGTTTACAGAAATCAACTCAAAATGAAACATGAATTTAAAGATAAAACATAAAATTACAGAATTCTTTTAAAAAATTAGAAGAGAATTTTTGGAATTGGGAATAGAAATAAGTTCTTAGACTCGACACCAGAAGTTTGATCTTTAAAAGAAAAGGAATATCCACCATGATCAAGTTGGCTTTGTCCCAGAGATATAGAGACAGCTCAACATACATAAAGCCATAAATGTAATACACCATATGAACATGTTTAAGGGCAGAAACTATATAATCATATCAATTGATGCTGAAAAGGAATTCAACAAAATTCAACATGTCTTCATGATAAAAGTTCTGGACACATTAGGAATTGATGGGCTATATACAATAAATCTATAGCTAACATTATACTATATGGATACAAACTGAGAACATTTTTCTAAATCAGGCAAGGGGCTGTAGAGATGACTCAGAGCTTAAGAGCACTGGCTGCTCTTGCAAAGGACCCAGGTTTGATTTCTGGCACCCACACGGAGTCTAATAACCATTCATAACTCCAGTCCCATTGGCTCAGATACCATCTAGTGGCCTCTGTGGGCATTGCATGCATGTGGTACACTTACATACATTCAGGCAAAAATCATAAAACTTTGAAAAAAAAAACAGTGACAAAATGTCAGAAAATCTTTACCAACTATACTTCACACAGAGGGCTAATATCCACAATTTATAAAGAACTACAAAAATTAGACACCAAAAACCCTGATGAACAAAAAATAGGCTAATGAAATAGACTATACAAAGAAGAAACACAAATGGCCAGTAAGTTTTTTTTATTTTATTGTTGAGAATTTCATAAATGAGTATTGTATTTGCATCATTTTCATCTTTCCCAGTCCCCCTCCAACTCCTTCCATGCCTCTCAACCTCCCTTTCAATTTCTCGTCCTCTTCTTTATTATTTTGACATATACATACATTTATAAACACACATCTATACAATGCACTGAGCTCATTTAGTGATGCTCATGTGAGTATTCTTCATTTTTTAATTTTTTTGCTTATTTATTTATATTTATTTATTTATTTATTTAATTGTTTATCTTTTGGTCTTTTAAATTTTTTATTATATTTTATTTATTATTTGTGAATTTTATACAGAACATCCCAAACAATCTTATTCATCTTTATACCTGCATTCCAAATGGCACCCTCCCATAGCTCCCCCCCACACTGGAGCCCTTATACTCTGTCATCCCTGCTGCTGTCCACTCTGTTGTCTGCACCCCAGCTGTTACCCAGTGATAGTCCATCTGCTGAGTCTAGTCAGTCTATCTACAGTCCCTTGTTTTAGGAAGATCAACTCTTCCTCATCTAGCAGAAATCAGTTGCCAATATTCCTTTAGATAAGATTGGGGTCTGCTGTTCATTTTCCCAGTTCTATTCTGGATTACTGTCTGGGAGTCTCTTGGGCCACCCTGGCCAACAACTCAAAGTAAGGTATCTAGTGTCTGGCACTGTTTCTTGTTATGTAGCCTTTAGCTATTACACATGGACTCTTAAAGAATTATATTGATCCCTTTGATCTTTGCTTATACTTTCCTTTTGGGTGTTTAAGACCATACAGTTGGCTCAGATAAACCAATTTATTTTTACTCTTAAGGCCATTTAAAGATCTGTTCCTTGGGGGTCACATGGGCTTGGGAGGAGACCCTGACTCCTTTCTTTTACCAGTTCCATCTATGTGAGGATAAGTCAAAGGTCCTACTCAACAGTGGCCAGCTTCACTTGGAAGCATGGAGGAAATGTTTCCTCTGTGTTGACCCTCCTCTTTGTAGACTGACACTCGCTCAAGTCCATCTGGTAGGGTCTCCATGGCCTCCTTGATCAAGAGGACAGGTGACTCACCACAGTTACAGGACATTTTGACAGATGCTCATAGTCCCCTCGAACTTAGTCAGCCTTGGAGGACAAGGAGCAAAAACTGTCCTTTAAGTCCCTCTGACCAGATTAGTATAGGCCTCAAAGTATTGCTGGTAAACATCCAAGAAGGTTAGTTCTACCAATCTGGTACTTTTAATTACTATGTGCTACATAGATAAAGGCTGGGCAAAAACCAAATGTTCTCTGATAAACCTTGACTAGACATATATTATGTTTGTCAAGCTAGTTGTATGTATGATTTGTCAGTAAGTTGTTGGACTGATATGGTTCCCTCTGTTTTTTTTTTAACTAGCTAGGCATTATTTATCTCTTGCATTGTCTAACCCTTCTACCATGCTTTCCCTATTTAAAGTGCTCCCATTTTTCCCATTTATCCCTTAACCGTACCCTTCTCCTATGGTCTCTCCTCTCTTGAACTCCTCTTTCCCTTTATCCCCAAGTTTCCTTGTATAAGTCTCCCTCCCCCCTCCCATTAAAATAACCCCATTATTATCCATATCTCCCTTGTCAACACTTGTTTTCTACTGTTCTTCTATTTCAGATTCTTTCTTTTCCTTTACCTCCCTGGTTCCTTTTCATTACCCTGGTTCCTGTAGTTATGTCTGGATACATACTCACTTATAAGGATTTGGAGCTAGGATCCACATGTGAGGGAGAACATACTCTGTTTTTCTGAGTCTGTGTTACTTAGTACAACAGTTACTAGTTCCGTCCATTTACTTGCAAATTTCATTTCATCTTTCTTTACTGCTGAGTAAAACTCCATCACATGAATAAGCCACATTTTCATTATCTACTCGTTGGTTGAGCAACATTTAGATTGTTTCCATCTCTTAGCTATTGTGCAAAGAGCAGCAACAAACATGGATGTACAAGTGTGTCTGCAATAGCATGAGTTCTTTGGCTATATGCCAAGGAGTGCTATAACTGGATCAAATTGTAGGTTCATTTTTAATTTTTAAAGGGTTCTCCACACTGCTTTCCATAGGGGTTGAACAAGTTTGCAATCCCACCAGCAGTGGATGAGTGTTCCCCTTTCCCCGCATCCTCTCTAAAATTTGGTATTATTTGTTCTCTTGATCTTAGCCAGTCTGACTGGAGTAAGATGAAATCTTAAAGTGGTTTTAATTTGCATTCCCTAATTACTAACAATGTTGAACACCTTTTAAGATGTTTCTTAGCCATCTTTATTTC
>NW_008334861.1:1349497-1361950 GCF_000622305.1 Nannospalax galili | reverse complement strand
GATGTGTTGCTGGTGAAGATTTTCTCCCACTCTGTGGGTTTTCTCTTCAGTTCCTTTGTTGTTTCTTTTGATGTACAGAAGCTTTTTAGTTTAATGAGGTCCCATTTGTTGATTCTCAACCTTGTTTCCTGAGCAATTGATGTCCCATTTAGAAAACCGTTTCCTACACCTATATTTTGTAGGTTGTTGCCAATGTTTTCTTCTAACAGTTTCAGAGTTTTGGCTTCAGATTGAGGCCTTTGATCCATTTGGAGGTGAATTTTGTGCAAGGTGAAAGATAGGGGTTAATTTCATTCTTCCACAGGTGGAAATCCAGTTTTGCCAGCACCATATGCTGAACATGCTGTCTTTCCTCCATCTATGTTCATTAAGGATATGGGTCTATAGTTTTCTTTTTTTGGTTGTATCTTTATGTGGTTTTGGTATTAGAGTGGTGCTGGCTTCATAGAAGGAATTTGGAAGTTCTCCCTACGTTTCTATCTTTTTGAATAAATTAAGTAGTATTGATTATAGAATTTCTTTAAATGTCTGGTAGAATTCACCTGTAAATCTATCTGGTCCTGGCTTTTTTTTTATTCGGGAGATTTTGTGTTGCTGTTTCAATTTCCTTACATGTCATGGGTCTGTTTAAGGTGTTGATCTCTCATGCTTTTAGATACCTGTCCATTTCTTTTAGGTTTTCAAATTATTACGGTATAGGTTTTTAAAGTATTTCCTTATAATGTTCTAGATGTTTGGGGTGTCTGTTGTGATGTTTCCCCTTTCATGTCTGATTTTGTTGATTTGGAGGTGCTCTTTCTTTCTTTTGGTTAATTGGACTAGGGGCCTGTCAATCTTGTTTATCTTTTCAAAGAACCAGCTCTTGGAATTGTTGATTCACTGTATTGTTTTCTTTGGTTCAATTTCATTGAATTCTGCCCCGATTTTTGTTATTTCTCCTTGTCTGTAGGGTTTGGGTTTTGCTGTTGCTTTTCAAGTGTCTTGAGTTGCAATGTTAAGTCATTTATTTTTTTAATTTTTAATAACTACATGATTAGAAGAATCATTTCATTACAGTTTTAACATATTCAGTAACACATTCCAGAGTAAGAGTACATCTCTTTCACAAATGGCTGTAAGTTTCTAGGTTCACAGTTGAATTACTACAGTTATACAACATTGAACTCATCTTTTTAAAGGTTAAAAACTCATTCAATTTTGTGTCTTACAGGGCTTATACCGAAGTCATTTATTTTTGATCTTTCTGATTTTTTGATGTAGGCACTTATAGCTATAAACTTCCCTCTAAGGACAGCTTTCAGTTTGTCCCAGAGGTTTTGTTGAGTTGTATTGTCCTTTTCATTTAGTTCTAGGAATACTTTTATTTCTTTCTTAATTTCTTCTTAGCCCCATTCATCACCCATTCATCATTCAGGAGTGTGTTGTTTAATCTCCATGTGTTCATGTAGTTACTAGGGTTTCTTCCAGTGTTGATTGCAAGCTTTATTGCACTGTGGTCTGATAGAATGCATGGAATTATGTAAATCTTTTGTATTTGTTAAGCCTTGTTTTGTGCCCCAGTATGTGGTCGATTTTGGAGAAAGTTCCATGGGGGTACTGAATAGAAAGTATATTCTTTGGTGCTTTTGTGGAATATTCGGTAGATGCCTGTTAGGCCCATTTGATGTATGGCATTGCTTAATTCAGATGTCTCTGTTAATTCTCTGTCCTGTTGACCTATCTAATGGAGACAATGGGGTATTGAAATCCCCTACTATTAATGAGTTGGGATTAATCTGGGTCTCAAAGTCCTGTAGCACTGTTTTTATGAAGTTGGGTGCACCAGAGTTTGTTAAATATATGTTCATGATTGTAATATCTCCTTGGTCTATTGTTCCTTTGATCAGAATGAAGTGGCCCTCTTTATCTCTTCTGATTAGTTTTAGTTTGAAGTTTATTTTGTCAGATATTAGAATTGCGACTCCTGCTGTAAACAAAAATAAAATCATGAAATTTTCAGGAAAACGGATGAACCTGGAAAGTACAATATTAAGCAACGTGAGCCATACTCAGAAAGAGAAAAGGTGGATGTGCATCCTAGCATATAATATGTATAAGTTTAGAAATAAGACCAAGAAGGGGTAATGTTGCAAAACAACACATGATACATAAAAGAGGACAGAAAAATTAGTTTCTAGTTTCAACTGCATCATACTTTATTTGTGTATCTGTATGTGTGTGTGTGCGCACGTGTTGAATATGTGAGCTTAACTTTCTATGTCTTACCAGCTTTGCATTCTGAAACAATCTGACCTGTGTTATTCCTTTCAGATAGTGATTGTAAATGGTTTTCTTTTTTAATTACATTTTTCCCTTCTTATTTCGTTTAAAACTATATCAAGTCATTCTATTAACTTTTAGTTAGCATATTTAAGCACCTCTCAAAATTTCACTGTAAATAATAACAATAAAATTACCGAAAATTTGTAAAATAAACAAAGGGACATTTCATAAGAGTATCTACACATGGCCAAATTCTACTATTAATGCAATAACATCACATACCTATGAGAATGGCTAGAATGAAATTCAAAAATAGTGGCAACAGTAAGTGCTGTTCAGGCTCCAGAGAAACTGGATTAGTGACATCACTGGTGGACATAAAATGTTACAGGAGTTTTGAAAAACAGTTTGGTTGTTTTTTTTATAAAACTAAACCTGCAAGTGTCATATGATCCAGCAACTTCATCCTAGGCGTTTGCCTTGGAGATATGAATGTTTATGTTCATGACAAACCTTAGACATGTGTGTTTACAAAGGCATTCTTTGTAATAACCCTAAGCTGGAAGCAACCTAGATGTCCTTCGATGGGTGACTAGATAACAAGGAATGAACTAACAGTATACAGAACAGTCTGCAAGGATCTGCTGAGAATGTCAATCTGAAAAGTTACATGCTGTGTGTTTCCATTTATGCAATATTCCTGAAATAACAAGATCCTAGAATGGTGAACAGATGAGTGGTTGCCAGAGATTAGGGAGGAGACCAGAGTGTAGATATTGGTGGTAGGTGGATGTGGTTACAAGAGCAAGCCTCGGTGGCTGTGGAAGAATTTTTCATGCTCTCCTGTGTACATGACAACTTACCTAGGAGATAAAATTGTGCCTTTCTCTCTCTCTCTCTCTCTCGCTCTCTCTCTCTCTCTCTCTCTCTCTGTGTGTGTGTGTCCATCTGTGTCTCTGTCTGTCTCTCTGTCTGTCTCTCTCATCTCTCATCTATAGCATTGAAACTGAGCAAAGTTAACAAAGAATTTCTTTTTGTAACACTTTCTTTTTTTTTGCATCATTTTGAGACAGGGTCTCCCTGTAGCCTCAGCTGTCCTGGAACTCTCGATGTAGAGCAGGCTGGCCTTGAACTCACAGAGTTTCACCTGCCTCTGCCTCCTGAGTGCTGGGATTAAAGGTGTGTGCTACCACGCCTGGCTACACTTTCTTTCTTTTTACAATTTTGTTTTTTTTTAAAAAAATGGTGGTGGTGGGGCACGCACACCGCAGTGGGCCAATGAAGGTCAGAGAACAAATTGGTGGACCAGTTCTTTCCTTCCACCTGGGTTCTGGGGCTCGAATTCAGGTTCTCAGGCTTGGCAGCAGTGCCTTTACCTGCTGAGACATCTGGCTGGCCCAGCAAAGGATTTCTATATGACACTGGATATTACTCTACAAAGCAATAAAATACAAGCATTAAAGACACAACAACAACTGTGAAAATTGCGACTTTAAAACTTTTAAAAGAAAATACAGAAGAATGTCTTTATGGCCACAGGGAGGAGGGAGATTTTTTTGAAGATATATAGAGCTCAAATTACAAAGTTAAACAGTAATACATTTGATCACATTCAACCAAAAGTTCTGTGTAACAAGTGGCATTTTAAAGGGTGAAAAGACAAGCCGCAAAGTGCTAGAAAGCATGCCATGCTTAGGCTTCTACATAGCACTGACATCTCAAATAGACATCGATGCACTATAAAATAATTCATTTTTAAATGGGCAAGAGACATGAAGAGACGATTCTCAAAGAGGAAGCCTGACTGATGTATGCATACAGGGGTGCTCAAGCATCCTGGTTCCCTGAGAAACGCCCAGTAAACAAGACACTGGATCACACCCACCAAATCGGCAAAATGTGAAAGTTGTGGCAGCAACAAATGTTGGCAAGAAAGTGGGCACGCTGGAGCTCTTGGTCACCGCTAGCTTGTGCTTGTGAGTGCAATCCCTTCCATGTGTTTTGTGGGGCGATGATTTCACTCCTAGAGCTATAGCATAGATATTGATTTACAAATCATTTTGTGAGCCATCTTATAAAATTCATTTTATATTGTAATTTCTATATATTTATAATTGAAGCAAAATTCTAGGTATGCATGTGAAGCCCCTTGCTATTTCCTATTGCATTTCATTTTTATTTTTATTTTTTATTTTTATTTTTTTGTCCTTTTGAGACGGGATCTCCCTGTAGCCCCAGCTGGCCTGGAACTCTCTATGTAGACCAGGCTGGCCTTGAACTCACGTTGATCCTCATTTTTACTTTTTAACTTTTATTATTTATTGTTAGTGTGTGTATGTTTTTGCTATCTGTGTGTATGATCATGGGTGCAAGTGAGTCACAGCACATATGTGGAGGTCAGAAGACAGTTTTCAGGAACCAGTTTTCTCTTACCACCATAGGATTCGGGGATGGAACTCCGGACTTTAAGCTTGCACAGCAAGTGCCTTTGTTCACTGAGCCATTTTGCCAGCCCCCATTTCATATTTAAATACTTACACATGACCAGTTAAATTGATTCATGTACTACTGTTGGATTATTTCTCAACTTTGGCTGCGTACTACAATCACCTGGGGCGCTTTTCAGTTTCCATTACCATGCCACAACCCACATTAAATGAGAATATGTGTGAGAGGTGATACCTTAAACATCAGTAGTTTTTTAAGTTCCCCAGGTGATTGAAATGTGTCACTAAAATTGGGACTCACTGCACTAATGCGTCACAACAGGAAGTTTGAAAAACACCATTCTAACTGCCTAAATTATTATAAAGCATATAGCTTAGCAATAGAATTGTATTGACGTTAATTTTTTTTCATTTTGATTTTGTGCAATGGTTATGTGATATTAATATTAGAGGATGTTGAGTGAACGTTATGTGGGCACTGTGCTATCCTTGCAACTTTTACATAAGTCCAAAATTATTTTTAATGTGAAAAGAAAAGCAAAAAAAAAATGCCCTAGAAAAATTATCGAAATAGGAAACATAAGCAAGAAAGTTAAGAGCAATATTTATAAAATCAGCAATCTGGGGGCTGGAGAGATGGCTCCTCAGTTAAGAACACTGGTTGTCCTTCCGGAAAACTTGGGTTCGAATACCAGCACCCACATGGCAGCTAACAATTGTAACTCCAGTTCCAGGGCATCCAACATCCTCGTCTGTCCTCCGCGAGCATTGCAGGACACAGGTGCACTTATTTACATGCAGGCAATACACTCATACACATAAAAGTAATAAATAAAATATTTTTTAAATTACTTCAGCTATGCAGAGGGTATGGAAGCCTTGATTGTGTCATTCTATTTGGTCATTTGCTGGTTGGACATATGGCATTATGACGAAAGAATCCATTTTTAACAAATGTACCACTCTGCTTGAGGATGTAGATGATGTGGGAGGCTGTTCAGAGATAGGATGCTTGTAGGGTGACTTTGTGCCTTCCCATGGATTAGACTGTGAACCTTAAACTTCTCCTTATGACCAACAAGATGGCTGGGCCAGTAAAGGCTCCTGCTGCCCAAACTGACAACTGGAGTTTGATCGTGGGGACCCACAAAGTGGAAGGAGAACATCAACCTTCACAAGTTGTCTGACCTCTACATGTGCTATGGGGGCTGTGTGCCCTGTTCCCTGAAGACAAAACAAATAAATAAAATCCAAGAAATTAGAACATACTTTTAGGGGCTGGAGAGATGATTCAGTGGTTAAGAGCACTGGCTGTTCTTGCAGAAGACGGGGGTTTGATTCCCAGCACCCACATGGAAGCTAACAGCCGTCTGTAACTCCAGTTCCAGGGCATTTGATGCCTTCTTCTCACCTCTGTGGGCACTGCACAGCACAGGTGCACTTATACACATGCAGGCATTATACTCATACACATAAAATAAAAGTAATTTTTAAAAAGAACATAGCTTTAAATAAATCCGACTTTTTAATAAAAAAGTGTAGGTTTTATTTTGTTATTATTTATTTTGTTATTTGTTTTAACCTAAGTCAAAGGATGAGTAGTCATCAGGCAGGATAGAAAGGAGAAAGACTGTAGAGGACTAGGGAGCAAGTAGGTGGGAGCAGACCATTCCTTCTCCAGGTTCAACTGGGATATCTGTCCATAAGCTCCATTGCCAGCATGCGGAGGAGAGGACTGTACCATGTGATGCTGAGCTCTTGCTGGTGGTGTCTCATTAGTGACTTCAGCAGGAATAAGCTCAAATGCCAGCTCACCTATGATCTCACTTTTAAGACACCTCTCCTCCATGTGGGTATTCTTTTACTACAAGGATGAAAATGGAAATTGAAGCTTGAGAAACAAGGTTGTTCTGCGTGGTTCTCTTCACCATCAACCACAAACATTTCTCCAGAATAATCCAGACTCCAGAAACTAAAGCTGGGACAGGAGAAAGCGAAGAGGGAGGTAGAAACTGGACTGGAGATACAGACTCTTGTTTGAATAACAGCACCTCTGAAAAGGCCCCAGCCTTTTGATGGGAGTATTCCCATCATAGTTATGACCATTTCGGGGTTTGGTTACACTATTGGCTTCCCGAAACTGCTCACCACACCACTGAGGGAAGGAAGCACGGGAAAAGAGAAGAAATGAATTTATGATCCTGGACCATTTTCAGGTGATCCAGCTAGGCAGAAATCAAGGGTTGTGGACACTCAGAGCCACCATGAGAATACACAAGGCCTATGGTACCGGAGAAGAGATCAAAGAAAGGAAGTGGGAAGCATGGAAAACAAACCAATCTATTATTTCTAACATCAGGTCCCAGAGACCTGATGGGAACTTCCTTCCAAGCAGGAAGACAGTGCTTTTGGCTCAGAACCCTGAGGTTCCAGGGCCTAAGGCTGGAAGCATGCAGCTACCTCTTCTCCTGTCCCTGACTTCCCTTTGAGAAAGAAAGCCCCATTCCACATGTCTGCAGCTGAGGAGGCAACATGCAGATACAAAGCACACCCTTGATAAACGAATCCTACATGAGTATCTCCTTCTCGGAGCTCAGCACTAAGTAACTGCAGAGACAGTAGGGATTGAGACAGTGGGAAATTGGAAGTGAGTTTTGAGGACTGAGTGTACAAGGTTTGCTTATTGATATTGGAATTAAGGGAAAGATATGGAGAGTGGGAATTTAAGGAAGATTTGTGAGACACTAGGAAGCAGAAGAGAAGCAGACAGGGAAGGAGAGGGGCAGGATGATGGTGATTTTAATAAGCTGCTAGAGGAATTTGACATCTGATTGGAAGTGTCCAAGAGGCACATGGCTTTGCGGGTCTAGCATCCAGTGGAGTGGTCTGAGCTGGAGACATGTAAGTGTGGGCACAACGAGAACAAACATGCTATGCGGGGAGTAGACAAGGTGGCCTTGAATAATAGTGTAGAAAAGAAGAGAAAATAACAGTAAATCCAGAGCTAAGTTACTCCTTCCTTGTTCAGTGCTTACCTTCAAGCTTCTCTGAAACACTTCCTCTTGTTCCTTTAAATTTAAGTTCATTGGTAATACAAAAATGATACACATTTATGGGGTATTATGTGATGTTTGGATACACATTTTGATTTTATAATGTGGAAATTGGAGTAAAGAGTCATCATTTTCTTCCTGATGAAAACATTCAAAACTGCTTCCTTCTTGCTTTTTGAAATATATAGTTTGTTATTCTTTTAAGCATGTGTGTTGTGCATTGTCTGGATATGTACATGTTTGTAGTGTGTATGTGCATACACATGTGGGTGTGAGCACAAAGATATATACATACATGTGCAGTTGAGAGGTTGATGTCAGGTCAGGTATCTTCCTCTATCCTTCTTCACCTTATGCTTTTAAGATATAATTTTATTTTTAATTATGTGTATATATGTGTGTAAGTTTGGGCATGTGAGGGCAGTTGCCTCTGGAGACAAGAAGAGGGCGCCAAATACCCTGGAGCTGGAGTTACAGATAGTTGTGAGCTGTCTGATGGAGCTCAAACTCTGGTCCAAACTGGGAACGAAACTCTGGTCCTCTTCAGGAGCAGTATGTGCTCTTCACTATTGAGCCATCTCTCCAGTCCCTTCCTATTTTCTTTTTTGGTACAAGATGTCTACTTGAACCTGGAGCTCACTTCTTGATAAGACTCACTAGCTAGTGAGGTCCAGGGATCCTCCTGTCTTCACCTCCCCAGCACTAGGATTACAGGCCTGGTTTTCACGTGGGTGCTCGTGCTCCAAACTCACCCTCATGCACTCATGACACGTATTTTCCCAACTGAACCATCTCCCCAAACCTCTATTCTTATTTATAGTGATGGCTGTGTAATATAACAAAACAAAAATAACAAAACAAAAACTGAGAAAACATCAATATTAGTAGCAAATCAACAAATCTGATTTAATTGCCAATGTTGTATCTTTGCTACCATAACAGTAACTGTTAACTGTAATAGTGATGGTTCTGTTACTGTTTCACGGGAATTCAGGCAGCAGAACTTACTAGAGAGAAATTCATCCAAAAAGAATTCATGAGGAAGACAAGATACTTTGATGAGATGAAATAAAGTTTGTTCCCAAAACCACTTTGCACAACTTTTCCTCTCATTCATTAGGATGAATCTTTTTAGGAAAAACCATATTTTGGTGAAATCTTTAGATATTAGATGGGAAAAGGCTCCCTAACTGATGGGGCTGAAGATAATAATCAGACAGCAATTTACTTAGTCATAGTTGAGAAATCGTGATGAGCTGAGTAGAGGTGCTTCGGCCAAGTATGCACAGAGACTAATTTAATGTCTAGGCTGCTGATGACAGTACATGTCTCCCTAATAGGCACTCGAGCTAAATGCAGTAATGAGCAGGGTGGAGGTGAGAGGCTGTGGATGGACTTACTAAAAACTTAGCACTAGCCAAGTGAGACTGATTAGGCAGCAGGGAGAGTCCATATGACTCAGCCGTTAGCATCCTAAGTTCCTCAAAACAGCTCCTCCAGCCCAGCACTGCACATTACTTCCCTCTATGATGAGAATACATTACAAAGTTTGTGTAAAAAAGCAAAGTTATTCTCTCCTGGGAAGCCACCGGTGATATAGTGATGAATCATTGAGATGAGGGAATTTGAGGCGATCCCTGGACCAAGAAAGTTGCTTAGAGTCATTTGGTAAATAAACCTTTTGTTATCAGTCTTGTCTCTTTCCATTCTATAACCTATCTGTCTGTAAAGAAGAGGAAAAAAAATAACCTGTTGTATATGTTTTCTATGGTTTCTCTAACACAGTCCCACAACAGGGTGTGTTTTTGTTTCTGTTCCTTTATGGTGCAGGACATTGTATATACTAGGCTTGCCCAATAAGCTATGCCTCTAGCTACAGAGGGTGGTTTAAATAACATACATTTATTGTTGCACAACTCTGGAGGTTGAGAGTGGAGAGTCAAGGTGTGCATTGAGTTGGTTACTTTAGAGATCTGTGGGGGAAGGACAAATTCTAAACCTCTTTCTTTGACTTATAGAGAACCATCTTCTATGGCTTTTCATTGGACGTTTTCTCTGTGTGTGCATGTGTGTCTCTGTGACAAATTCCCCTTCCTTTGTAAGGACACTAGTCATATCAGATTAGTTCCCACCTCATTTTAATTTTACTGCCTCTATAAATACACTATATCGGGACTTGGGGAGATAACTCAGTTGGTAGAAAGTGCTTGTCATGTAAGCATGAGGAACCAGATCCCAGAACCCAGGTGAAAAACTGGGCATGGTGGTGTATGGTTGTACTCCCAATGCTAGGGGGTTGGGGATAAGTGGATTGTTTGGGCTTACCAGACAGCCTAAATTACTTGGTGAGTTCCAAGCAAGTGAGAGGCTGTGTCTTTAAAAAAAGAGGATGCCAGCCTGTTGTGGTGGCACACACCTTTAGTCCTAGCACTTGGGAGCCAGAGGCAGGTGGATCTCTGTGAGTTCGAGGCCAGCGTGGTCTACATAGTGAGTTCCAGGACAGCTGGGGCTACAGGGAGACCCTGTCTCAAAAAGACCAAAAAAAAAAAAAGGAGGATACTAGATGAAGAATGACATGTGAGATTCACCTCTGGCCTCCATATGTTCCCAATCACACTTGCATGCATTCGCACACACACACACACACACACACACACACACACACACACACACACACATTGCGGGGGGAGACTATCTGTACTTCTGTCTATCCTTGTCCCATTTTTTGGTACCTATGAGGCCCTGTTAGCCATTTTGGATTATGAGACCGATGCACTGTCCTCAGCACCAACAGGGCAACTAAAATCTATTTTGAAATTGAGGTAAAGATGACAGTCTGAGGCAGGAGGATGGCCACGTATTTCAGACCAGGCTACGTAGTGAGACCCTGTCTTAGAAAGAAACACAAACAACAGAAGCATAAAATATACATGACTTAGCTTATTTCAAAATGAGATTGAAAAGAGTATCAATTCCCATATATCCTGTCTTTTTTGTTTTGTTTTGTTTTAAATTTTTATTTTATTTTATGTGTATGAATGTTTGGCCTACATTTAAGTGTACCTTTGTCATGCAGTGTCTGTACAAGCCAGATAAGGATGTCAGACCCCCTGAAACTAGATGTTACAGGTGGTTGTTAGCTACCATGCAGGTGCTGGGAACTGAACCCAGGTCCTCTCCAAGAACAACAGCCAGTGTCCTTAACTTCCGAACCATTTCTTTAGCCCTGCTTCCCTGTTCTTTACACCAACTTTCCCTTTTCTCCGTCACTGTTCTGTCATAGCTTCAGAGAACCAGGAGGTCTAATTCTCACCTGCTGGTCTATTGAAGTATGGATCATTTCTCTCTCAACACAAGTGCTGATGCAGTTAGAAAATGCTAGTTTTGAAGGAATAGTTACATACATGGTATACTTACCTATCGCTAGAGAATGTCTTTGGGGCAGATGGGGAGTGTCTGCTTTGTTCCTGTTGCTAGGGTGAGGGCTCAGATTCTCCATCCCAAGCTGCTGCTTTTGTGTGTACATGTTTGTGTGTGTTGCATGCATTGGAGTTAGTGAGTTTGCATGTGTGGACACATGTACACAGAAGCCAGAGCAAGACATTGGCTTGTCTTTTTCTGTCGCTGTCAGCTTTACTGCCTTGAGAAGCTTGCCCTTTTGGCTAGGCTGACTGGCCAGTGAGCCCTCAGAATCCTCCTGTCTCCACACCCCAATTCTGGGGCCACATCCACACTCAGCTTTTTATGTAGGTACTGGGGATTGGAGTTCAGCTTCCCATCCCTGCAGACCAACCACTCTTACCTTCTAAACCATCTCCCCAGGCCCACTCCTGGAGCGTTCACTGTGAGCAGGACAGAGACGTGTAGCTGGTAGAGATCATGCTGACTTCTTCAGGCCCAGCCCTGTGGCTACCAGGAGCTGAGCAGAATACTTTCTTTCCCAGTCATGCACCTTGCAGAACTGGGTGCCATGGGACCCTATTGAAGGAAGTTCCGTTTCAGGAGCACCCTGGCTGTGATATCAGTGTGGCTGCACAGATGAAATTAGCATCCATATTAGTAACCCCCCACCCCAGGAACCCACAATTATTTCATGATTTTATCTAATGCTGCTCTTTTCAAAGCTTGTTGGGGTAATCTTTCAAGCAGGGTCTGATTACATGTTGTACAGACAAGTGAACTAAAAAGCACTTCAGAAACCAGCTTGAGTTTAATTTGTAGTTTTTGCATTTTTAAGACAACATTCTTAGTAGATAATTGTCCAGTAATATTTTAGAATATATGTCAGCTTTTGGTTTTCGTGACTAGCTAGGCATTGTTTCTCTCTTGTATCGTCTCCCCCCTCTATCATGGTTTTCCCACTTAAGGTGCCTGCACTTCCCCCACCTTTCTTCCTTACTAATACCCTTGCTCCTATTATCCTACCTCTGTTGATCTTCTTCTCCTTATCCCCTAAGTTCCTCATATACCCTTCCCTCCCCCCTCCCTTAAACTAACCCAATTTTTATCCATATCTCCCTTATTAAGACCTGTTTCCTACTATTCTTCTCCTTCAGGTTATTTCTTTTCCTTTACCTCACTGTTTCCTTACCCTTGTCCTGGTTCCTGCAGTTATGTCTGTTTGCATACATATTTATCAGAGTCTGATCCTAGGATCCACATATGAGGGAGAACATATGTCAATTTTTTTT
>NW_008334861.1:1327273-1345680 GCF_000622305.1 Nannospalax galili | reverse complement strand
GTTTTGTGGACAAGAATTCCTTCAGCCTATTTATGTCATGGAAGATTTTCCCTCTGTTTTTTTTTACTAGCTAGGCATTGTTTATCTCTCCCATTGTCTAACGCTTCCACCATGGTTTCCCTATTTAAGGTGCTCCCCTTTTTCCCATTTCTCCCTTAGTAATACCTTTCTCCTATGGTCCCACCTCTCTTGAGCTCCTTCTTCCCTTTATCCCCAAGGTTCCTTGTATAACCACTCCCCCTTCCATTAAAATAACCCCAATTTTATCCACATCCCCCGTAGTAACACCTGTTTCCTACTGTTCTTCTCTCTGAGCTGTCTTTTATAATAAAATGAAGAATCAACTTTTTTGCTTAAGCTTCATGTAGTATTCTTTCTTTGATTTTCTTCACCAGCCTGATGCCTTTTTTCTTTCTAAAGTTTATGGTGAAATATGCAGCATAAAATGTACCATGTTAACCAATTTGTTTTCAGTATTGGTGATGGAACCCAAGGTCTTATGTACAATGGGCAAGCACTGTCCCAGTGAACCATAGCTTCAGCTCCAGCAACCACTTTTAAGTACACAGGTCAGTAGCATTAGGCACAGTCACATTGTTATGTGACCATCACTATCAACCATCTCCAGAACGTGTTCATCATCCCATAGTCATTAAACATGAACTCCTTTAGCTCCCTCCTCTCCCCACAGCCTCCTTTAATTCTGTCTATTCTCTCTCTAGAATTTGGGCTTCTTTGAGTACTTCATAGAAATAGATTTATCCAGTACTTTTCCTTTAGTACCTGGTTTATTTCACTGAGCATCACGTCTTCCTGGGTAATCCCTGTTACATAATGTGTCAGGCTTCCCTTCCTGTCACCTCCTTCAAGAAAGGTCAGACACTAGAAACTTACCTGCTGGGCTGTTTTTAACTGAGGGAGGCCACTACATCCAAGTGTAATGTAGCAGTCATTGGAAAATATTGACTTTGGAAGTGACTCCTGGGACCAGTAAGCACAGCTTGCAATACATGTTTATCAAGTACTGATGCAGAAAGCATTTTTGGCCAGGTAGCAAAGACTCAGCAGCTTAAGTCCAACCAGTGCAATGAGCTCACTTACAGAAGGCAAAAAGGAGACGACAGAATGCCCCCCGAAAACTCATATGGAGCCAGGTATGGTGCTGTATGTCTGTAATTCCAGACCTGGGGAGGAAGATGCAGGATGACTGAGGTTAGTCTGGTCTACATAGAAAATTCCACACTAACCAGGGCTACATAGTCAAATCATGTCTCAGGAAATAAAACTCTCAAGTGGAATCATAACTACAACTGCATCATGGCACCATTTAGAACTGTTAAGTAGAGATTAGGCCATGAGGGCTGTGCCTTCCTAAATGTGTGTGCCATGTTATGAAGAACCACAAGGCCCTCATCAGATGCCAGTGTCACACTCTTAGACTTCCTGATTTCTAGGAATATGAATCAACTAAACCTCAATTTTAATTCTTATTGAGACAGGGTCTCATGTAGCCAAGGCTGTCCTTAAACTCCTGATCCTCCTGTCTCTGTCTCTTAAGTGTTGGGATTATAAGCATATGCCATCATGCCTAGATTTAAATAAACTTCTGTGGTTTATAATTTTATCCTCTCTGTGGTGTTATGTTATAGCATTAGCAAACAGACTAAGATAGGAGAGGTCTGTATTGGTCACGTTTTTGTTTCTGTGATGGAAACACTTACCAAAACAACTTATAGAAAGAAGAGTTTATTTGAGCTTATGGTTCCAGGGGAATTATAGTCCATCATGGCAGGGAGGCATGGTAGCTGGAGGTGGCTGGGGCAGGAGCAGCAAAAACTAAGCTCTCACATCATCACACAGGCACAGGAAGCAAGAGAGCAACTGGAGATCCAGCAAGGCTTAAGAACTGTCTAAGCCCACCCCCAGTGATATGCTTCCTCCAGGATAGCCACACCTTCTAAGACTTCCCAAAACAGTGCCATCATCTGGGGACAAAATGTCCAAATACTTGGAGACTATGGGGGACATTTTCATTCAAACCATCACAAGGTCCAAAGACATTCATCTATTTGGCCTTTACATTTGTACACATGTGACCCTCTATTCCCAGTCTGTAGCCAAATATATTGTGAAACAGAGCGTTAATGATTTTTGGTCACTGAAAAGCCAGGTGTAGTGAATTGATCAGAGTCATCTTTACTTGAAGTCATATTTGTTAACCCCTCCCTCATTTCAAAAAAAAATGTAAGGGAAATGATGTACATCATTGAACTTTTATGTTCTCTATGTCAAAGATTCCCAACCATTGGTTTAAAATCAGATGCAGCTTCTGTAGCTATTGATCCCCTGAACCCTTCCATTGACTGACCAAAGCCTTTGTTGTAAGCTGAAAACAGCTTCATTTTCTAAGACCTGTGTGGTGTATAATATTATCGTCTTCTGAATAGGGCTGTGTTTGAAAAACAATTCAGCAAACCTTGTACCATGCTTTGTTTTTGTTTCCTCTGACCATCTTGAGTTTATTGGTTCCTATGTCTTATGGGCCGTCTTCTCTGTCAATTCCTGCCCAATATTCAGGACATGTTGACCTCTCACTTCCTAAGGTTTAGATGAGAAGACATTAATTCCTCCTTCTGAATAGCATGTATAAGAGCTGCACAGGAGAAGAAATGTCAACACTTACTTAGTACCTAAGGAGTGTGGAGACTCTGTGTGAAAATCTCATGTCATCTTACCATAACTGATAGATGAGAAAACCAAGGCTCAGAAAATATAATCTAGCCTCTATGGCTTCAGACATATGATTCCAAGACAGGTCTGCCTTACTTCAAACACCATGCCTTTTCCAACTCATACTTGACTGTGGGCCTGGTCATGTCTTCTCATTTACTCTCTTCCAAATTGACAAAGGAGAATTCTCACTTCAGTACCTCTCACATGGTCTAACATAATGCTAGGACACATAGTAGATATTTTCTAAGACTCTTCTTTTTAAAATTATTGCATTTATTTAGTGAGGGGAATATGCCACGGCACACATGTGGAGGTCAAAGGACAACTTGCTTGCATGGGTCAGTTTTCTCCTTAGACCTAGTTCATTCAACTCTGTCATTTTCTCATTGGTTTTCAAATCTCACACAATGCAAGAGTTTCTAAAATAAACAAGTGGAAGTTCCATTTGAAAGTTAAAATCACTATACATAATTACATGTGCCAGGGCAATTTTAGTCCATTTAGTCTTATGGATGTCTAATTGCTTTTAACTTACTGTTAAACTCTGTTTCCTGATCCATTTTGCATAAAGTTTGAAATGCTTTCCATTTAACTTATAATGTGCTGCTGTATGAAGGGCTTTTAAGCTTCCCATGGCAGTGCATACTGGTACTGCCCTATGTTCTGCCGGCACTGGGAATAATGCACTGATTTCAAAATGTCACAGTGGCAGAAATGAACAGAGAAGCCCTCAGTCAAAGCATCTCTTGAACCACACTGTAGATGCTTAGAACAGTGAACATCAAAATAACTACCTCAGTTCTGTGATAAATGAGAAAAAAATGTCGATATGTCTTCAAGATCATTACTATTTGGAAAAGTTTAACTCTCAAGTATCTTGGTGTACTTTAGCAACTCCTAAGCAAACTGATGCTGAGACCTTACATCATGCAGCCTAAGATTAGCAGGCTGCAACATGACGCTATGGGGCAGGACTTCTGAGGGGATACTGCATGATGCCACTATTCTTTGTCTGTTTCTCAAGCTACTAGGTTCCTGTTGTGAAGTTTAAGAGGCTTGGAATTAAGACAAGCGATCTTCAAAGTTTTGTGTCCATCTCCTCTTTTATTATTACAGTTTTTGTTTTGTGTAATCCTAGGGCACTGTAAGATTCAAAGCAATGCCAAACAAGCAAAACTTACAACCTATCAAACTTCTGTACTCCCTCTGGCTATATGAGAATTCTTAGTCATCACTGCAGACACTGGGTTGCATTTTAGCCTGAAGAGGCTATGAAAAGGACAGCAGCTGGCCACCCTGTTCAGAGTCCATATACTTCAGAAACAAAAGGCCTCACTTGCACCCAAACCACGCTGTCTTCCATTGGTTCATACCTGCTATTACACTCCGCACATCTTCCTTTTCAAGATCAAATGATTCTTTCTTTCCAACTTTCTCATTTAGGAGCCAAGGGGAGATAGAATCAGAGAGGCAACAGAATCTAGAGTGGAACACCTGTGAGAAATGTTACATAAAACTTTTGTTTATACTCTAAAGAGAAAGCTTTTGACCAAAGAATTACACAGCCATCCATTTGCCAGCGACTTTCAAAATTTCATTTTTCTTTACATAAAATTGTACTGTATACATGGATCCCATTTTCATTACACATTTATTTGTCGATGTACACTTAATTTTACTTTGAGAATGTCATTTTGATGTCTGTATAGAGAACAGATTGGGAGGGTCAAAGGGTCCTTTAATCCTAACTTTGGTTGAAGAGGAACAGTCCAGGCCTCCCATAAGCTTTCTCCAATCCCAGATCTTGCTGTCCTTTCTCTGTAGCCTAGCTTAGCTGCTTTTACCTCGTGTTGTTAAAGTATCGTGTCCATTCCTTTGTACAGTTTCGAAGAGGAACTGGCCCGCTCACAGATGCCTCTGCCTTCCAGTCTTTACTAGACTCGCATAATGTCAAATCTTTTTTCTTTTTCTTTTATATGTATACGAGTATTGCCTGCATGTAGGTAAGTGCACCCATGTCATTAAACGCCCATGGAGGACAGAAGAGGGTGTTGGATCCCCTGGAACTGGAATTGTGGACAGCTGGTAGCTGCCATGTGGGTACTGGGAATTGAACTCGGGTCTTCTGAAAGAACAGTCAGTGTTCTCAGCTGCTGAGCCATCTCTTCAGCCCAATGTCAAATCTTATCCATCTCTAGGACCGTGTTGCCACTGAAAGAGCTTGGTCAACAGCAGTCATACAGGCAGGTTTTGCTGAAATCAGGGGAATAGCACTATTTTTCTAGAGCAAGCCAGCTAGCCTGTATGGGTTGGGTTCCGTTGCAACTCTGTGGCGCTGTGCTGGTAGAATCAGGGCTTCTTTGTGTGGTGTGTGGCTGGGCCAGCTATGCTCCTGACACTGACCTTAGTATTCTCCCTTGGTATGACTACAGAACCAGAGAAAGATCGTCACACAATACTTATTTATTGGTTCTCTTGACTAGAGAAAGGACCTGGTGGTATCATTTAATACTGTGGTTTGGTCAAAACAGTGTATGGACCCATGAATTCAACCTGGGCTTTATTTTGATAGCTTTGAGTGATGGCTTAGGTTTCATCAATTAAATCATGGCAGGCCCAGAACTTGGGTTGAAGCAGAGATCAACTGAATTCAATTAATAATGTCTCAAAAATATGCTAAAAATAGTGCACGATCCATTATAAAGTTGGCTCTTTTGTGATCACCCATGTAAAAAGAGCAGATAATGCGTACTATACAGGCCATGAAATATGACTGCCCGGCTCTGCCAGAACTTCTAAATTCCAAACTGTTGCAAGCAAATTAATCAAGATGACAAAAGTATTGGGATAAAAACAAATGGCAAGGTTAATTTATAAATGTTTTTTTCCTTGCTCAAAAAAATTGGGACATTTTACTTGGGCCTTGAATTACATTTATCTCACAAAAGTGGAAAATTTATTATTAATGAGCAAGGAATTGCAAGCTTCCTTTCTGGAATAAATGCCACTACATTAATCAAGGACAAAAGGACCACAGATTATTCATACACTAGACATGATTCTGAGTAGATCCACATTCATGTCAGAGCAGGGAGCTTTTCAAGATCTGAACTCTAAAGCTGGCTAACAGCAATACCTTTCAGTGGCCAGACCAATTTTCCTTGAGCGAAGGGGCAAAGAGAAAAATGTGTAAAGAAACAGCCACAGTTCATCTACAGAGCTAAGCTTAGGGTGCATAGCCCAAGCCAGGCCATGCCTACAGGGCCAAGTTCTGCTGTGACTCTGGTTTGGCTGAGTGACATCATGTCAAAAGTTTGGGGCAACTCTCCATGTTAAGTTTTGTTAGGAAAAGAAGTTCTGTTGAGAAAGAAAGTTCTAGAATGATCAGTTCTAAACGTCTATGCTCTATCCTGTAGCTTTGTTGGTTTCAGGTTCAGATGAAATGCCAGCGAAAACGTATCCATCTAATAAGACTTCAGAAGACAATTGTTTTTGTTTGGCTTTGATTTTGATATTTGGAATAATTTATTTTTACAATTGCCAATTTCTCTAGGGCTTCCTTGTATAAAACCAAAACAAAGTGTTCAGGTAAATGACAGCCTGACACTTTCATATTTCTGATTTGGCTGGTATTAGTCATATTTTCCCCATTGCAAAAATCCATGTTTTGTGACAAGTGCTTCATAATAATTTTAAAAGTGAATTCAGTGATGTCATAATTTTTTCATTTTGTTCAGTCCTGAAGCAAACAGCCATTCCCTATAGAGAAAAGAGATGCGTTCCACCAGATAATTACTGTTGTTTATTACGGATGCAGAAAGAACAATAATATCTTCTTTTTTAGCATATGCCCCTACTTCATAAAGGAGATGAATAAAAGATTGCAGAATAATTAAGGAGTTGTTTTTATACTGTGAATCATTCTTTTATTTACTTTGTGTAGGTATGTGGTAGGAGAAAATGTGCAAGTTGGGATATATCTAGGGAATCAGTAATATTCAACAGCAGTTGTGGACCCCACCTCAGCCTGCAGTGGCAGGGAGGTTCATTAAGTGAGGACCCATTTGAGGATCACTAGAATGGTCAGGCATAGTCGGGAAGAAAGCTCATAGGAAAAATGTGTTCTGTGAACACAAAGAAGGTTAGATTTCTTTTTTACTTTGCTTCAGAAGTGACCAGTTGAAATGGTAACAAAGAGGTTTCTGCTCTACTGTGGGAGTACAGGGCCTGGTAAAAATCTTCTCATTTCAACATACCTGCTTATTCCCCAGCCCTGATGTTAGTAAATGTTATCTGACAACCCCAAGTGCTGGAAAGGATGTGAGGAGAGAGGAATTCTTAGAGTTGGTAGGAGTGTACACTGGTGCAGACACTATGGAAATTGGTATGGACGTTCCTCAAAAACTGTAATTAGAACTCTCGCATGATTCAGCCACACCACTCCTGGGCACATAGCCAAAGAACTCTGAGTCAGCACAGCACGGAGACACCTGCACACCCATGTTTATCGGGCAGCATTCACCATAGCCAAGGTATGGAGCCAGCCTAGATAACTGGATAAAGAAAACAAGTGACATACACACAATGGAGTTTTCCTCAGCCATAAATTAAAAAATAGAATCCTGACACTTGCCAGAAAATGGAAACAACTTGAGACCATTATGTTAACTGAAATAAAATAGACTCAGAAAGATAAATATTACATTTTATTTCATATATATGTGTACATATATGTAGGAATGGCATGAGTATAGGACAAACTATAAAGGGTATAGAAACTATAAAGGGGACCATGAGAGTGGAAAAGAGGTACATTTTAAAAATACTATTTATTTCTTTAAAAACATTTTTTAAATATTTTATTCATTATTTTTATTTTATGTGTATGCGTGTATTGCCTGTGTGTAGGTAAGTGCACCCATGTCATGCAATGCCCACAGAGGAGAGAAGAGGCTGTTGGATCTCCTGGAACTGGAGTTATGGACAGTTGTTAGCTGCCATGTGGGTGCTGGGATTCGAACCCCAGTCTTCTGCAAGAACAACCAGTGTTCTTAACTGCTGAGCTATCTCTCCAGCTCCCTGAAACATTTTTGATTGATTTATTTTTGTTTTATGTGTATGAGTGTTATGCCTGCATGTCTGTAAGTGCACCTGTGTTGTGCAATGTCCGAGGAAGTCAGAAGACGGAATTAGGTTTCCTGGATCTAGAGTTATAGACAGTTGATAACAGCCATGTGGGTGCTGGGATTTGAAGCCTGGTCCTGTGCAAGAACAATCAGTGCTCTTAACCGCTGACCCATCTCTCCATCCCCACGAAAGTACTATTTATTTCTTAAATTGTGTGTGTGCGTGCGTGTGTGTGTGTGTGTGTGTGTGTGCGCGCGTGCGTGCGCGCATATAAATGTCAGTGCCATGGAGGCTGGAGGTCTCAGACCACCCTGGAGCTGGAGTTATAGGCGATTGGGAGGTGCCTGACCTGGGTGCTGGAAATTGAACTCCAGTCCTTTGCAAGAGCAGTTTACTTTCTTAACCTCTGAGCCATCCTCCAGCCAATGAAAAGAAGACTTAAGGGAGGAAGAAAGGGGAAGTGGGAACAAAAGAGGGTAATGGAATACATGTGACAAGGGTAACTGGGGGAGATTGAGGAAGGTAAGTGGGGGAGGATGATCAACAAAAAGAAAGTATGTGTGAAAAAGGCATGATTTTGTATGATAAGTTACAATCATAGTTCAAGTAAGAATAAGTAAATGTGTGATAACAGCTCAGGAGGCAGTTGGGATGTGGATGGAAGGGCAGTGAAATGGCTGCAAACTTACAGGTGATGCTTGAAGCCTGACTTTAAAAGAAAATAGTCTCATGAAACCCATGCTGGCCTTTACCTGTTACATGGCTAAGGACCTGATACTCCTGTCTCTACCTCTCAAGTGCTGCGTTTACAGGCATGTGTCATTATGTTCAGCTTATTTGACGCTGAGATCAAACCCAGGGCTTCATGCATGGTAGACATGCACACAAGCACTTCACACCCAGCCCCAGCCCCAAGGCGCACATTTTAAAATTGCAGTTATTTTCTATGGAACAGAGCCTTTGAGTGCAGTTGGTAATTCCACAGATAGACTGTGCTAGCAATGGGATTAGATTTGCATTTTGTCTGGGTAGTTTTCCAGAATTAGTTTTCCAAAATGTACATTAATCAATAAGTAGGAGTATTGATCTAAGGATGAGAGCCTGAAACTTACCCTTGCAGTATGCAAAGCAGTTCATAGATGCCAACTGAAAATCAAGAAAGAGAAACGTGTGCAATAGGAATGTGCAGATAAAAGCAGTGTTGTTCTATAAAACAAGCCGAGGAAATTGCGCTTATTCCTACATGATGGTTAATCTTCGCTGTCAACTTGAGTGTGTGTAGAATCACCATGGAAACTCATCATCGATGGGAGTGTGTCCAGAGAGGTTTCATTGAGGAAGAAAAACTCATCGTAAATGGGGGTGGCAACACTCCATATGCTGGGGTCCCAGACTGAAGAAAAAGGAGAAAGCAAGCTGAGAACACGCATTTATCTGTCTGCTTCCAGATGAAGGGGACAATGTAACCTGACCCTTCTGCCCTGCCTTCCCCACCGTGAGCAACTGTACCCTGAAACTGTGAACCAAACCCAAGCCTTCCTTCCTTAACTTGCTTTTGTCACAGCAACAAGAAAAGTAACTGACACAACTTGTGACTAGCCTGTCCATCCTCTTTGGGGCCTCCTTTTTTCCCCTCAGTGTAACTGATAGTGCCCTCCACAGCTGCAGGAGGAAAGCCTGTCACAACTGAAGAAACAACGAACCAACCACCTTTCCGTTGTTGCACTAGGTAAGGGGGTCCCTGAAGGCAGTGGGGCAATTAAGGTAGAAACAGCTCTGTGATTCAGCTGATCTACTTTGATGATTTTTTGAAAAACAAAACAGAAATGTTGCCTAGACACTGTCCTAACCCCTACTGCCAGCAAAGTGCCCAGTGAAATGCCCATCCACCACATGTCTAACTCGAAGAACAGGTTTTCAGTTGCCTGAGGACTTGCACTTCCCCTTACTTCAATGCCAATCTTCATGGTTTGATGACAGGCTCTTCTTCCAAGCTAATCTGCCAAGCGGGAGTCCATTCCTCGGCCCTCATTCCTTTCCTGATCCCAGCACACATGCATCCATTCCCCTGTATGTTTGGTCCAAACTGCCAAAAAAGTTTCTATTTACAAAATAAAAAACGAATGTTGAAAAGGCAATTGAATTGAATGTTGAATTTCTCTTCACTGTGCTGCACCCTGCCCTAGTCTCTCCACATTTTCTTCAGGGTGCCAAGACCCGTGTACTGTGAAATAATCGGCAGATCACACAAGAGCCCAATGCCACCTGAACCTGCAGGCTCCACCCTCAAGGGTCTGTGTAGATCACAAATTGTTTATTTGGATTGGCCCCAAATCTACTTTTCCTGCATGTGAGACAGAGGAAGACAAGTGGCAACTTTCTGTCATTTATGTGAACATGAAAGGTAACTTGTCAGAGAGAGAAAGCAACGCTGTTTGCTTTCTTTTTTCTTCCTTTCTGTTTCTGTTATAAATCACATTTAAATTACCTGCTGGGGAGGAATACAATGAGACCCAGTCAGCCCTCATGAGTCATCGTTTCAGTGGGAAACAAAGCAGCCTTGCTTCAAAAAGCAACTTAATTAATTTTCTTATGTGCTGTGGAAATAAGCTCTTAAAGATGAATCAAAACAGTTGCGTAAAATTGTCTAAAAATAAATGAACAATGCAAACTACTGTCTGGTTTGGGAGTATGGAAACAGTAAAATAAAATAGATGTTTTGAAATGTATAATAATAAACATTGTGCATCCTATTAAAGAAGGGACAAAATAAAGTGAAATCTTGGCTGGCTGAATGTTCTCTCAGGACAGTGGCGTCAGAGAGGAATAGCCGTGTTCTGACCTTGAGGGCTCTGCACTTGTTGAAGTTGCCCTCTTTCCATCTCACTTTTCATTTTCTCTATTTGAAAAAGGCAGATGAATCTTGTTGTTGCTATTCCCAGAGTTTGGGGTCAAATGATCTAATGAATATGAAAGCACTCTGTAGAGCCAGGCCTGGTCACTTGTGTCTGCAGTTCCAGCACATGGGAGGCTGAGACAGCAGGATTGCCAACATTCAACACCACCATACGTGCAGAATGAGTTCCAGGCCCATCTGTCTCAAAAACAAAACAAAACACCTCCAAACACTTAGTTAACTGCCAAAACTTAGTCGTGAACAACTCCAGTTTTCTAGGCTAGAAAGGTAACATCCTGAATTATGGGTCTTTTATACAAAAATATTCTCTGGTCTATTTTCTCAAGTCTCTATTACTTGAAACATAGATCAGAGAGGACTTTGAGATACGCTCCTCTCTTATGCCAACACTGCAACTTTTCCATATTCTTAATTGACGACACCATTTTTAATGCAAAAAACTTGGAGTCCTGTTTCATTCACATCTTCCCTCCAATACCCAATCTGCTGACCAAATGCTCAAAACCCAAAATCCAACAACTTCCTCTCATTCAGCACCCCTTGTCAAGGCCTCAGCATTTCATCACTTCTCTTCAGGTGCTGGACCTGCTACTGGTCCCCTAAGCGGTTGCTCCCATCACCTCTGGCCTGCTCAAGCCAATCTTTTCCTTTTCAGGTTTATGCTGGGGAGGCACTCTCACCTATCCATTTGCTCCCATGTCCCTTCTTCCCTCCAAACTAAAGCCTTCTTTAGATTTAAGAAATCAGATCTGTCCTTCTCTTAGCCCCAAGGTGGATATGTGACTATTTTCTGACCAATAAGATTCAGTCAGGACTGCCCTAGAAAGTTTTGGTATACGATGGCACATAAAGCAGGTCCTGCCCACTTTTGCACATTGTCTTGAAGTATATTCCACTTGGAACCTCCACTTCTTTCTGGAATCTTCTGTTCATTGAAAGGCAGGAGTTGTAAAACTTTCCTACAAGGATAGCGAGTAAACAGTTTAGGCTTTATAGTCCATTTAAAAATATTAAAAAAAAAACCTCAGCTAACAGGCCATATAAAACAGGCAGCAGGACAAATGTAGCCCACAACACAAATAGTTCACCAACCCCTTAATGAATGATAAGGCCTCTTCTCTTGGCCTTTTATGGACAGTGTTCTTTTACATACACTAATGGACTGGACACAAGAGATTTTCTCTTTGATCTTTCCACTGAAAATTTTTGGATATATTTCAAACACACTAAAAAGCACAAACAATAATTCACTTAGCATCTACCTAAGTCCCCAATAACAGGTAGAAGGAAACATTTTAGCAAACTGGGTCTGTAAAAGATTGGGCCCATCAACATCCTGTGACAGAGGTGGGGTTCACAAGACCCCACCCTTCCCTGAGGATCTATAAGCAGTTAACAGTTGCTGGGAGAGGGAGATACATTGGCCTCAGTGCTGTTGCCACTAATAAGCTACTCATGTAAATGACCCCATCCCCAATCCTGTAAGCAGTCCTAATGAATCTCACTGAGTCACAAAAAAACACAACACATGAAAACAGAAGGCAGACTACAGGAAGAGGAAGGGGATCATCAGGAATGAGACGGGAACAAGGTGCGTAAGAGCAGTAACTGTGATCAAAATATAGTGTAAGCACATTTGGAAGTGTCATAATGAAAACCATTATTATCCATAATTAATATATGCTAACAAAGAACTTTGAACATTTTTGCCCAGCTAGCTTCTTCACACTCTGGCTTCTTCTACACGTTCATGTAACCAGAAAGAAGTCACTCTATTGTTTTATGTGCTTTGAATTCACAGGAAAGGCACCCCACCTCTGTCACTCTGCCAACTCCTCTACTTTCTCTCCACTCTAGTGGCACCTCGCCTAGGAAGCCCCTGGCCCTAAGAGAATAGACTACTCTGTGTCATGCACAGAATGGACTCTTGTCTGCACATCACTTGTATCTACTGGAATCTTTCTGTAAAGGAAGCATGCCCACTTCCTTGCAATTTCCCCTTTTCTGTGTGAGAGCCTCTGTGTTCAGCACTCTGCCCTTCCTGCCTCCCTGCTCCCCCAGCATTAGGCACCTAGACTGTACTCACTACGTATTTGATATATTAATATCTATATAGATGTATGAAGTATCATCTTGACAGCAGCCCACAGGGAAATGAACTGGAGAATTACGCAGGTTGAGGCAAGATTGACGGAATACAATCACAGGGACTTCTCCCGTGGAGATTTGAAACCAGCAAGAGCTGCTATTTATAGCCTCCAAAGCTTTGCTTTCATTCAATGATTCAACGGATTATTGTATTGCCTCAAGTGTTCACTTCAAACTATTCTGAAACATGGTTGTTTACCTTCAGTTTAGGCAGGATTCTTGTAAAACTAAGGGAACTTTTAGAGGGATGAAAGCTTGTATGTACTAGAAAGGAGTTTCTGAAAAGGATGAGCAGGAACTAGCTGGTAGCCTACTGCAGGAAGCCAAGAGTTGCTGTCACCTCCAAAAAATTAAAAGCTAATAATTGACTCACTATTCACTGAAAGTATTGATGGTGTGACTGTGGGGTAAAGAGTTTCTATAGAAGGCAGTGGAAGTAAATACTTGTATTCCTTTTATAAATTAAATTATATAACAATATATTATACATTAAATGAGTCAAAAAATTTATGTCCAATAAATTTTACATCATAATATCCCAGTAGATGTCTACCCAAGGTGTTCCATGAAGCGATGACATTAAATTTCCCATCTCTAGAAAAGAAATCTCACAAGCACAATGCAAATGTTGAAACATCATCTTTACTGAGCACTAAGGTGTCATGGAAGGTAATTTTTAAAGTATATTTATCTCCTTTTGATCCAAGGGCTTATCCATCATGACTCTTTGTAAAGGAAATGTTTGTAAACATAATGTGTATTTCTTTCACAGATGAGGCAGAATACCATTTAACATTCCTCGAACCCCCAAATTCTGGTATATGAGGCTAAGAGGACAAGAGAACTGATCCGAGAGTTTGAGAACTGAGTTGTTGTCCTGGCACTTTCAAGAACTGATGACGAGACCATTGATAAGCTGTTTCTGTCCTCTCTCCTCTGGCCTTATATCTGTACACTGAAGATTGAGGACACAAACAGCCAAAGTGTAGAAAATAAGAGTCTGCAGTGTGGGTCCTTGGACAAGACTCCTTTATTAGACCTCACCCACCGAGGGCTCAGGGACCAATGCAGAAGAGGGGCAAAACGATTGTAAAAGCCAGGGAGGAGGTGCGTGATCATATGGAAATACGATCTTACATGCTCCTAGGACTCTTCTCATATGCACCTACAGCAATGGTGTCAGCACGTACAAGACCCATACAAATGCAAGCAGAGAAAAACCCAGCACAGAACTGTGGAAATGCGCAGCAGGCCCCAATCTTAGCCCAAGAACTATCAGCAGCTGGTTACTGCTGGGTGAGGAAGAGCTGATCTTCTTAAAGGGAGTGACTGTACATAGGCTGACTAGACCTCAGTGAATAAACTTGTACTGAGGAACATCTGGGGACACTAAGTTTACGTAAGAGGCCTTAACACAAATGACAGACTGTATGAAGTCCGATGGGGAGGGGAGTTATGGGACAGGGCCATTGTGGAAAAGAGTATAAAGATGATTAAGATGTTCTGTATGAAATACACAAATATTCAATAAAAATTTTTGAAAAAAAGAGATTGATTCCAGATTATCTTAAGATGGTCACTTCCAAAAATGTATAGTAGTCATGAAGTTTTCAAGACCACATAATATTATGGTGTAAAACTTTTTGGACATAAATTTTCAACCCATTTTGTGCACAACACCAATTTATATTGATATTCCATTTATTTCACCAAGAGAATGAAAGCTTTTATGTCCTGCGCCTTCTGGAATTTTGCAGGCCAGAGAAATAGAGCTTGAACTAAATAAAAGTGATGATTATTATTCTTTTAAAAAATATTTTATTATTTTTATTTTATGTGTATGAGTGTATCGTTTGCATGTATGTAAATGCAACCATGTCATGCAGTGTCCCTGGAGGTCAGGAGAGGGTGCTAGATCCCCTGGAACTGGAGTTACAGATGGTTGTTAGCCACCATATGGGTGCTGGGAACTGAACCCGGGTCCTCTGCAAGAGCAGCCAGTGCTCTTAACTGCTGAACCAACTCTCCAGCCACCCTCCACTCCCCTTTTTTTTGTTCTTTTTGAGACAGGCTTTCCCTGTAGCCCCAGCTGGCCTGGCAATCACTATGCAGACCAGACTGGCCTCAACCTCACAAAGATCCACCTGCCTCTGCCTCCCAAGTGCTATGACTAAAGGTGTTCACCACTGTGCCTGGCTAGTATTCTTATTAAACAGGAATCAGACCATGTTGAAATAATAAGCAAACCCTGTGTAAGTCCTAGGCTTATTTTTCATACCCAAACTCCTTGGTTTTCCCTTGCAGTGATCTCATTTCACCATTCCTACACACAAATGGAGACCCAAAATTAATAACAAATACATGGCTATATCCATAAACTACATGTGAAAATTGTTTCAGAATGTAACAAAGCCCCCTCCTAACAGGGGCAGTGACGGCTAGCATCTGATTCACTGGAAAATTACTTTGTACTTTCAAAACCTGAAGTACTGCCAAAAATGAGAGAGAAAATCAACAGAATAACAGAGACTAGATTGAATGTACAGGATATAATATAGAAAAGGTACTTAATGAGCTGAGCACCAGGTAAGACTAATAAAAGACCCTCTGGCCCAAGCTTTCCATGACAATGCTTTGCTAATTTTCTGAAAAAGAATCTGTTCTCTGTGGTGAGTCACTGCCCTTTTACTGGCATTATTTTAATGATATAAGATAGAAGAAAAGGTCACAATTTAGATCAATGCCATCTTTGGATGACAGAGTGGGTGAGTCACCAAAGGAAATTAACACTGAGTCGTGGTTACCATTTTTGCTGTCTATACTCTCCCTTGATACAGTCTGCAAACGCATTCAGTGAGGTATTTCAAGAGAGCTGGTTGCTAGGTATCAGCCTCATTCAAAGCTCTTCATTTCAACCTGAACAAGAAACATGGAAAAATTTCAAGGTATATTAAATGTATCACAAGGCATCAAAAGGTTCAGGTGCCTGTATGATGCTAATACCATTCTAGTGCTTGACGCAGAAGAGACCCAAAGCTACAAAGCTCGAAATCATCTTTGTCATCCCTTTTATTTTATAGAATAGATGGAGATTCAGGAAAAAAACTGAATTCCTTGCAAGATCACGCCCTTAGAGGGCAGGTGAGACCGGAACCAGGTCCACCATCTTCATGATACAAATATTCAGTTTTAGGTTTTAGATTTTACAAAAATGTTACTTGCTAGTGAAAACAAGAAGCAATAGACAAAATGAAAAAGATGTTTTTTTAAAAATTTAAAAACTTTGTCAGGATTTTTTCTCTTCCCAAAAATATTTATTAGCTGGAGAGATGGCTCAGCAATTAAGAACACTGGCTGTTCTGCAGAAGACCCAGGTTCGAATCCCAGCACCTACATGGCAGCTAACAACTGTCCATAACTCCAGTTCCACGGAATCCAACAGCCTCTTCTGTCCTCTGTGGGCATTGCATGACACGGGTGCACTGACCTACATGCAGGCAATACACACATACACATAAAATAAAAATAATATTTGTTTAAAAATATTTATTAAAATGTGTTATGTTGGGGGCTAGGAATATAACTCAGTCTGTGAGGAGCCTGCTACACAGGCATGAGAGCCAGAGTTCTGGCTCCAGTACCCACATAAAATGGCAGAGTGATGGCACATGCTTGTAACCCTAGCACTGGGGGAGGAGAGGTGGAGAAAGGGAGATCCCCGGGGTTTGCTCCAGCCTTGCCTAATCTGCAACTTCCAAAACAAAGCGGAAGGCTCCTAAGGAACAAACATCCAAGGCTGACCTCCGGCCTCCACACACATGTACACATACGTGCATGTCCACATACACGTGCACCTGCACATACCCACATTCAACCAAAAAAGAAGATATTGATATGTACTGTAACAAAACTAGACACAGCTTGAAATGACTATATGGAAACATATTCCACACCATGTGCCATCAGGAATTAAGTTATACAGTCTGGAGAGATGGCTCAGTGGTTAAGAGCACTATCTTCTCTTGCAGAGGACTGGGGTTCAGTTCCCAGCACCCACACAGTGGTTCACAACCTCCTGTAACTCGTGTTCCAGGGAATTGAACACCCTCTTCTGGCTTCCATGGGGTAGTGCATGTATGTGGTACACAAATTCATGCAGGCACACACATATACACATGAAAAAATGCATAAAAATTTTTTTTTGAGACAGGATCTCCCTGTAGCCCCAGCTGGCTTGGAACTCACTATATAGACCAGGCTGGTCTTGAACTCACAGAGATCTGCCTGCCTCTGCCTCCTGAGATTAAAGACATGCGCCACCATGCCTGGCCTGCATAAATAAATCTTTTTAAAAAATCTAATTACATTTTCTGACCATCTCTCAGATTGCCTTGTAAGCAATCACTGGGTGATGTGCTGTAATTCTTTTTCTACAATCATTAAGTTGAAAGAAATCCTAACATGAAATGATAGTAGTTAAAAATATACTTTTGAAGATGTTTTAAGTTGACAGTAAAATTGAGCTGAAGGTTATTAGCAGAAGGAAAGCTATTACAGTAGTGATAAACAGTGCTGAACAATACAGATAATATAAGCATATTTATTGTGATGGCTTATCTTCATTATCAACTTGGCTTTTTTCTTTAAATATATTTTAAATATTTCATTTATTTTTCTATGTACAAGTGTTTTCTGGTATGTATGTATGTAAGTACACCACATGCATGCAGTGCCCACAGAGGCCAAAAGAGGGTGTCGGATGTCCTGGAACTGGAGTTACACACAGCTGTTAGCTGCCATGTGGGTGCTAGGAACCAAACCTGGGTCTTCTGCAAGAGCAGCCAGTGCTCTTAACCGCAGTCATTTCTCCAGCCCCTTTGACTGGATTTTAAAAGACACACAAAATTTGGGCATATCTGTGAGGCTGTTTAACTAGAGAGAAATGAACTACCCTGCCCATGGGCTGAATGCCCCGACAAATAAAAGTGGGAAATAAGCAGGAAGGGGAGCTGAGCACCTGCACACCCCTCTCCCTCCCTCCATTCTTCCCTCTGTCTGTCCTTCTTGTGTATTCCAGGCTGTCCTTGAACTTTCCATGTAGCAATGGATGAGCTTGAACTTCTAAACCTCCTTCCACGACCACACACGTGCTGGCATCGCCAGTGTGCCTCGTACTAGGCTGCTGACTTTGTTACTGTAGCCTCAGGAAGCTCAGATCTTCATGGAATTGATGGAGCTGTTGTCCCATATTGTTCATAACATCTGTCTGTGCTCAAACAGATTAGGATTCTCTCAACTTCAAGTGGCAGCTCCATCCAACCCTTTAGTGAAGTCATTGGAAGTACAGGTTTAATTTCTTTGGCTTATTTCATTTTACTGAGCTTTCTATTCTTTTCTTTCTTTCTTTCTTTTCTTTCTTTCTTTCTTTCTTTCTTTCTTTCTTTCTTTCTTTCTTTCTTTCTTTCTTTCTTTCTTTCCTTCC
>NW_008334861.1:1324226-1326250 GCF_000622305.1 Nannospalax galili | reverse complement strand
TTTTCTTCCTTCTTTCTTTCCTCCTCCTCCTCCTCCCCCTCCTCCTCCTCCTCCCTTTCCTCCCCCTCCCCCTCCTCCTCCTCCGTCCGGTCTTCCATGTCTACGGCTTCCACATCTATGAATTTGACAAGCCACAGATAGACTTTTTTTCAAAAAAATGTGACTATACTGATTACTGACAGAATTTTTTATTGCCCTATACCCTATATACTATGGAAACAATAGGGTAAGACTACATGAAAGTCGCATTGTATTAGGTACTAAAAGTAAAATCCAAATAAACAAGCTGCACATAAATTTGGTGCAAATACTTCTCCATCTTATATGAAAGATTTAAGCATCTGTACTGCTTTGCTTCTGTGCAAAGAACCACACATTTGGTGGTGAGAAGTGTAAGAAGGAGGAGTTGAGAAAGGGGATACTGTAGGGCTCCAAAGTCAAGCACAGAGCCCTAAGAACAGCCACCACAGATACAGACATGAGAAAGAACTTGAGGACCCTGCTGCCAGCATTTTGAGCTTCATTCTAAGTGCAAATTGGTGGAACTGACTATAGAGAGACTATGCTGGAATCTTACTTCTTCTTAGAGCAGAGTCCTTGCACTCACTTAAGGTCTCTTCAAGGGATGGTTCCACAATCAAGCCTCGTCCTATCCTCACATTAACATTTGTTCCATGCTTCAAAGTGCATTTTCTTTGTTAAGATGGCCAACACTGTACAAAAAATTTCATTCAATTTTGAGCAACTGGTAATTTTAAAATAAGTATTACAATCTAATTCCAGTCAATATAGAAGCACTGCTCTCTGGTTTCTGTGTCCTGTACTCCCTGGGCATCTCATTATCTGTTATTTTTGAAACTATGATACCAGGAATGGAGATTGTATTTGATAGTAAGAATTATCTGGAGTTTGGGGGAACACCAGAAGGAGCTGAACCGGGTGCAGGTACCAAGACGCAGAACACTGGACTCCTCTCATCTTTCTTTTAATTAGTCACAAGCATTTCTCAACCTTATTCCTTTAGTAGTATTTACAATTCATTTACTCTCCAAAATCTCTGAGATTTTGTGTGTGTGTGTGTTTCTATGTATGTTGAGATAGGGTCTCGTATAGTACAGACTGGCCTCAAACTTGCTGTGTAGTTCAAGATGAACTTTAATTCTTAAACTCCTGATCCTCTTCCACCTCTTGGCTCCACACCGGATGGGTGAGCTTTCTTTAACTCATCCCACCTCAGTACCCCACCCTTAACCTCATAAGTATCTCCTGTCTACCTGCATGCGATGCAGTAAAATTTTCCTGGACAGCTCTGTACATAAACTACACTAAACTCCTGATCCTCTTCCACCTCTTGGCTCCACACCGGATGGGTGAGCTCTCTTTAACTCATCCCCACACCAATTCTGTCAGGTCTACCCTAGTTGGAGCACAACCAGTCTTTCCCACCTCAGTACCCCACCCTTAACCTCATAAGTGTCTCCTGTCTACCTGCATGCGATGCAGTAAAATTTTCCTGGACAGCTCTGTACATAAACTACATGCACACACAGGGGCAAACAGATATTTTAAAATGCAGCTCTGCACAGATTCTACATCGCTAACAGAAACAGCCATACAAACACATTTTCAAAACCAAAGGTTACCTGGGCATGGTGGTAAATGCCTTTAATCCCAGCACTTCGAAGACAAAGGGAGGTGGATCTCTGTGAGAGCAAGGCCAGCCCGGGGTACATAGCAGTTCTAGTCCAGTTGGGACTACCCTGACTCAAAACAAAAAACAAAAAAACAAAGAAACAGAAATTAATAAAACAGTACACACTAAATCGGGACACAGCAAAGCAACATTACAGATACTTTTTAATGACAACAGATGGCCAATTAATACAAAGTACAGGCTACAATATGCTGAATACAAAACCCACTCAGGAAAGGATTAGAAAAGCATCACTTAACGAAAGGCAGTCTGACACAACTGGCTAAGAATGCCAGGCCCCATTGTGATAACAACCCCTCCCCCCCACCCC
>NW_008334861.1:1294204-1324194 GCF_000622305.1 Nannospalax galili | reverse complement strand
ACCCCCAGTGACTTCACTAATCAATGCTACAGCATTGACAATGACACTGGTGACTGAAAGTTCTAACACTCTCGCCATTGACATCAAGGGACATCTTGTAACATGTTCACTACGCAAAACTCAGACGAGAATATGTGAACGTTCTTTGCAAACTGTAAGGTGCTGTGCAGATGTTGTTAGCTATTGCTATTATTCCTGTTCAGTGAGATTTCACTGAACACTAAAAGGAAGACTAGTTTGTATAACTGACAAATATGATTTACAGAACATCTTAAAAGCAACACAAGATACTTCAGGTACATGTATCAATGACATAGGCAAGGAGAAAGTGTGACCAGGAGACATGGGGAAGAAATCTGGACTTATTTAAGAAATAAAGGATTAAGCTATTCATAGGCTATGTATTTATAGTTAGCGTCTCAATGTCTCTGAAAGTAATTTTTAAGATAACTCCATCCCACTGAAAAATAAATTTTTTATAGTTATTAATGTGCACTTTGGCACAGCTTTAGTGAAAGTGAACTTAAACCCAGGAGCAGAATCTGAATAGTATATCACACTAGTGAATAGTAAGTTTAAAGTTCATTTCGGCATAAATTAGATACTAAATATGAAACCGTCTGGAGATCAGAAATACACAAGATACATGAAACACAGGATTGAACTCCTTCAGCTTTAGCCTTCCTTTATGTACACCTTACTTGTCTAAGTATTTTTTATCGACCTACTTGACTACTCTGTCTACATAAGATATATATGAAATGGAAAATGAACACAAATCCATTGGCAACTTGTTTTGACAAAGCCAATAGAACTGTTCTTTTTCATTTGTTTTTGTAGATGTTGTTCTTGTTCTTTGTTTTCGAAGACAGGTTCTTACATGACTCAGGATGACCTTGAACTCACTATGTAGCCAAGGATGACCTTGAACCCCTGATTCTCCTGCCTCTGCTTCCCAAGTACTGGGATTACAGACATGTGCCATCATACCTGGCTCAGTATGATTTCTGTGATGAAAAATTTCTAAGTACTACAATCTATTTCTGTTAAATTTCCATGAAACATTCTGTTATTTCTCATGGCAGGTTTAAAATTCTTTACTATGAACACAAACAAGAACACTACTGTTACATGTGAAATGGTATCCATTTGAAGAGCGTGCTAATGACATCAGATGCATCGTATAGCAAACTTCCATTTTTCAACAGTGGCGGGGAGCGGGGAGCTTATTCAGGGAACAAGTTAGGAGGTGGGGAAGGTATTGTTACAGTAAATGGGGTTAATTCAGTAGCTTGTATTGACACTTGAGTTGTACTACCTGATTCAGATTACTATTACAATCAGTTTTTAAACATCAGTGACCATGATCCTACTGTAAAACATAACAGTTTAACTGTAGCTTTCCCTTCCGATACATCATATGTGCTTTATGCCAGAGGAAACTAGTAAGATATCTTGAAAAATGTGTCCATTTGTCAAATAGCACATTAATTAACATAGTTAACAGCAATAAAATGGTAAGTTCTGGGGAAAATTCTTAGAAGTCTATTCTGTAATAATCTTGAATATGAATCTGACCATCTGATTTTAATATTCAAACACTTGTACTTTATTCCCAAGAGAAAATGACTTATGTTTGCATGTATCCTTGGTTGAAACACTTGAAGAAAAATAGCTGTATCATTACCTAACTAGCAAATATCTGAAATCAAACAAAATAATCCCAAGATATCTTTTACAAATAGCACAAGATCTTCAAAGTACAAGAAAAAACCTTGGCATTATATAAAAAGAAACTGAGCAGACAATTCTAAATACAACAGGCCACCTGATGAGGGAATCATCCAGAAATCTACTACACAACATTCAAGACTCAAATATCATAACTAAAAGTAGATTCTTTACAAAATAACCTTATATTTAGAATACTTGCTTAAAGATATTTAAACTATACACAACAGTGAAATATAATTAAGAACAATCCTGTAATAATCATACTGATCTATTATTTTGCTTAATGATAGCAGAAATGTATATATGTCTCTTCTGCCTAATCATCTTTATTCCTTCAGTCTAGCTCCATAAGATAAAAAGTAGCTTTGGACAAATGAATCAATCATGGCAAACATAAGCAAGGGCCTTTGTATTAGGATAATCAGTAACAAGTTATTTCAATTTATTTTTAGAGTTATTTTTAACTGATATAAAAACATAAGAACCATACATACTTTTTATAGGATGCCATGTAATTTTTTGATATATGCACATGTGCAATATTCAAATTGAGTTATCTATTCAATTATCATTTCTTTTTGGTGAAAACAACTGAAATTTGAATTTTAGAAGAATAAAGAAACAATGTGCTTTTTAAGATAATGGCCAGAAACCATATATTTGAAAAACTGTAAAGAGTTCTCTGGTAAAGTTGTCAGAATTTGAACTTAAACCAAGGTTGTAGTGTTTCTGGAACTAACATCGGGAAACACCTGTCAAAACTGCACACAGGTTGTAAACTAACATAGTGATTATCTTCAGGTAGCAACATTATGGGGCAATTTTTATTTTCTTTCTGACTTAATATGGATTTTTCTAGTGTTTTACAGAATATATATGATTTTCCAATGAGAAATAAAAATTTGGGGGACAGTTGTTTTTAGATTGTGTATATATAGTGTCCAGAGGTGGGTCTGACCAAAGTTTAAAGGTACTGAAGAAAGGTCACAGGACTATTTTATTTTTAGGGGAGGAGTCCTCATAAAAAAAGGCCTCAATGGTCATCCAAAAATATAGGATGTATCTTAGCTCTGATGAAAAAGACAAGAAGAGTAAGAAAACTCAAGGTCTGATTTCAAAATTGTTTCACTCTCAATGCATACAAACTGAACATTTTGATATTCGAATACCTATCACATACTATGTTTTATTAAGTAGGAAAAATTTAAAAGGGATTTCAATTAATTTTGTAATTGAAGCTTAATTTCAAAGCAGAATGAGGAAGCAATATTGTTGTGTTAGTTACAAAGTTGGCAGTGAGCTCATCTCTTGGCCCTCAGTAAACCCTAAGTCCTTTTACATGAATGGGTGTGATTTAAGCAAGTTTCCCCATTAAATTCCAGAATGTGAGATTTATCCTTACTCAGTGACATTCAGATTAATTACACTGTTCACAATTTAAGCAACTTCCCATAGGAAATTAGAATCTGAAATCCAAGAGCCCGATACTGTTCTGAGAGGGAAAGTCTTCCAGTGAAGAAGGAAACTGAGATTTGCTTCACTGTGTGTTTCTTAATGCATCCAAAGCAAAGGAGTAAAACTGAAAAGTATAAGGCAAATTGTTATAAAAGACTTTTGTTGTAAGATTTAAATTCTTCACAGGATAAGATGTAATTCACTTGGCATTTGCATTTGTACCTATCTCACTTTCTCAAATTTTTATTTGCAAATGGAGATTCAAAGTTAAAAGTAATTAAGTGGGTCCAAGTTTAGTCAAATGTGACTGACTCCCTGAATGATTTTAATGTTCTTTCTATTCAAATAAAATACATTTATTAACAATACCCCAGAAGTACTTATTATATTTAAAAATAAATTCATGCTATCAAAAGGTGAGGTTCACTTTAATCCTGTTTGCCTTCACGCCATTGTCGTGAGCCTTCATTCCAGGCCACGTAGACAAATAGGGCAAGAACGACATGAACCGCCACAACTGCTACAATTGCGGCATAAAAATAGCTGTCTCTGTTGGACATTCCCAGGGCACCTATCAAGAGAAGAAAAAATTTCATTTTATTTCACAACTTAGGAAAGTACAAAAACCAAAACATAATAATGGTGCTTGTTTTGTTTTGGAGACAGGGTCTCATGTAGCCCAGGGTGGCCTCCGAGTCAGTATGTAGCAGAGGATGAGTCAGGCTCTTAATCTTCCTGCCTCCACCTTCCAATTGCTGTGGTTACCATCAAGTACCACTTCCCCAGCAAAGCACATGAATTATTAGCTGTGTATTTAACTAGTGAAGCAAAAAACAAGAAAACAGCAAAATCAAATTTACAAATAAAAACGTGAGAAGAGGCAGAGGCTGGTGGATTTCTGTGAGATCCAGGCCATCCTAGTCTGGTCAAATTCCTGGCCAGCCAGGGTTACACAGTGAGACCCTGTCTCAAAAAAAACAAAACAAAACAAAACAAACAAACAAAAAAAACAAAAAAATTGCCCTAAAAACATAGAACTTACATTAGTAAGGCAAAAAGTCTTCAAATTTGTAAAACTTACCTTCGAATATGTAAGATTTCGTTGTAAAATATAGGCCAATAGGAACGGTGATCATTAAAGCTGTGAAGAACAGGAGAGTCTTTAGGGTTGACGCCAATGAGCTTTCATTCCTAGAATAAAGAAACAGGATCCTCAGGAGCCATACTGAAATATATACTACAATGCAATAAATGGAACATATGCTGGAAAACCTGCCCTGTGTTGTGAACACACACAGAGCATCCAGTCCCAAGGACAGGTGGCAGTTGTAGACATAGGGCATTTCTTTCACTATACAATGCCGGTTTGCATCCATCCACACCTTAAACAGACCATGGTTCAAATCGAATGTGATTAGTTATATCCAGGAAGTGATCCAGAGAAAGACGCCAATTCCTCTTCTGCCTTTACAGGCACATCATTCATAGAATTTAGGCAATCAAAATCAGGGATAAATCTGGTAATGGCATCAACTATTATGGACATCAGCAATGAAACACCGGAATTGGGGCACAAAGAACTTCCTTCCGCAACAGCAGAGAGCGCATGCATGCAAGCATCACGCCAAGCAATCCCACCGCTAAAAACTGCGCTGAGAAATCTGAACCCAGTTTCAGGCAAACAGTTCCTCTCCAAGACCTGTCATATGAACAGACGTATGATTGAGCTGGAGAACTGGAACCTGAACTGATTCAACTGGAAAAGGTGAATGTATTCTGGATTCAAAACTGATCTAAGGGGCTGTAGAAATGGCACAGCAGTTAAGAGCACTGACTGCTCTTACCACGGGAGTTCGACTCCCAGCAAGCATGGTAGCTAAGAACCTTGTGTGACTTCAGTTCCAGGGGATCCAACATCGTCTTTTCACCTTGACATGGGTGCACTTACATACATGCAGGCAATACACTCGTACACATAAAATAAAAATAAAATTTTTAAAAATCTAATCTAAGACCTAGCTGCCAAAAATAAATGTCACAACACAAATGCATCTGAAGGACATGATGCTAAACTAAATAATATTGGAAGAAAAATATTCTATGAGTCCACATATGTGTACACTCTTCAATTAAAAAGGTATCAAAGAGGCCTGAGAGATGGCTCCGCAGTTCAGAGTACTGGTTGTTCCCAGCCAAGCGTGGTGGCGCATGCCTTTAAGCTCAGTACTTAGGAGGCAGAGGCAGGCAGATGTCTGTGAGTTCCAGGCCAGCCTGGTCTCCATAGTGAATCCAGGCCAGCTGCAGCTACAGGGAGACCCTATCTCAAAATAAAAAGAAAGAAAAGAAAAGAAAAGAAAAGAAAAGAAAAGAAAAGAAAAGAAAAGAAAAGAAAAGAAAAGAAAAGAAAAGAAAAGGAAAGGAAAGAAAAGAAAAAAGAGAGAGGGAGGGAGGGAGGAGTACTGGCTGTTCTTACAAAGGACCTAGGTTTGATTCCCAGAACCCACATGGTTGCTAACATCCGTCAAAAACTCCTATTTAGGAGCTATGATGCATTTTAGCATCTGCTGGCACTGCACACATGAGGTGCACTTACATCCATGCACACAAAACATTCATAACACATGAAATAAAAATGAATAAAAAAATACCTGAATAAAGATCGCCTTTTTAAAAAGGTGATCAAATGTATAGTGAGAATATCACAGTGGCAACAATGGATAGGGGGAGAAAATATGTAGATGTATGTCGAAGTATAATAAACTAGCAGATATGCAAAGTTAATGAGTCGAAGCATGTAAACATGAAGACTAGTCTTCATAAAATCATATTGTATTTGGAATTTTTTTATTATATTCTTTGTGCATGTGGAAGAAATTAAAATCTTACTGCTGTGAGGAAAAAAGTTTCCAAGATTTTCTTTTAGCTCTTAATGTATTATCTTTTACTCTGGTATTACTGACCTACAGTAATTCGTGTGTGTGTGTGTGTGTGTGTGTGTGTGTGTGTGTGTGTGTGTTAAGCTGTTTCCTAGTAGAGGATTTCAGTTATTAAGTAACTGTCATGAAGAATATGAAAACACTATTTGGGCACTTCTTTCTGGACCTTAGACCTTTAAAAAAAAAAGCACTTTAAATTTTATATGGTGGTGAATACATATTGTACATATGCAATTTTCAGATTATCTAAGTAAGGAACACAAATTCAAAAAAAGGAATGGTTCACAGATTATTGTTATTTTTTTTTCAATGCCAGGGACTGGACTCAGGGCTTCATATATGCTAAGCAATTTTCTACCACTCAGCTACCTCCCTAGTCCTCTTTTTAATTATCTTTTGAGAGTGGATCTCACCAAGTTGCCCAGGTTAGCCTAGAACCCACTCTACTCCTGGCAGACCTTGAAATTGTGATCCTCCTGCCTCATCCTTCCTCACAGATGGGATTAAAGGCCTATGCCACTATATCTGGCTTGCTCTTTACATTATCTTTCTTAAATATCACCCAGTATAAATTTTACAAAGAATTATTATTGAAAATATGACATAATGCAATATAAATGTTTACAGAGTGAACAAAATCACTCTCACCACTGAAACATTTACTTTTTTATACATTAATGTCTAGCCTCCCCACACACACACTATGTACACCATGTTCTAGTCATTTATAGCCTATTATTTTCAATTCATTCTAACTACTTTCTACCTTAAACTTCAACTATTTGACTAATTTTCTGGGTGATAACCTCAGTAATTTAGGATTGTTATATACAGCACATTCACTTTAACTAAGATGTCTACAGTGTCACTAGATGATACAATTCCATGGACCCATCATCATACATGCAGTCTGTCATTGGCCAAATTGTGGCACATGACTGGATAAAATCAAAGTTAACTATACAAATTTTTTAAAACTAGTTAACTTTCCCTACTGTTTATACCACTTTTCTCCTTGGCTTCTTTTCTGTACCTGTTGGTTTTGCTAGAAAAAGTCAAGCTGGGTAAAATCAGTGATAAAACAAAGTAACTGATGCCATTTGATTGTTTCATCTTCTATCTTGAACTAGAGGATTACTGAGACCTGTAAGAAATGAAGAATGGATGGAAAAAGCCAGAATTAATGTTGGGCCCACACAAAACAAAGTTTCCAATGAACCTTATCATGCACGTTCTTTTAACACCACTTAAAGAGTTTTCCTACCTCCCCCTCCCCCGACCCCGGGGCGGGGGTTTGAAGAGTTGGTTCAGCAGTTAAGACCACTAATTGCTCTTGTTGAAGACTCAGGTTTGAATCCCTACACCCACATGGTGGCTAATAACCATCAGTAATTCGTGTTCCAGGAGATCTAACCCCCTTTTCTGATCTCTGTGGGCATTGCATGACACAGATGCACTTACATACATGCAGGCATAATACTCATACACATAAAATAAATCGTTTTCCCATTTCACAGAAATTTCTGAGGCAAAAATTGAACAGAGTTTACCACATTCTTTCTTCTACTGTAAGATTTCATTAGAAATTTCCTTCAGAAACACTAGTAACTATCCAGATGGGCTATCTTGTATTGTTAGTGTACATAATCAAATATTTATTGGTATTTTCATAAGTAGTAATTTTAAAAATTATTTGTATGTGTCCATGCACATGCCATGTGGGGGAGGTCAGACTACAACCTGTGGAGTCAGTTCTCTCCTACTATGTACGTCCTAGGGATCAAAGTCAGGTCATCAGTCTATGCAACATTGCCTTTTAACCAATAGTAATTCAAAAAAAATTATTTTTATGTGTATTTGGCCTGCATGTAAGTGCACCACATCCATGCAATGCCCCTGGAGGCCAGAAGAGTGCAGTGCATCCCCTGAAACTAGAATTATGGACAGTTGTTAGCTGCTATGTGGGTACTGGAAACCAAGCCCAAGCCTGTAAGAACAGCAAGTGTTCTTAACTGCTGAACTGTCTTTCCAGTCCCCATCCCCATAGTAATTTTGTGAAAAGGAAAACATATGTATTAACACTGTAGGAGAGTAAACAGATTTCAGAAGTCTAGTAATCAGAGTGCTCAGGTAATCACAGGCTTTGGAGTCAGTAGATATTGTCAAATGCCAACTTCAAGCCATAGTAACTGTGAGGTGTAATTTTGTGATCTTGGATAAGTCACTTATTTTAAGTCAAGTTCCTGCTCTTCAAAATCCGGAAATTAAGCAGTTAGCAAAATCGAGAATTAAGAAAACTGATGATGTATGTCAAAAGCCTAGGAGATGTCAATGAATAGGTGCTAACTGCTTTCCCAACTCCTTGCCTACTGAGACAGACGAGAAACACAGGTGCTGCACCACATTGTTTCTTTCAGGTCACCAGCCCCCACCCTACTGACTGATTCATCCAAGAGCAGGCTCACACCAGGGTCAGCCTCCACTCTCTTCGCACAGCAGATATTTTATGAAACCCTGTGATGTGGGCACTGACAGGGGTCCGAAGATGAAGGAGGCCGGGCACTTGTCATCAAGATGGCCCACCCTGCAATGGAGAGAATGCAAAAAGCGAGATCGCCATACAGACAACAGGGAGAGCAGGTGCAAGAACCGAAGCATGAACGAGGACCCCTCCCCTCTACCCGCAACCCTGGATCCCTAGCTCAGGAGTGAAAGGTGGGGCCGGGCGTGCAGAAACTGCAGACTCCGAACTGCTTCCCGTCGTCAGCGGCCCGCTACGGGCTGCAGAGATCCAGATCCCAAGCCCTCCCCACGTGTCACGTTCCTTCCCCGGATCCGGCGCCAGGCCAAGGCGGACCCGCCCTGGTCACCCGGCCGAGCTCAGGGCTACCTGAACTCCGGTGGCTGCAGCGCATTCAGCGCCGCTTTATCAAGGCGCTCCATGGTGTCGCCGTGCAGGCAGCAGGCAATGGGGGCTGGCTGGGGTCAGGGGCCCCAGGCGGACGACAGTCCTAGGCCGGTCGCGCCGGAAGTGCCCGGGGATGAAGCACGCAGGCGCGGCGCGGTGCAATGACGCAAGGCTGGGGTGCGCGCCACCGGCCCGGGTGCAACTTGGGCACTCACGTGACTTACCCGCGGGGAGTCCGCAACGCACGGGTGTGGGCGAGTGGCTCCTGTTTCAGGAGCAGGCCCGGCGAGTAGCCCAGCCACTCCACGTTGAGCCGAGACTTCCCGCGCAGCATTGTCCTATCGGCCGGCGGCGGCGTGCCGCGAGCTCGGCTCAGGGCCAGTCGTTCGGGGCTCAGTCCCGCTTGCAGCGCTGCGAGACCCGGGCGACCCCCGGTCTATGAGCCGCGGGAAGGACGACCCCGGTGAAGGCTGTGGTGCTAGGCAACCGAGCGGTATCAGACGACAGCAACACAAAAAGCAATGCACATTATTCCACCAGCCCTTGAGGAAAGGTCTTATTAATTCTTGCCCGCCTTGGAAGTCCAGCCTGGTGGGGGCGGGGGGGGCTTACCACTCACCCAGGTCTGTAAAACTAGAGAACTGTCAGCTGAACGAGCCCGTGCTGAGAGTGACCGGTTCACGCTGGTAACAGGTGACGCTAACTTCCACTTAAAGTTAAAAGCATGTTTTGCAGCTGTTCAGAAAGCCGCCAATGAGACAACAGGGACTCAAAAATAGTAAGGACAGTTGGGCCTAAGCTCCAGGTCACCCCGAGAGGCACCAGCAAAAAGGGTGTGTAAACCTTAGGACACGCTTGACAAAATTAGGTTGCTACTGGCTGCTAATCGGACAGCCCTTACATGGTCAACGCCTGGAAAGGACTGCCGACCACACATCTATTTCTGCACCGCAGGATACAAAGACTACATCTGAAATCACAAGCTAGCCAGCAACTTACAGAAATGCAGTGGAGAGAGGACTGAGCATTAGGAAGCCTGAATTAAAATTTAAATGTAATAACCCTTTCTAGGTCTCATCTAGAAGTGAATAAGAATCACATAAGGGAAGAACTCTGGGAGTGGAGAGCTGGATGCCCCAGTAGCACCCTCGGTGGCCAATCTAGTACTTTAAGCTTGTGGCCCATTTTTCTACTGCCTTTGTGCTGTCATTTTTCCATCTTGAGTGGTGGAAAAATGCCAAAGAATAACTACTCACAAACAGCACATGAAAATCATTCAAATTTTAATGTTCATAAATACAATTTTATTGGAACTCAGTCATGCACATTCGTTTGAAGTGTCTTCAAGTACAATCAATGTTGGGTAGAGGTGACACAGATGGTATGTTTGCAAAGTCTAAAATACTATGTAGTTTCTAATTGCGTGTGGGGTGTGTGTGCATGCTTGGGGGGGCGGGTGATGGGGACAGAACTGAGGACCTCACTGCTTAGTGGACAAGTACTCCCCCACTGAGTAACAACTCCAGCACTCCCCATCCCCTTTAAAAATTTGAGGTAGGGTCTCACTAAATTACTCAGACTGGCCTCGAACTTATAACCATTCTGTCTCAGTCTCCCTGGGTTTACAGGTCTACACCATTTGGCTTGATGGTACATGACTCTTTACAGCAAAACTTTGTTGATTCTCACTCTTACTAAACACCTCTAGCTCCTTAAACCCCTGGGGATCCATAAACTGAGGAGTGGGGGAATAACTTTAAATTCCTTGGTAGGCTAAATCTTTTAAAACATAAATGTAAAAGGAACGATCATTTGTACTTAATGGTACATAGTAGACAATAAATTTGTTAAATTACTCAATACTGTCTACAAAAAGACAGCAAAAAGGTTCTTGATACCGAAAAAATCAGAAACCACTGATGTATTAGTTTGCTGTAACCACTGTAACAAAGTACTGCAAACTAAGCGGACTAAGCGATGGGAAGTTAATCATCTCCCATTTCTAGTCTGAGATGGGGGTACTGTGGTAAAGTTAGATCCTTCTAAGGTCTACTGCAGGAGGATTTGCTCATTCTGTGCCTCTCCCTTACATCTGTTCGTTGGCTGACACTTTGACATTCTCTGGCTTGTAGAAACGTTACTCTGATCTCTGCCTTCATCTTTTCATGATATTCTCCCCACATGTGTGTCTGTGTCCAAATTTCCCCTTTTCATAAGAACACCAATCTTGTTGCATTAGGGAACCACCCTACTTTTAATGATGGTATCTTAACTAACTACATTTGCAGCAAGTTTATTTCCAAATAAGGTCACACTCTGAGGTACTAGAGGCTAGGAATTCAGCATATGAATTGGGGGAGGAAGAACAAAAGTAAGTCTGTAATAATCTAAACTCTACCTTGTATAGATGAGGAAGCTGGCCCAGAGTGGGAAAGGACCCTGTAGGAGTCATACATGTAACTTCTGAGGCCTTGCTCCACTCTTGAGTCCCAGGTGGACACGTTCATATCCAGCAGCCTATGAAGCAGCTGTGTGATAAACAAGGGCCTTTCATAAACCAGACTTGCCATGGAACAAATGTCTACTGAAGTTAGTTTACATAACTTTGATTTCTGTTGAACACTTGTGCTTTTTTCCTTTTTAAGATTTATCTTTAGTTTGAATTTATGTATGTGTGGGTGTCTGTGTGTCTGCTATGTGTAGGGGGTGGTGCCCACAGAGGCCAAAAGAAGGTGTCAGATACCCTGGAGTTGGGGTTTCAGGTTGGGAGCGGCCTGACATGGATGCTGGGAACCAAACTCAGATCCTCTGGAAGAGCAGCAAGTACTTTTAACCACTGAACTATCTCTCCAGCCCTTTGTGCCTTTTTCTTAGTGATTTATACACTGTTCCCAAAGTTCCTGTGAATTCACTGAGGTAGAAAAAAAAAAACCTTGAGAGTAAACTCAGATACTCTAAGAGAAGCAAGAACTTAGCAAGCAACCTGCCTGCCCAACAATGCCCTGGAACTGCCCACCTAAAGCTCCTGGTAAAGAACTGGAGACAAATGAAGCCCAAATAGAGCTGTTGCCATGGAAATAAATGGCATGTCAGGGGCTTGGTCACTAAGGAGGAGAGCCTCACGATTCCCCCTAGAATCAGAAAGTTATTCTTAAACTTCAAGGACACTTGTTGGAAACTTTTACTGTACTTGAGAAAACAGAGCTATGAATGGGAAGTGACTTGCCCCAAATTTCTTGGATCAGTGTTACAACTAGAGAATTTATAGCCCCTTACTCTTGATTGAGTGCTTTCTTCACAATATTGCTGTACATGCCTGAGCTACTGATCAGGCGGTAGGGCAGGCAGGTGCACAAGTAAAGCCAGGTCTTGAGCTACCCTTTGGTTTGCTTTATCGTTCCACAAAACCATACTCCCCAAAGACTCCACATCAGTTGGCACACCAGAGGTTTGATACCATAAGAGGATCCCTGGCCATGAGGGGTGGCAAGGCTCCAGCTGCCAAGTGGTAGTTCAGAGATCTTTTCACATGGGCCTGCCACATTACTGGACGTGGGATTGAAGGGACCAGGAGAGAACTGACATGAAAAAGCCACAAGCCAAGATATACCCAAATTCTACCCAACAAGGCCGGGGTGGTGGGGAGGTGCTGGCGGCAGGTAGGCTGTAAGAAAGCAGGAAGGCTAAATCTTGGGAGAGCAGAGTCCTAGTCCAGGCTTACCCAGACCCGAGCCTGTGGCTTCCGTAAACAAAGTCTGCAGAGCCCTCTAGGCTTTGGAGGACTTAGACTCTGGTTTCTCTGAGGTCTTTCCCAACTCCAAGAGGGCGGGGTGGGGCGGGGCGGGGCGGCTCTGATTGGGCAGCAGAAGAATTTCTTTCTCTGAGTTCTTTCCCACCCCCAAGAGGGCGGGGTGGGGCGGGGCGGGGCGGCTCTGATTGGGCAGCAGAAGAATTTCTTGCTGGCGGGCTGCAGGCGGGGTCAGCAGTGACCCCACTGGCAATCTCAACCCCATTCCTGCCGCTCCGGGGACCTAGGGGTGACATCTTGGTGCCCAACCCCCCATTCCCTGTGGAGGCTACACTCCCAGCATTGGTTGAATAACGTAAATACATTGAGTAAAGAATGAGTGCGGGAACGCTAAGGGACGTCTCCAAAGTGTCTGCTGGATCACACTGCCAAAGAGCTATACATTTTGTTTAGCTTGTTCTTCATTTTTTTTCTTTTCCTCAGCTTGGTTGAAAAAGTTAGAAACCCCAGACTCCGGGTCAAGGAAAAGTGCAGATGCCACGGGAAAAAGAAACCCAGAGGCAGGCACTGATAATAAGAGCTGGGGCTGGGAAGTGCTAGCATATGCAAGGCCCTGGATTCCATCACCAGGTCAGGGACGGGAGGGGGAAAGATAAAAGACTAAGTGCTGCAGTCTCAGGGTTGTGGCCTTTGTTTCCCAGCTGCTCCTCTGGATCCAGTCCTGGGAACACTTCCACATGTTTTCTGACCTGCTTTTAATGGATATTTTGGAATGAAATCTGTGTCCTCACTTTGAAATCTCACATATATGCTCACAAGGCAGACACAGAAAATCCCATGAAGAGGCAGCTGAGTTCCAATGCACAGAACTTGACTTGGAGCCAAAAGTCTGGACTTGAATCTGAGCCCCTCCCTCATACCTTATCTGCAGGACCTGAAGATTGCTGACCCTTTCTGAACAATCAATTATCTCATCATTTGCCGTGTAGGTATGGTGATTTGATGACTGCCGTGGTCACTTGCTCGACTGCAAAGTCTGATGGAAATGTAGTTGGGCTGCAGGGGAGAAAGACCTGCAGCAGTAAAAGATCTGAATACAAGTGAGGACACCTGTGGTATGTTTTCACTTTGTTTTCCTTTTCAGGTGTGGGAAGTAGACATGGCTGGGAACTGAGGGACTCTCCTAGCACTCTAAAGATTTGCTTTCTAAGCATTGGTTTCTATTATACTTTTACAGCTCCAGTGGAATGTCAATGGATAGAGCAATGGGTTCCTTGCCTAAGTGGAGCAGTAGAGTGACTTCTGCTAGATGTCTGTCCCTTCCTGCAAATCCCGTATAGGTTTTTGCTCTCTAGGCATGTTGTAGGATCAGACATATTTTAATAGTACGTAACACAGGCTTATATACACACAGTTGGGCTTAGCTGAATGAAATAATGATTTTTTTCCTTCTTCATATAACAGGGAAGGCTTGTAATGGAGTGTTATTCTTGGCCCCTGACATCAGGATAATGATGGTGTCCCACAGTAAAACATTTTTGTGTGTAAATATCACTTAAGTCTGCACAGCAGTTGTCAAACAGAAGGGCCCTGACAGAAGCCAGGCAGCCACCCTGGAAACATTTGTATGGTAATCATTTTCCTACAGAGCTTGAAGCTTCAAAAGAAGAATATTCAAATACTCCCTTAGAATGTTGCAGCTGGAAGGAACTTTCGAGATCACTGAATTAAAGTCTTTCTTTTCCTAGATGATGAAGCCAAGCTGACGTCTGTGGGAGTCGGGGTGAAGAGGGTGCTCCCTTCCCTGGACTGAGACCTGACACATAGGAGGATCCTACCAGAAGCTGCTGCCACACACCTGCTTGACAATGTGCCAACAAGAACATGGCCATGTAGAGTGGAAAAGCAGTCACACCCAGGAGGTCCTCAGGGCCCATGTTTGAAGTCAGGATGGCTGAAGAGAAAAGGTTAAAAGTGATATACATAGGAGCTGGAAACACGGTGCAAGCAGAAAGGGAGAAAAGAAAAGGGGAGGTAGAGACAGGAGGAGGGCAGCTCAGGTGGGCAAGAATTCCCTCTGTGTTCCTGTGATGTGACACCAGCAGAAGGAGCAGTGAGAGGCCAGTCTCTCTCAGGTGTGAAGTAGAAGCTCAAAGAAAAACAAGTTCCTTCTAGAGAAGGTGCCAGAGAACATGGAACAGGCCCCGCGGGTCTGCAACTGGTGGGAGAGACCCCTGGTATTAGTTATATCTCTGTTGCTGTGATGAATACCATGAGCAAGGCAACTTAGAGAAGGAAGAGTTTATTTGGCTTATGGTTGCATCATGCAGGGAGGCGTGGTGGCAGGAGGCAGCCAGAGCAGCAACCTAAGCACTGACATCTTCAAACAGGCACAGGAAGCAGCGAGACAAACTGGAAATGAGACAAGGCTATTGACTCTCAAGCCCGTACCCAGTGCCATGTTTCCTCCAGCATGGCCACACCTCCTAAAGGTGACTCTTCCTTGACCCCTCCCAAACAGTGCCACCTAGTGGGCACCAAGTGTTCAAATACTTGGAGTCTTTAGGAGGCATGTTCATTCAAACCACCACACTCCTGTACCCTTTTACTGCCTGACAAGCATATTTGTTACTTTTCTCATTGCTGCAACCAGATATCTGACAAGTGGCTCATAGAATGAGGAGATACAATCCGTCTGGAAGGGAAAGGCATGGGAGCAGGTGGCTCCAGGCCGGCAGGTGTATGCGGCTGTATGGAGCTGTATTCCATCATGAAGCATTATTTTAACAGTCAAGCCCTAATCCAGCAGCCCCCAGAACTAACTGCCCTTTTCTTCAGCACTCATCTTAGTCTGCTTTGTGTTTTAAACATTTATTTTTATTTTTATTTATATGTATGCGTGTGGGGGAGTAATGCACACTTACATGCAGTGCCTGCACACACTAAAAGAGGATGTTGGATCCTCTAGTGCAGGAATTATAGGCAGTTGTAAGCCGTCTGACATGGGTGCTGGGAACCAAACTCCTGTCCTCTGCTAGAACAGTAAACACTCTTAACCAGGGAGTCATCTCTGCAGTCCTTCAGGCTGCCTTGTATCAGGGCTTGAAGGGGTCTTTCGATTACCAGGCCTCCCTTTAGATGGTCAGATAGTTAAACTCAGACTGTTCTACACATATATGTGACTGTCCTATTTCCCAGCACTGTTATAGGGACTCGGGGAGCATTTATGGCCCTGTCGAAGGCCCCCCAGGAAGGAATGAGTGGACAGCAAGGTGGCTTCTGGCTGTATCCCTTTCCCTCTGCACAGAGCCTAGAGAAAGCATTGAAGGGAAAGAGCAGGAAAGGGGGAAGGGATGAGCAAAGCAAGGGCAAGGAGTATGGAAAGACTGAATTTTGTCAAAGAGCTCAAGGTTGAGCATCCTTGTGGGACAGAGGTCCTTCGAGAGAAAACTCTTGCGATCAGGTACCCCGAGGCTGGAAAACTGTTTGCCGCTAAGTAGAGAAGGCACAGAAGCCAGGAAGGAACAGTGACCTTTTCCAGTATAGCAGGCTGTTTGTGGCCAAGCCTGGCAGCTGCTGAAACTTTGTGGAGCTAACACAACCTTAACAGCTGGCACAGAGGCAACTAGGGGCTCCAAAACCCTTCCACGAGATTAGCCAATGAAGGCCTGCAGTGTGAAGCCTGGCTCCCCACTCCCCTCTGCTGGACCACATCAGTGTTTTTCTAAGCTGAACTTCCTTTTACCCAGGCACATTGATGCAAGAGCCTGGGAATGGTTAGACTTATGCATAAAGCATAGAAGATTTTGCTATGAGGTATTCAGAGAGTATTTTCTGAGTTTCGAAGGGCACTGACTCTAGAAAAAGCCCTAAGATCAAGATGTATTCTCTCCAGGACATATCAGCTCTACAATCAAGGTGTGTCTCAGTCTATACCCCTACAGCTCCACTTATGCAATAGCTGTACTGAAAAGGTATTTTGCCATTTTGCACCATCTTCGTTTTTCTCCTGACACCATTCTGATGCTCTTTTATTCTGGGGTTGTGTCTCTACCATCAGATTGTAAGTTTCTTAAGATCAGGAAAGTTTTTCGGGGAGTGACACATTCTAGAAGCATCATTCTGGAACATGGATACAATACATATTTATTGAGCATCTACTAAGTGACACACATGACTCTGCTCTCAGTGCACAGGCTTTCTTTCTAGAGTGCATAATTCCAGTGGGATGAACAGACACTAACCATGATGTCTATATAAGACAACGCCTGGCAACAAATATGGACCTCTATTGTAATGTTCACCATCTTAGTTTCTATCATGCTTTCTTTTGTGTACTGAGGTATAATTTATTTAGAGAAAAATTTATCCTTTTCAAGTGCATAGTTAAATACATTTAGAAAGACTTATGTCATCATGTATATTTCCATTTTCTCCCATAGTCCTTTGTAATGAATCCCCTCCTCTTGCCCTTAGGTTGAATTCCTTTCAAGCAATGATATGATTCTTGACTCAATAATTTTAATTTCTTAAAATGTCATGTACATAGAAACACTTCAGATAATGCTTTCTGAAATTCACCCACATAATTGCATACCAGTAATTTACTGTTTTTATTGCCATATGAATATACTACAATTTGTTTATCCGTTCATCAGCAGAGGATCAGTTGAACTATTTATAGTTTTTTGAGATCATTTACATATAGATTTTTTAATGGACTTACCTTTATTCCTCCTGGGTAAATACCTGGGGGTGAGACTGCAGGCTGTATGATAAACAGGTTTTTACCTTTATAAGAAACCATAAACCCTGGACTTCAATTTCCAGTGCTTCCAGTGAACAAAGCATGTACTTTGAAAATTTTAGTCATTCTAAAGGATGCTCAGTGGTATCTTGTTGCGGTTTTAATATGCTTTATCTTAATAATTAAGGGCTGTGATCATCTTTTCTGAGTTGATTTGTACTCTTCTCTTTGATGGGGTGCCAGTGCACATATTTTGGCTATTTTCTGCTTAAAGTTTTCTGCTCGCTGCTGTACTGTATTAGTTCCCCAGGACTGCTGCCATGTATTGCCACAGATTTAGTGGCTTACAACAGAGCAATATGTTCTTTTGTAGTTCTTGGAGCCAGAAGTCAGAATTGAGTTTTATGGGGTGTCAATCCAAGTGTAAGTCCGAATGTGTTCATGGCTCAGTCATTCTGGAAGTTCCAGGGGAGAATTCATCCCGTGTCTCTTCCAGCTTGTGGCTGCCTTGTCCTGTTTCTGCTGTCTTCAGTGGACCTTTCTGCCTCCCTCTTTGGCTGCCTATTGTTGCACTGAGGACCTGCCTGGATAATCCAGCATCATCCCCCCAGCTGAAGTCTTTAATGAAATCACCTCTGTGGGGTCTTTTTGGCATAGAAGGTAATGTGCACAGGCTCCAGGGCTTGGGACCCGGGGAGTTCTGGGGAATATTACTCCACCTACCACATTAGCTTAGAGAGGTCTTCACAGACCTGGTTGAGTGTTTTACTGGATATGTGCTTTGTGGATGTTTTGGGTGTTTTGTTTCTACCTGGGACTTATTCCATTTTCTTAACTCTTTTTTGTTTGGTTTTTTGAGGTAGACTGTTGGTGTGTAGCTCAAACTGCCTTCACATTTACTATTCCCCTGACTTAGCCTCCCAACTACTAGAACTATAGACATGCGCTGCCATACCTGGCTCTGAGCTGCTTTGCTTTTCTTGTTGTTGTTTGTTGGTGGTGATGGTGGTAGTTTTCTTTTGCCTTTTGTTTTTTGAGACAGAGTCTAACTCTTCAGTGCTGACCAACCTAGAATTGATATGTAGATAAGGCTAGCCTCAAACTTGCATGAACTGAGCTTCATGGCTACATTGGTATATGTTTGACTGTTGAACCATTTGCATTTCTAAAATAAACACTGCTTACTCAAGACATACTGTTCCTTTTACATAGCACCTGATCAGTTTGCTAATACTTGGTTAAGACTTTTTGCACTATGCTCATTAGGAATACTGGTTTTTAGTATGTTGGCTCTTTCTTTCTTACACTTTCTTTGTCTCTTTTATGTGTATGTAATGCTGGCATCATAAAGTAATTTGAAAACTATCCTCTCATCTTCTATTTTCTAGATGTTTTGTAGACCTGATATTAAATATTCCTTAAATGTTTGTTAGAAGCTGCAAATGAAGCCATGTGGAATTCATTTGTGAAGTGATTACTAATTTGTAATTCCACTGATTCATTAATATACATAGGTAGCTGCCTAGCTCTTCTTGGATGCCCGATATGACATTATTTAAATGTACCATAATGCATTTATCCATTCAATTACTTTTAAACATTTAAGTTTGCATTTCTCACTAACATAAATATCTCTGTGATGAACATAGACATACATACATCTTTGTACAGATGTCTAATTTGTTTAGATAAATTCCTATAAGTAGACCTTAAATTCATTATATATTACCCTCCAAACTTAGTGATTTAAAAGAACAGATATGTATTATTTCTTAGTTTCTGTGGGTCTGGAATGTGGGTGTGGCTTGACTCAGTCCTTGGGGTCAGCATCTCTCACAAGGCTGCAATGTGTGCTCTGGCTAGAGCAACATACAGTCCGTCATCTCAGCATTACTGGGAGGCTGACAAGATTTGGTTCTTCCCAGGATATTGCACAGAAGGCTACCCAGGTATTGACCAGAGGCTAGTCTCCACTCTTTACCACATGAACCTCCCTATGGAAGGCTTCCAACATGGCAGCTGGCTTTCATCAGGGCAAGCTAAAGAGGAAAAGAAAAAGAGTGGGCATATAAAACAAGAGTCACCATCTTTTGTGCAAGTGGTATCCCATCACTTTTGCCATAGTCCATTTATTAGAAATAAGTCATTGAGTCTAGTCTCCACTCAAGGAGAGTGAACGCAAATCACAGGAGGTGGAGATCCTTGGTGTAGGGAGGCAAAGATACTAGAGACTACCTAGGAAGGAATGCTGGTTAAAAGAGTATGTAGAATCCTTCAGCATTTGTACAGGATTGTGAGTGTGAGTTCAGTTCAAACAGTCATTCACTTTCTTTCTGGGGATAAGCTGTTACTCTATTGCTTTTGTTTGTTTATTGATTGTCCTTCAATTTGACATGTGTATGTATTTTTGAACACTACAGCCCTTAGGCTGGCCGTTGTAGGAACTTTGTGTTCTGACTTGTGCTTTTGGTGGGGCCAAAAGTGATGCTGCTAAGATTCATAAGATTATTGCATACCCTATAGCTGTGTTCCATTTATTATCACTGCTAGAGAGAATCTCACTGTGTGTATCTTCCATGATTTATTACCGCTTCCTGCTGGTTAGGGACAATTGCAGTTGCCAACATGTGTGTATGAATGTCCAAACATTCCTGTATGCATGTATGTCTCCAGGTTCCCAGGTTTCTGTTGGACCTTCCAGCTTCCAGCCCTGTGAGGAAATACATTTGTTGTTTAAACCCCTTCTCCCCACTCTGGACTATTTTGTAGTAGAAGCTCCAGAAAAGAAAGTAAATGTGAGTATAGTGGTATAATTTAAATTTGCATCTGTTCATCTGGTTATAGACGTCCCACTGCATAATATGCATAAAATGGGTAATATCATCTGCCCATTTCTTGCTCATGTTATTATTAGTTGCTTTTCTTTTTTATTATTTTATGTGATTGCATGTGTGTAAGTGCACCCATATCATACAATACCCATAGAGGTCAGAAGAAGGCATTGGATCTCCTGGAAGTAGAGTTATAGATGGTTATTAGCTGCCATGTTGGTGTTGGGAACCGAAGCCAGGTCCTCTGCTTTTTCTTTATCACTTTGTCTATCACCTATTTTTTAATACATTGTAAATTTTAGTCATTTGGTAACATGTGTATTAAACTGTATCTTCTCCAGTGTGGTGCCCCCCCTTTCTGTGTTCTTTAGTGGCACCACCTTTAAATGGACTGGAGTCTTGGAATAAATTAAGAATAGATATCAAAAGGAACCAACAGTCAATTCTCTGCTTCTTCACTATAGACTCAATGTGATCAGCCATCTGCTGCTTCCATACCTTACCAAACATTCGAGATTTAAAAACTAGTTAATGGCCCATGCCTGAATATCTTGTGGGATTTTGTGTCTAGTTGTCATGGCAATAGCATTACATAAACAGAGTGGTATGAGTAACCTTTCAATCCTTGCTCTTTTCAATCAGCCTTCATCATAAGGTCCCTGAGACCCATCCAAGTTGTTGCCTGTGTCAATGACACACTTCTTTCTATGGCTGAGTATCGTTCTGGTAAATGAACGTACCGTATTTTTCTTTGTTGTTTCACATAATAAGCAGCATTTGAGCTCTTCCCGGCTTTGGTACATCACCAGTGAAGCTGCCACGATCATTCATGTGCAAGTCAGTATATGAATATTAACTTTGTTTCTCTGCAATACACACACAGTCTGGGTGGGACCACAGGGTTATAGATGGTAGAAGAGTATTTTTACCTTTATAAGGAACTATCAAGTGAAAGACGGTGCTAGCCTGCTTCCCGCAGAGGCAGTGCCATTTTACACCCCTCCCTCTTTGTGGATAAATAAATTTGATTTCTCTCCATCCCAGAAGTATAGTATTGTTACAGTGTTTATCACATATTGTCTTTACTTTAGTGAAGTCTCACTGGGGCTTTGATTTATGTTTCCCTAATGACTAATCACAGTGAGCAGCTGTTCCTATGCCTACTTGCCATCTCAATTTCCTTAGGTGAAGTATCAATTGAAGTCTACTTTTATTGTCAAATTGAATTGTTTCCTTTCTCACTGCTCACTTTCGAGAACTCTTTGTCTTCTGGGTGCAGGCCCTTGATATTGCATCGTTTCTATCTACATCTATGTCTACATCTACATCTACATCTACATCTAATCTGCCTTGCAAATATTTTCTCGTAGTCTGTGGCTTGTCTTTTTGGTCTTTTTCCAGGGCCTTTTGCAGAGCAAATGTTTTCAATTTTAAGGAAATCCAATTTTAATGGCCTTGCCTGGGAAGGCCTCCACCTCCCACTCTAGCATCATCAGGCTGGCAGGGTTCACAACTTCCTTTGTGGTATTTACCTGGAGGAGAATAGATTCCATCGATAGGGACTGTCCTGCAAGGCTGCCCTCCTTCCTGCCCTGCTGAGGACAGGTTTGAGGGAACAAAATGTACTCAGAGAACACACTGCTTGCCTGTCTCTTGAGTCTTCACGTCCCTAGTCAATCTTCTTTCTTTTCCCCACTTTTTACAATCTTCCAATAATTATATATTTTTCCTGGATTTTCCTTGCCATCAGTGGAAGTAATAGAGTAGAATATATTTCCTTTATTTTACCTGGACCTGAGATATGCATGCTAGCATTTAATTCATACAAAATTTATTTTTGTTGGCTTAGTTTAAGGGAGGGGGAAGGGAAGGGTATACAAGGAACCTAGGGGATAAAGGGAAAGAAGGAGCTCAAGAGAGGTAGGAACGAAGGAGAAGGGAGAAAGGGGGGAATGGGGGCACCTTAAGTGGGAAACCATGATGGAGGGGTGAGACAATGCGAGAGATAAAGAATGCCTAGCTAGTTTTGAAAACCAGAGGAAACCATATTATTCCTACAACATACTGACAAACTATACATAGCAGATCAAGAAATATATGTCTAGGTAAGCTTTATCTGCGAACAACTGGTCTTTGCCCAAGATTTATGTCAGCACACAGTAATTAAAAGTACCAGACTGGTGGAACTAACCTTCTTGAATGTTTAACAGACATACTTTGAGGACTATAATAATTTGGTCAGAGGGACATAAAGGACAGTTTTTGCTCCTTGCCCTCCTAGGTCGACTAGTTCCAGGGGACTATGAGCATCTCTCAAAATGTCCTGTAATTGTGGTGGGTCACCTGTCCTCTTGATCAAGGAGGCCGAGGAGACACCAAGAGATGGACTTGAACCAGTGTCCAGTCTACAAAAAGGAGGGTCAACACAGAGGAATCATTTCCTCCATGCTTGCAAGCGAAGCCAGTTATGTGCCAGCAGGACCTTTGACTTATCTTCACATAGATGGAACTGGTAAAAGAAAGGAGCCAGGGGCTCCTCCCAAGCCCATGTGACCCCTGAGGAACAGATCCTCAAACGGCCTTAAGAGTGAAAATAAATTGGTTTATCTGGGCCAACTGTATGGCCTTAAACACCCAAAAGGAAAGTATAACCAAAGATTAAAGGGGCCAATATAATTTCTTAAGTGTCCATATGCATAGCTAAAGGCTACATAACAAACAACAATGCCAGATAGAAGATACCTTCTTTTGAGTTGTTGGCCAGGGTGGCCCAAGGGACTCCCAGATAGTAAGCCAGCATAGAACTGGGAAAATGAACAGCAGACCCCAATCTTATCTAAAAGACTATTGACAACTAATTGCTGCTAGATGAGGAACAGCTGACCTTCCTAAAACAAAGACCTCTAGATAGGCTGACTAGATTCACTAGATGGACAAGTAGTCAGGAATGGCTGGGGGTGCCAACAGCACAGCAGACAGTAGCAGGGATATCAGAGTATAAGGGCTCTAGTGGGGGGAGTGAAGCTATGGGAGGGTGCCATATGGAAAGTGGGTGTATAGCTGAATAAGATTGTTTGGGATGTTCTGTGTGATACACACACACACACATACACACAGACACACATACACAAAATCAACAAATTTTTAAAAATATATTTGAGAAGGAAGCATGGAAATTTACATCATGTTAATTAGTAGAGGTGATAAACATTACCATTGAAATCTACCCGATGACTTTATAGACATACACAGGTGCCAAGGATCTGAGTGCAACCGATTATGACTAGTAGTGATCAGATACATACAGATTAGAGATGCATGTGCCAACATCTCAGTGTTAGTAGGAAAAATAATGAGTCTTTCTGCAAGGAACAATATATTCTAAAATGAAATGGAGATCTTTTTAGAAGGTTAAAAACTCATTCAATTTTATGTCTAACAGGGCTTACGCTGAGTTCAATATTGTATAATGTATTAATTCAACTGTGAACCTAGAAACTTACAGCCACTTGTGAAAGAGATATACTCTTTCTCTGGAGTGTGTTACTGACTATATTAATGCTGTAATGAAATGCTTCTTCTAATCATGTAGTTATTAATTTTTTTAATTTATTTTTGTGTATGGTAATTTCATTTTCCAAATTGCATAACCAGTTATTTCATTACTATTTTGAAAACAGTCCACCCCTTCCTCACTACCCGCAATGATGTCCAGTAAAATCAGACCTCTCACATGCTTCTCCTCTAGAAACTCTCTGAATTTTATTGGAGAGTTCTTCCCAATCTCATTGTCAAGTACCATGAAAAAATATGTTTGAAGTTTTTTTTTGTAACTGGATTAAATCTGGAAGAGAATGAACATCTTTATATTGTTGAGAATTTTAATTCGTTTGCACAATGTATGTTTTTATTTACTTAGGACTTGTTTAATATCCTTGTATATCTCTGGTTTATTTTGACTCACCAAAATTTATAAGCACTAATGTAAGAGTTTGGTAAAGTCAGAGGACATAGATTAAAATACTCAAATATGTAAATCTTGTTGATACTCTCACTTGTCAATAAGCAGTTTGATCAAATGGAGGAAAAGGTGAGGTTCCTATTCACAATCACAATATAAAATGTATGCAACAGACATGAGAGAGAAGAGATAGTTCTGGAAATATAAAACGGTAACTCAAGTCAATAAGAACAACCACAGTAATCTTTCAAGAGCAACAAGGGACAGGACTGGAATAATGACACAAGAAGAAGCAATAGAGCCAGATGTCGGTATGCACCCCTGTAATCCCAGAGCTTGGGAGATGGAGGTAGGTGGCTGTGAAGTTCAAGGTCATCCTGAGCTACATAGTCAATTTGGGGTCAGTCCCAGCTACCTGAGACCCTGTCTCAAAACGAAAACAGTAAGAAGTGACAGAAATGAATGATGAACAAAAAATTTCCATGTTACTAGGAAACACAGACATTTAAGTAAGATTTTTTCACTGGTAAGTCTGGCAAATATTTTAAAGTGGGCTTCTTCACAGTGTGACAAAGACTGGGACATAACTGCTCCTGTGCTTCTGAGAGGGGTAAGAATGTGTATGGCCATCCGTAGGACACTTGTCCACATATACAGTTGTGCTTCTGGACCTTTCTTCTAAGGAAGTCATTAGGCTAGTATGCCTCACTTTCCTTGGTTGCAAAATGAGAGGAACAGTGCCTCCTGGTGGAGCTGTGAGCACCGAGAATCGAGCCATCCCCTGGGATGAGGCTTTGGGAAATTTAAAAAAGGAACCTGCACTCTACTGAGATGCTGCTTCTTGTCCAGGCTGAGGTCCAGCTTGGCAGTTGTGCTACTCTTGCTTCATGAGCCCTGACCAGAGCCTTTGCTAAACACCCTATGTGGGGCTAAATACCCTGTGCGGCAGCCCTGAGTCCATGTAAAGTCAAATCTGCCTGGCATGTGATCACAGAGTATCATCTATAACCATGTTCAGGAGCATTCAGTATGCTGAAATTAATAATGGGGAAAATTTGGAAGTGACCTAAATGTGCAGTAACAAGGAAATAATTCATTTCTTATCGAGCTTTGACATTGTTTTGAAGTCTGCTTTGTTCCCATCTTCCCCTTCTTTCATTTCTCACATATTCTGTAATCCCTTAACATGGCTGTATTAATTTTAAAAGATGTTTGTTCGTTGTTTTCATTTTTAAACAAAGCCTCCCTCTGTAATTCAGGCTGGCCTGGAACTCTCTACCAACCCAGACTGATTTCAAAATTGCCAGTGATCATCCTGCCTCAGTTTCCCAAATGCTGGGATTATAGGTATGAGCTATCATGCCCAAATTTTAACCCTTGCTTTGAAATAAATTGGGAAATTCTCAACATCAATATTTTTTTAAAAAAATCAAGATCCAAACTGGGTAATGAGTATAATCTTAATTTTGTAAAAATCTCAGTTTATTTACATATGGGGGTATATAATATATATGTAGAATACATAAAATATCAACGAGTCTCATTGGTTTTCTTTATACAATATTTGATTTATTATTTTTATTTTATGTGTATCAGTGTATTTCCTGCATGTATGTAAGTGCATCCATGTCCTACAATGCCCGTGGAGGTCAGAAGAGGGTGTTGGATCCCCTGGAACTGGAGTTATGGACGGTTGTTAGCCGCCATGTGGGTGCTGGGAATTGAACGTGGGTCCTCTGCAAGAGCAACCAGTGCTCTTAATCACTGAGCCATCTCTCCAGCCTCACATTTCTTTCTTTTTGAAGGAGCTAGTTCTCTGGATACATGAAAATGAAGAACTGTTTCTCAGGATATACGCTGGCCAGGTTACACCTCCTTGATATTTCAGTCTCCTCCTCAGGGTGCTCTCTTGTAACATTTGGGAGACTCAGCCCCAGTAAAGAAAGCATCGGGAAGAACTGCTGTTGGGCTGACTTCCAGAACAATTACTAAACAGAGGGAGATAGGTGGAATAAGGGCCATGTTAAACGAGACAGGTAACTTCTCCTGGAATTCATCAATACAAAGCAGGTGTAACCAGCATGCAACAGAACAAAGACATACTTGTAGAGAAGTTTCTGGGATTAAAACAGCTGGATTAAAATCCCATAAACTTGCTGTGTGACTTTAGCGAGACACCTAACTCCTCTGTGCTTCTGAATTCTCCTCTGTGAAAGAAGCAGACTATAGACATTATCCTAGGGTTGCTCATCATACAGTGATATGGCAGAGCCAGCCAGTGGAGGGGGTCTGACTCTAGGGCACATTGCTGTGTTTCTGCCCACCACCTGGGGTAAGTTTTCTATTGAAGGCATGAGGGCCCAGATGTGAACTCTGGGAGCTGGAAAGGCTAACTTTGTGGGTGAGGTGGTCTGCAGATCCCATCCCTGGGTTCCAGGGCCAGCTGGACCACAATCTTTTGTCTCTTTAGCAGTAACAGCTGCAATTTTCCCATCTCCCCATCTCCCATATGAAGATAATGGGCCCTGCCGCTGTCCCTCCTAGGGCCGCTGTGAGGTTCAAATGAGATAATGGCAAGGACATAATTGTGTGAAGCACGGTGATTAGTCTATGAAAGGCCCAGTGAATATGTTTGCATAAAAACTCCTGCAATTTTGTACTCAAAGGCTGTTCTTTCCTTATCATTTCTCTCCCCCAGCAGTTAAACTGCTCTGTCTGAAGCAGCTAATATCCAGCTGCAGTTGTCTCCAGTCTGTTCTCCTTCTCTCTCTCTCTCTCTCTCTCTCTCTCTCTCTCTCTCTCTCTCATTTTTTAAAACTGCACGGTTCCAGTGGTGTGTCATGCCCAGCCCTTGTTTGCACACTAAGCCCCTGTCTTTGTACTCACCCATGGCAAGCTTCATCTCTTGCCCTGGCTTCTCTTCCCTGGGCAGCTGTGGGGAAGCTGTGGTGTCCTCTGCTCCTGGGAGAGCTAGCACTCTTTCTCCAGGGCTGAGCCACTGTCCCTAAGCTTCCTTGAGGAGGAACCGAGCGAAGTGTTGTGGCAGTACCTGGCCTGGAGGGCAGCCCCAAAGCACTGAGTGCAGCAGCAATGAGCATTGCAGCCCCACATCCCATCAGCAGTACTCTGTGCCCTTTCTCTGCTTTCATTGAATCACTTGATCCTTTTCACGACAGAGTTGAACCGACATCTCTTTACAAAAATTCTCCACAGACAGGCTCCTTGGAGGACTGCTTTCTGTAGAAGTAGGGTAGACTGTCGATGCTGCTTTTCTCAGGGGAATCTCAGATGTATTTACACTGGGCCTCATGTCTGCCCTCTTCCCTATTTAAGGAGGGTGATTTTGGTATTGTAAAACAGAAAGACAGCCCACTCCTAGGGAAGGCTATATGGTCCAAGACACAGATAAGCCTAGCATCATGGGGTGCTTCTCCACAACATAGGGGATCACACATGCAGGAGGGACATGGACTGTTTTCCCAACTATTCATATTATTTTAAGTTATTTTTTAAATTACATTTACTGTGTGTGTGTGTGTGTGTGTGTGTGTGTGTGTGTGTGTGTACCGTGGGGCACACATAGAGGTCAGAGGACAACTTTGGGGAGTCATTTTTCTTCTCCACAATGTGCGTCCTGGAGATAGAACTCAGGTTGTTTGGCTTGGGAACAGGTACCTTTAAGTCACCTCACCAGCTCAAAGCTATTAATTTTCTGAATCTGGCAGTGACAGGAAGAGAGCCTGCCCCCAAGCTATCAGTGAGCTGCCAGGCACTACCTGCAATGGTCTCAGAAATTTCCTAGTGTCTTAACATCAACAGCAGTGCGATTAGACAACTAGAGCACAGCTCCTCTTGGGGAATTTGGAGTCTCCAAGCAGGCCATATTGAGCATCTGTTGGTAGAGAAAACTTTCTTTAGCAAATACTCAGATTGCTTTGTATGAGCAGAAAAAGTTCTAGATAGCTTACAGCTATGAGCTGCACACTCAATCCCAGTAATGCTAATATGCAAAATGGGAGGGCCTGTCCTGCCCTGCCCAAGAAGACATAATGCAAGACTAAATTCAAAAACCTGGGCAGGACTTTAGGACTTGAGCAACAACGGTACGCTGGCCAGTGTGCCAGTGTTTCATTTGGAACAGCAGGTAAGCTGGTCCTCTTAGTGACAGTGGGTGAAGTCTCCAACGTGTAGTCTGGGGGCTGCAGTGTGCAACATGCCCAACCAAACAGTGGCTTGAAGATGGTTAGCTGTGTACAGAGTAATGTGTTTCTCACTTCTCTAAATCCACAGACTTTAGAAACCCAAACAAATCTATGCCTCCCCTGACTTAAATATGCACGGTTTTGGCTTCTTTTTTCCCCCTTTTTGTTTACTGTCCAAATTTTACATAACTAATATGCATGCATTTTATGGTGAGAAAATAAGTTTCATGGTCTGGGTAAACAAAGAAGGATGACAAGGGCAAGGAGAGGAGAGGAAAGGGGGGAGGAGGGGAGAAAAAAGAAGAAGGAAAGGAAAATCAGGATTCAGATATCACTGGATCCTATGTCACTGGCTCCCTGCTGCCCTTCCATGGGCCTCCTTGACCTTGTCTGTAGGTAAGCAAGCTTGACCACGTTAGGTGAGCTGATTGTCACCAGAAAGCAGGTCATAGAGTGAGGAAAGAGGGGGTTAGCCTAAGGCTATGTCCAGTGGCTGGGTAAGCACCAAGAACATACAAAATACATGTACATACATAAATCACATTGATGAAATGCATTGAAGAAGAGTCAAGTAAGCAGAAAGGTATCTTCTGTTTGTGGGTTGACTTAATTAGTATATTACTGGACTTAGAATCAGAGCCTGAACTGTAAGAGCCCTAACAAGCCAGATTCAGTCACCTGTGCCCAAGAGTCCAATAAAAGGCACAATAGTAAAAAGCATGCGAGGGGATTTATTTATTGAATGTGGCTCAGTTGCTAAGAGAAACAAAGAAGTCCATCATCACTCCCCTCACCAATTCATCTTGGGATCCTGACATGAGGCTTAGGTTTAAACATGGCGAGAGGCAGTCTTGGTCAAGGTGTGGTCCCTCCCATCACTGACCCATCATCCTCTCGGCTTCAATCTCTCCTGCAAGGTGGTCTGACCAAATGTCACAACCGTGTGCAATCTCTTCCTGGGAGACAAGTTTCTTCTCTGCCTGGTACCAGCCTTTTTCTTCTCCCAGCATGAGACTGCTGCGGAAATTCCAGGTCCTTGAGGGATCATTGTCTCAATAGTCTGAGATCCAGTCAGGATGGTCACAAAGGTGACTAAAATATCCACACTACTCAACACAATCTGTCAATTCAATGCAGCCCCTATGAAATCCTCAATGGCATTTTCTATAGAACTTAGAAGAAACCCTAAAACATGTATAGACATTCCTCCACACCCACACAGCCAAAGCAATCTTGAGCAAGAACAAAAAGCACACACTGTCTAAGAATAAAGATTTGGATGTATCTATGAAGTCCATAATATACAGCCACTGAAGAGCATAGTTAAGAAACAGGCAGATCTATGTGTTAACATGAAAGCTATCCATGATATATTGTTTAGTAAAAAAGCAAATCATGACACAATGTATATAGTGTGATCCTGTTTATATGAAACTGTGCATACCTATGTTTATATGTGCACACAGTG
>NW_008334861.1:1247974-1294116 GCF_000622305.1 Nannospalax galili | reverse complement strand
TATATGTATATGTATATGTATATGTATATATATATGCACCTGCTTACAGCTGTCCTCGCTGGCAGAGGGAGTGCTGGGAGGGAAAGGCTTGACACACAGACTTCTGCCTACTTTGAACTTTTTGCAACAAGTTTATATTACTTCTGTAATTTTAAAAAACTCTAAAGAAATAAATGAATAGAAGCAAAAGAAGAACCAGGGCAGATAATTTTATGTTGACATGAAAAGAAAACACAAGAGAAAGGAAAAAAAGAAGGCACGCAGCCATGGGCAAGGCTTGTTTGTCCTTCACTGGTGCAGAGAACAACAATCAGCATTTTGTGTGGCGCATAATGTTTCTGCTCTACGTAATAGTTCCATCATTTCATCCTCATTTAGTGAATTCTATTGTGCATACAATTTTCTTCTGTTGTGCTTTTCCCACCTGATAATATAGCCGTAATAGTATCCCAAGTCTCATGATTTTAAAATGGCCCTATACTTATTTAGCTTGTTTTCTTTTCATACATATATCAAAAGGCAAGGCTACCGGGAGGCATAAAGCAGATAACTCTTTGCGCACATTATGTCCTTAGGCTAAATTCATAAAAGTAACATTGTTGTGTGGTATTTAACGCTTTTATTCTGTGACACTAAATTACCTTCCAGAAAGGCCTTGATGCCGATCTCCCTCCAACAGCATGTGAGGGGCTGGCTGCTCACGACATTATGAAGCTCTCTGTGAGCTAGCTCCACTCTGAAATGAGTATTCTTTGGTATCTGAGAAAAGCACAGGCTCTGTGCGCTTTTAATTATCATTGCCTTGATTACTTCTAAGGCTGAACATTTCGTGGTGTTTCTTGGTAATCTGTCTTTTGATGAGTTGCTTGTTCATGTGTTTTTCCAATCCTCCCACTGAGGTGTTTGTCTTTTTCCTATTGATTTATAAGAGTGCTTTATATATTAAGGACATTAATCACTGTCTCTCTCATATGTGGTAATTTTCCAGGTATGTTACTTTGGCTTTTATCTTTAGCTATAATTTTTTAATGCACAGAAGCTTTTAAGAGCACATACTTTGCATTTGGTGCAATGTTTAGAATACTGTTCCTCTTGGCAGTCTATACAATTATTTAACCATGCTTTCTTCTAGTGTGACACTGTACTCTTCGATTCACGTGTTATTTGAATGCATGGTGTGAGGAAGGGGTCTAAACGCCTTTTTGGAAATAGCTAGCTAACTGTCCCAATACCCACACTACTGGTCCCTCCACTTGCATTCCTTGGGAATGCTATTATACCTTTATCTCATCTGGCTGACAACTCTTGTGTCTGAATGTTTTGCAGCTAGCTTTCCAAATCAGTGTTTCCGAGTGTGTGTGGCCAGGGGTTGGAACACAGCTATGAGCTGGGGGGGGGGGCGCTGAATATGCAGCCATATACCTAGAAATGGCCCTCTCTACATACAGCTTAGCCCAGTGTTCTTCCCCGAGAAATCCTCAAGCCCTCCACGTTAGAGGCAAAAGGTGTCTTGGTCATATGGATGACAGCCTCTAGGTGGCACTGCAGAGACGCTCCCTGCTGCCTGGAGGGCTCAGATCTGGGAAGGAAGGTCAGGCAGGGGCTCTCTGGGAGACCCTGGTCTTCATGGGTCACCTGAAGGAGTCTTCCCCACCCCCCAAGGCTACCAGGCTAATTTCACCGCAGTCCACTCCACGGGCTATTTCAAAAAGGCTAGTATGGCTGAGGCTCGAAGGTGAGGTCATCTCAAGACTTAGCAAAGGCTCTCTGTAAATCATCCTAGCAGCAGTTGGGACAGCTCGCTGTCCTGTTCTCCTGCAGGCTGACCTTGTGGATCAGGACAGATAGGGGAAGGTCATGGAGGCAAAAATCATCTCCACGTTCTCCGAGACTGAAGACAAACCTTGGTACACAGGTCCAGAAATGTGGAAGAAATGATCAAGTTGGTCTCAAAATCTGTGAAGTTCATGCCCTCCTCTGATGTTGTCTTTCCTCACTGGACAGTTGTAAAGTTGCATCAAATGTGAGAACTTAACATCATTACTGTGCTGTGAAATTGTCCAACTGAACCACAGGGAAGAACACTTTCCATGAGAAGGTCTGGGTACCAAGTTCTGGCTTCACTGTGACTAGGAGGCATACTAGTAGGAAGTGGGAAGGAGGCAGGACAGGGTTGGCGTCTGAGCGGTGTTGTCTCTTCAGGGCTCAAGGGCACACGTGTTACCTGCAGATCCTAGGAGTGACTGGCCAAAGGAAAGGGGACTAGTACTATCTATGCAAAGTGTTTGGAGAATTCCTTCTGGCTGCACAGAGAGTTCAAGTATGGGATTAAGAAAGGCCAGACTCAGAGAAACAGAAACCGCATGCTCTCTCTAATATAAACTATACGTGTATACATACAAACCAGTGTAAGTGCGGGGAAAGCCTAAAAATCTGGAAAGGAGACCAAGAGAAGGAAATAATAGGTGATGAGAAGAATGGGGGTCGGGCAAAGGGACCCCTGGGAAATGGACAAGGAAAAGAGAGTTGGGGAAGGTAAGCTACAAGGGGCAGTGGGTGGGGGGAAGGGGAATCACTCAAGCACGCTTTGTGTGAAAATGTCACATGATATCTAACTCATCATATGATAATTTAAATGTTTAAATTTAAAAATTATATAAAAAATGGATGGTCAGGAGGCTGTTGGTGCTTTACAAACAGGAGATGAACACACCTCATACTGGACTAGCGATATCCTTTGAGGGTGGCCCTACAGCTGATTTATGGATGCAATCTATACATAAAGAAAATACAAGAACCATGGATGGAAAGTAGGTTTTTGTCCCAAATGCGGCCAAAAAATGCCAGAGAAGGAGTGGATTTGCTGGCGGGATTGAAATCATAATTCGTGCCAGACAGTGCTGAAATGTTTTATGTACATTAGCAGATTTACATCTTCTAATAACCCCATGAGGTATGTAGCATTATTAGCATGCCCATTTTGCAGATGAGAAATTAAGGCTCAGAGAATAATTTGCTCAGGTCATACAGTAAGTTAGCAGATGCAGGCAAACCTGGAAAACCCAGACTAGATATTCCATGGCCACTATTCTGAACTCCCGTGTTTCTGTGGCCTCTCCATACTAACATGCTTGGAAATGAAGACTTGAGTTCAGGACAGGCTAAATGGGAACTGTCAGCCAAGTGGCAAGTTCTAGAACATCACGGTATACAGGATTACTGGTAGTGGTGGCTGTAATAGGAACAGTGCCGTGGAACATCACTGTTATGTGTAAAGGCACAGAAAGAAATAAGAAAAAATGAATCAGCTACTATCATTCCTGGGCTAGTTCGCCAGCCATATATTTAACATGTCCAAATAGGGCACATGATTTGCCTCAAAGATGGGCTCTTTCTCTCTCCTTCAATTGACTAACCAGGCAAGCATGGAGACAGGCTCAACTGCCCCGTGTCACTCAGTTGCCACCCCCAGTCAACACTAAGGCCTTCCTGTCTGGACTTTCTATGAATCCTAAGAGATATTTATTTTTAAAAATATTTTATTTATTATTTTTATTTTATGTGTACGTGTATATTGCCTGCATGTAGGTAAGTGTACCTGTGTCGTGTAATGCCCGTGGGAGAGAGAAGGGGCTGTTGGATCCCCTGGAACTGGACTTACAGACAGTTGTTAGCTGTCATGTGGGTGTTGGGATTCGAACCTGGGTCTTCTGCAAGAATAGTCAGTGTTCTTAACCACTGAGCCATCTCTACAGACCCCATATTTATTTTTTTAAACAAGAAGTTTATTTAAACAAGACGCTTGACTTGAAGGGAAAACTATCTAGCATTCATTTTCTTTCAAGAGTAATTTACTCCTACTTAAAGACAGAATGCCCTATATGTAATAGCTACGTACAAAAAAATTAAAAAATTGTCCTTCGTTTTACAATGATAAGTGAAAAACAGTAAAATTCTCCAATCAAACAAGGTATGCAAGGATTTTTGTGTTTTTTGTTTTTTTTTTTAAAAAAAAAAAAACAACGAGAGCAAAATAACTTACTGGACTATAAAGGTAAGAGCTGACAGATCATGCCACTAATGAGAAGGGGAGGTTTTCATAAAACCAGTGCGTTCCCATCCCATCTCCATCTGATGTCAGCCGAAACAGAACACCGGCCATTTAGATTAAAAAGGAAAAAAAAGCACAATATGCTTGTGCACATACACCAGTTACTTTATGTACAAGAAAGGAATGGGGACAGGGAAATGAAAGAATAGAGAAAACTATACTGCAGTAGTTAGGATGTGGTGGAACCAAATTTCTAATTGAGAATGTATTCTTGGTCTATAACAAAATTCTGGAGTAAAGTAGCAGGTTCCCTTCCAGTAGACACCTCCTGTCTGCTGCTGGAACCGGCAATTACATCTTCCTCCTCCATTTCCAACTGTGTGGGTGTGTCTGTTTCACCGACAGCCTGCCCATCAAATCGGAATCTGATCTGTCTCACTGACAAACCCTGCCGTTCACACTAGGCTTTCATTAGTTCACTAAATGGTATATGCCTCTTAATCTTAAACTGCTCCACAGAACCATCCTGCCCCGGCACCTTCAAATTAATATGGTCGTTGTTCTCAGTCTTGACTCCTTCCTTGGGTTTCTTATCGTCGGTAAAGGAGTCTCCTCAGTTGCCGCTTCACAAAAGACTTACCAGGTCCACACTGAGGAGTACACAAGCAGCACCCGGAGCGGCAGAAGAAGGAGGCAGCAGCGGTGGAAGGGTGGACTGGTGGACGAGGCAGACCACCTGCCTCTGCCTCCCGAGTGCTGGGACTAAAGGCGTGCACCACCACACCCGGCAAGAGATGTTTTATCTCTTCTCGTTCCTCACTGTCAAGTTACCCAGTACAGACACACACACACACACACACACACCTATTATCTTTTTCCAACTGTAAATAATTATTCTTTTTACGTATTTTATTTAATTATTTTTTAGTCACTGAACACAATACTTGGTTCTCTCTATATAATACTTGGTTTTATATATATAATCATACTTTGCTCACATTCAATCCCTTACCCTCCCTTGCCCTCCTCTCCCTACCACTGGTCACCTTCTTCCCCTCAAATAGTTTCCCTTCTGCTTTCTTCCCTCTATTACCTTCTCTTGCTCTCCTACCCTCTTCCCCTTTCCATTTTCACCTCACATATTATGTATCAGATGCTTCCCCGTTCTTGCTTGTGCAGTTGGCCAGGTTTCCCAGTGCTCTACTACTTTTCATCTTAGCTCCCCTTCAACTTTTCCTATGCATGGCCCAACGCCCGAATCAAAAACAGACCTAAGCACACCATGGCTCTGCTAAAAAACCCCATGCCTTCATATAGGTCACAGTGTAATGGGCAAGATAGACTTCTCAATAGCCACTGCCTACACAGTGACCATCTTTGGGATCAAGGAAGCCCAGGGAATTATGCAGTAATGAAGAGAGTTACCTAAGTAAGTCCATGCTAGAGATGAAGAATGGTTACAAGAGGCTTTCTGGAATAAGTGATAACTAACCCACATCCTGCAGGGTCAGTGAGATGTCATCAAACAAAGGGAAGAAAGAATTTTAGTGCATGAAATGGCAGAAGGGATAGGGAGAACAGGAAAGTGTATTGGTCAGGGTGGGCAAAGTATTTATCATATGAGACTGGGGAGGCTGATGGGGCCACATCAAACCCAATTTGGAGTCCCTGATGAGGAGTTGAAATTTCATCCTGAGGCCACAGAAATCTCACAGAAGAATTTCTGACAGGAGACAGGGATGGTCAGATTTGAGATTCTAAAAAAGTTCCCTCTGAAATGGATCAAAGAACTTCATATAGTACCTGAAATTGTTTAAGTGGGAAAACACTTCTGACTTTCTGATTACGACTCCAGCATCCCAGAAAATGATCCCAAGAACTGACGAGTGGGATTAAAATTGACAAATATGAACACATCCAATTAAAAAGCTTCTGTAGAGCAAAGGAAACAATCAATAGAGTGAAAAGACACCCTATGGAATAGGAGAAAAATCTTTGCCAACTATACATCTGACAGGGGCTAATATCTAGACTATATACAGAACAGAAAAACCCCACTAAAGCCAATCATTCAATCAACAAATGGGCAAATTATCTGAATAGTTCTCTTATTTTAAGTGAAGATTTTGGAGAGCTTACTTACTTGAAGTGAAAATTTCTAATAAATATATGCAAAAATATTCAACAACTATACTTCAGGTAAATGCGACTCAAATATATACTGAGATTACATCTCACCCCAGTCAGAATGACTGTTATCAGGAGAACAAACAACAGTGAATGCTGGTGAGGATGTGGGGAAAGGGGAACCTATCTATACACTGTTGCTGAGGATGTAAATCAGTACAGCCACTAAGACAGTTAGTATGGAGGTTCAGGAAAATAAAATAAAACAAAAAGCAAAAACCTAAAAATAGACCTATAACACGATTCACCTATACTACTTCTGGGCATATACTCAAAGAAAGGAATCTAAGTCAACATACTACAAAGGCACCTGTTTATCCGTGTTTATTATGATAACCATGGAACTGGAAATTATCATGTTAAGCAAAATATGCAGAATCTGAAAAATGAATATCATGTGTTTTCTCTCATATACAGAATTCAGACTTAAATACTTCTTAAAAACACAGAGAGGAAAATGGGGAGCTGTTTGAGTGGGGCATAGAAGTAATGGAGGTAAATATGATTAAAATATATTATCTGCCTGTATAAGACTATCATAAGGAATCTCATTATATATTGCAAAGAGTACACACTAATAAAAGTATCTCTTGATTAAAAATTAAATAGTATAAATACAATGGAGAATTTGAAGAATTTGGCAGTATCTAGTAAAAGTGCTATTTATTTACCCTTTCAGCCAACATTACTTCCTGCAGGAATCTGCCCTAAAATACAAAATCATATATATTTAGGCTGTTTTCTGCAGCACCATTTGCAACATTAAACATTTCAAAACAATCTATATCTGTCCATAGGAGTCTGATTGACTGCATAAATCCACATAGAAAATGCTACACTCAAAGCAGACATGAAAGCTGTGATTCACTGTTACACGATGATCTACAGCAAGCTGAAGCCAAACGTGTATAAAAGGTGATTTTGTGTGAGTGTATGTAAAGAAATTGCGATTACTTTTGAAATCTAATAGTGGCAGAAGACATGAAAAAGTAACAAAAAGTGGTCGCTGCTGTCCTAGTTTGTTTCTCCATTGCTGTGACAAAACACTCTGACCAATACCAACTTGGGGAGGAAAAGGTTTATTTTATCTTACCTCTCCCAGGTCACAGTTCATCAGGGAGCCCAAGGTAGGAACTCAGGGCAGGAACCTGAAGGCAGGAGCTGGAGCACAGGCCATGGAGGAACGCTGCTTACTGGCTTGCTCCCCTGACTCGTGCTCAGCCTGTTTTCTCATACAATACTGAACAATCTGCCCAGGAGGGTAGTACAGTGGTCTGGGCCTTCCCACACCACTCAGCAATCAAGAAAATGCCCCATAGATATGGCCACAGGCCAGTCCAGTGGAGGCAATTCCCCAGTTTAGGCTCCCTCAACCCAGGTGTGTCAGGTTGACACTAAAGCGGTCTAGCATAGCTGGGAAGGTGAATTCTGAGAAAAAGAATGGAGATAAGCCAAGTTGGGAATCTAACTCTCTAAATATTTTGTTTTGGTTTTTTTTCATATTTAGATTCATTTAATATTTCATAGAACTTCAAACAAAATTAAATCAAAGACAAAATTCAGTCACTTCAAACTGCAAAGAAATTCAGCTAAATAAATTTATCTGTACATCAAGTTTGTGGCATAATCATACAGAAAAGAATACTTTGAAGATTTTTTGAGACAATATTGTGACTGCATTTCCCTTTGGAATACACATGCTGAATATAAAGAAACAGAAAAGTAATCTTACATTGAATCCTATCTTTTCTAGGGAGTTATGAATTTGTTATATTAACACACATATAAGAATATAACAAGCCTGCTATGATGGCACACACCTTTAATATCAGCACTCAGGAAAACAGAGGCAGGCAGATTTCTGTGACTTTGAGGCCAGCCTGGTCTACATAATGAGTTTCAGGCTACCTGGGGTTAGAAAGTGAGGCCCTGCCTCAAAACAAAATTTATATATGCATGCACACTAAAATGCAAAAATGATCATGTAAACCAGGCCAGCGTGTTCTACATAGTGAGTTCCAGGCCAGCTGGAGCTACAGGGAGGCCCTGACTCAAAACAAAAAATAGTGTAATTGTTATAGGAAAATAATTTTTAGCACAAGAGAAAATAATATTACAAAACTTTTAAGTAAAACGTATTATATTCTTCCTTATTAATTTATAGTTTCAATATGAATTCTGTAGCTTTTGGTTTCCAGTAGATTCACGTTTTCTAGCCTTATCCACTGAGAAGGTAAATTCTCAATCTCTCAAGGGATCCAATGAGGACTAAGAGTAAACCAGAGAGCACTGCTCACAAAGATTGGAATTCAGCTTCAAATTCACTCAAGGCCTCTTTAGAGTTAGGTGATCTCCTCCTACCCACACCACCTCTGGAAATGTCAGAGCAATCTTTCTTAAAGACAATTAAATGATGCAGCTCCTAAGATCTCTTTCCATTATCATAACCGATGCCTGACATTCAATATAAAGCACAAAGCACCAGGAGAAAGCCACTTGTCTAAAAAGCAAAAGAAAAAATAAAGAAAAGAAGCTGACTCATACAGGATACCGAATTCAGGGACATCAGACATGAACTTAAAAACAAGTATGGGTATACTTGTGACATGAAAGCCGGAGGGAGGCTAGTGGGGGGAGAAAGGGACCAGGTGGAGAGGAGAAGGGGGTGGGGGAAAGGGATGGGGGAGGAGGTCCACAAAAATCAAGTGTATATGAAAATGCCACAATGAAACCCATTACTTTATATGCTAATTTTTTAACTAATAAGAAAAAGAGAAAATAATAATTACCATTATACATTTTTAAATGGAAAACAATAAAAATGTACTAGATACAAGAAATCATGTTAATAGGGTTATTAGCAGAAAACAGAATCAGAAGAATTGGAGGGAAATTTTAGTATTGAAAGTCACAATAACTGAAGATTGCCATATCTACATCTATATCTATATTTATACCTATATAAAGGATTGTCAGTAAGTTGGAAGCATAGGCAGAAACTGGTGAACAATGCAGAAAAATGCAGAAAAGATATATAGGACGTGGATAAAAAGTTAGAGACTGTGAGCAGGCAGTGATAACTTCCATTCATTAAATCGGGGTGCATTCCTTGAAGGCCCCAGGACTCTCCTTCGCACGCCTGTCATCGGTGATCTCCCGGGATAATACACCATGCTTTGAGAAGACTGTGGCCTGCTTGCATAGATTTAAGATGAAGAGGCGGTTGTTGAAATCTGATCCAGAAAGACAAGGATGGTGGCTCATATCTGTGATCCCTTCACTTAACAGGCTGAGGTAGGACGATTCCATCAAGGGCAAAGTCAGCCTGGAACACATAGTTAGCGCCAGGTCAGCCTTGCCTTCATAATACACACACACACACACACACACACACACACTCACACTCACACTCACACACACACACGCACTCACACACACACACACGGTGGGGGAGGGAGACAGGGACAGAGACAGAAAGAGACAGAGAAGGAGGAGGGAGGGAATGAACGAGAAAGGAAGGAAGGGAGGGAGGGAAGGCAGGCAGGAGGGATGGAGGAAGGGAGGGAATGAAAGAGGAAGGAGGGATGGAGGGAGGAAGGAAGGAAGGAACGAATGAACGAACGATCTAGAGAAACAGCAAGCTAGTTTGCTGTATTATACATTCACCACCTCGGACATAAAACACAAGTATATTTTAAGATTTATGCTATATCCAAGCACAATCATACAATTACCAAGAACCTGAAACCCTGCAAAACATGTCCAAATGCAGAAGCACAAAACAATAAAACCTGGGTTTTTATTGCTATGCTCAAGTTCCAGGTGGAAAGCTTGTGGAATGCCTCTCCTGTTTTCACTATAGCATAATTAGACTTACTTTGGACAACATCCTGGGCCGAAGGTCATCAGGGGATTGATGAGTGGCTGCTGCAAAGGGGCAGGGATTGGGCCTCAAAGGTTACTTAACTAAAGCCAGCACCCATCTTCTAATTTCCTGTTCCTGGGAGAATGAATTGCCTGCCTGGCCCCCACTTGCTCCCACAAAAAGGGCATGAACAAGCACACACTATTAAGAAGAAAAGGTCCAAGAAGTGAGATCTCAAAGGATTTAAGGCCTAAGCTACACAAGAATCTCCCCATTTGTCTAATTGCTCCCAGAATCCCTGTTTCAATTTGTGTCTGCCCCAGAAGAAAAACTCAGAAATAATCACTGCACAGGTAGCCCTGTTTAGAGGAGGCATATCCTCTTTGTTCCCCAAGAGCATAATGTTAAGATTTTCACCAACATGCAATTGTTAGATACGAACACATTCCTAACAGTGCAAAGTTAGATAACAAAAAAAAAAAAAAAAAAAAATCACACCATTCAGATGTCTAGATCACTGAATCCACATTTAATGTCCCTGCCATGTACATATCCAGTCTAGGCATGAACTTTTCAACAGCAGGGAGGGCCTGGAGGAGCTAACCAAGCCAGCCCCTGCCTCTGCAGATCACTAACCTAAAGTGCGATGGGAGGATCATAGTCATGTATATGTATCTAATAGTAAAACAATCAATCTTCTCTTGGTGAAAAGTCACAGACATTCTTGTTCCAAGTCAGTTATTTGCAAAAGAATAAATTGTGTGACTGAACTCACTTTTAAGAAGTACCTGCAATCAGGCAGGTGATATTCACCTATAATCCCAGCACTTAGGAGGCAAAGCCTGAAGAAGTTCCCCGCTAGCAAGGGCTACACAGCAAAGTCCCGCCTCCACCAAACAACAATAACAACAAACAAACAAAAAGTACTTGCAACTAGTTTATGCATGGGCTACACGCGTAGGTTTTCCATTATCTCATACTATAACTATTACTGAAAAGAGTTTGATACTAATTCAGTATGTGGTAAATGACTGTGATTGCTACTCAGGCTCTCTGCCCCTTGCTTTACAGATATGGTATTTTTATTGACCTAGAACTTAATCTGCATGTCTATTTCTTCCACACGGGCTTCTCATATCAGTGACAGCTACTGAGGGCCTCCCTGGTGATATTACAGAGTCACTCATTCAATACATGGTCCTTAATGAGAATTAGCCACATGTCAAGGTTCTTTTTATAGTTTTGTTTTGTTTGTTTTTTTAGGTACGGACTTGCTATGTAGCCCACACTGGCCTTGAGATCATATCCTCCCCAGTGCTGGTATTACAGATATGTACCACAATACCTGGGCCAGAGACAGTTCACAGAGATATTACAGGTGTGTGCCACCACACCCAGACTAGAGTCTCTTTATGGAGAGAAGTTCTCTCTATTCGTCTTGCTGTCAAGATCATAGTCCATGGCTGAACATGGAGCTGCCCATGAAGTCCTTAGACCAGGAGCCGTAGTCTGGAGCTGAGTATTTACTAAGGAGTGAAATGGAACACTAAGAAGGGAGATTTGAAGGTACATAGCCCCATCTGACTCTCTATTGCACATCCTGAAATTTTCCTGCATCCATTCATTTTGTCTTTCACTTGAGTGGATTCTCTATTTTCTCATTCAGTGTAAGTTAAATTATACCCTTATTTGAAGACTCCATACATGCTACTTCCTCTTTGAAGTCTCCTTCAGTTGCCACAGGAAGAATGGGGGTTCTCTCCATATCTGAAAAATCCTTCAGGAGAGTTTACTTTTGGACACATGAGTTGAGTTGTAAAAGGGACATATAAGTTCAAATTAAAGGAAAACTTCCATGTACATGGATCTAGGTTCTCCAGAGAGAAGTCTAGACTTAAAGTTCCAAAAATCAGCAGAGTATAGATGGTAGTTGTGGCCATAACAGCATGTGAGACAGCTTGCCCTAGGAGAGTATTTCGCCAAAGAAGAGCATGTGTCTGGCAATGCTGGGCATCTCTGGACAGTGTAAGAACTGTGTAGGCAAAAATTCAAGCAGCAACATCCCACCCACTGAACGATCCTAGTGATGACACTAGTTTGCATGCATAGCTCAGTGACTTCTGCAGCTGGTTCCTAGACTAGACAATTGATATTGCCATTTGACAGATGACAATCTGAGTCACAGAGAGGTCAAGTAACTTACCCAAGTCACAGGGCTAGTAAGAGATAGAGCTGAGATGTCAGCTCAGTTCTGTGGGATGTCCGAATGCATCTCTGCTGCCCTGTACATCTTCTCATCATGCCTGCGCCTGTAGTATGCTAAATGTATTATTAGTACACCTGACTTGAGCAAGGATCTGTCACTGGAGTCCATTACAAGGATAAGACTGGGACACAAAAGTAAGAAATCAGTTGGTGCTGAGTGGCAGATGAGTAACAGTGAGACGTGCCATTCTATACAGTCTCTATGGAGCAAGGCTTCACACACCCTATGTATTATCTCTAGGTGCCCCCAGCACACTCACACATGGACCACTATGGAAAAGAGTTTCTCTCAGTTGCCCTTGGCTGACTCCTATGTGTAGGCTGCCATGAGCAGAAGACAGGAAAAGATAAAGTACAACGTTTCACTGAAGTGCCTAATAGAGGTGTTCTCAAATCAACTATAGTCTCCCACTTCTTCAAGTGCTTCTGAATTGCAGGCAAATGTATTTCAATATCAAACGAGACTATCTTACGATTTGTGGACTTCTCATGTCCCTCTGATAGTAATGAAGCTCTGTTTTCCCTTGGTTTCCATGGCACATGGCCCCTCATAGACAGCCCTTCTCACAGCCTGCCAGGGGCTGTCAGCTCTTTGTATCCCAGAGCAGAACTCTGCCTTATTCATCTTGGTGCCCCCACAGCCACTGCCTACTGTGTCCTATGTGTGGTGAATGGGAAAACGAAATAAAAGGCACTTGTTGAAATAGGGGAAAATGTTGTTGGCGAATATAGTACTTACCCTTTCTCAGAGGAGTCGATGGAAAGGTATTCCAGTTTGCGAGAATTCCTAGTCTCCATCTGTCACTTGTTTGCAACTCGATTCTTCACTGGCTGTTTCTATTCTCCCTGACCATAGCATTAATATTGTCATTGTATATGTGCTTGGTCGTATAACCTGTAGATTGAGAGTAAATTAGATAGAGGGACTCTGATTCACTTCCATACCCATAGCTCTTTGAAATGTGCAATGAATGAATAAAACAAAAAAAGGAAAGAGAAAGGGCTGGAAGGAAGGAAAGAGGAAACACAGAAGCAAAGGGTAAGAAAAAAGGCTGAAACCTGGGCAAGGAGAGAAGACATTCAGAAAAGAACTTAATGTGGGTTTGGAGCTCAGCCTGTGCAGAATTTCCCTCCCGGGGACTGAGCGAATGAAAACATCTTGCATACTGAGCTTCCTAAGGTGAACAAGAAAAGAACCTAGGTAAATCAACAGCAATGGTGTGGTCTAATAAGGGAATCCCGGTGATTTCTACTCATCAATGGCAGTTCTTAATTTCTCACAAAGGTCATCTTGCAGAAAAACAGACCACTATTCCCTCCTCCAACCTACACTAGGTTCTTTTCTTGCTTTCTCTGCCAATTTTCTTAACAAACTTGTTTCTATGCCTGGAATCCAATGCCCTGTCCCTTGCTCCTGTCTAAGTCACATCCCCTAAGTGTCATTCCCCAAAGTAACTTGTTGCTACTGGATTTATGATTGTGTCTCTGTTTGTTCACTGCTTTGTGAAAAAAAAAACACAAAAAGCAAAAAACAAAACAAAAAATACAGGACCAATCAAAAATGCCACACACACACGTGCACTGCACAACTAGTTTTTGCTATTATGTCTTTATCCTCTATGTTAATTATCAGCCACCCTTTTTTGTAGACTGACTTTTTATAGACTACAAACCAGCTGTGTTATAGATTGTCCAGAGTCCAAGTTTTATCTGATTATTTCCTTGTCATTGTTTAGCTTAATTCCCTGTTTCCATGTTTCCTATAGATTAAGAGCTCAGTTGATTGGTTTGGCCATTTGCATGCTGTGTATTTCCTATTGCAATACATTAGGACACTCGTAAGGTCCACTTGTCCAGTTGTGGGGGTTCTGAAGCTCAAGCCAGCATGTCTCTGTGTTCTAGTTACATTTTGCCCTTGCTGTGTTGGCTCTATAGGAGTAGCAGTTTTAGAGCTCATTTTTCCTGTGCTTTTATCAACTGCTGGGGCAAGGAAGGGTCTCATCAGCTCTTTACTCCCTGTTGGTGAGCTTCTAACCTGAGCACAGAAACAAGAAGACACAGCTATTCCAATGGAGTTCACGGCATAATAGAGGAGATAACACAGGCCATGCACTGATATTGCTGAACTCTTCTCTGCTCCATCGTCAGTGAGAAAACTAAGCCGCCCTTCCAGAAGCAGCTTTGCATTGCACACTGGCTGGCTTCAGCAGAGTTTGCCCAGGCCCTTCTCTGTGCAGAGACAGTCTGGCCCCAGGATGGGGAGGAACAAAGCCTGCCCCTTGCCCTCTGGGGGCTGGGGGGACTAATTGGAGAGGCAGACATATAAACAGGCAATTGCAGCCCAGCCTGCCAAGCACTCCAGTAGAGGAATAAACAATCTGCTGTGGGCGGTCAGAGGAGAGAGCAATTACCAAAGCCCCTTCTCTACAGAGCCATCTCAGGTGAAAGGCAGCACTCCTCCTCCAAATGCCCCCTGACACTTTTCAATGGCCCCTTTGTGCTTGCAGCAGCCATGACTACATCTTCTTGCTGCATCTGATGCCCAAACTAGAAGCTTCTCTGGGAGACAGATCAACCTGGGCTTTCCCACAGAACTTCACGTTCTTTCTAATTTGCTCAGACCTTGCCACGGCCCAGCTGTACCAACCCTTGGATGGTGGCACATCAAATGCTGTTCAGCCTTCCAAATGTATGCCCAGTGCAGAGTTGAAGACTCCCAGTTTCCTTCATCATGAACAACTAGACCTCCAAAGATGTGCTGGCATTGGGGTGGTCGCTGACTGGGAACAGAGCCCCCACCCACTACTTCCTCCCCTTCAGTCACTGTTGGTGTTGGCCAGTGTCGTGACTCCAACCTCCAGAGCAACGCAATCCACTTCTGGCTAAGAACTAAACATTTTGTGCTCCGGTCATGCTCTGCTAATCCAGGTCAGTGTTTAGTTTATGGCCTTTCAGGATACAAGTTTTTAGAAGACATCTTCTTTCACTTCGGAGAATTTCCTGGAATTAATAGTCTAGCAGAGAAAAATCTTGGCATAAAGACATCAAGGCCACTACGTCTAAAAATATATTTTAAGCATGGTATAAAAGTAAGTGGTTAATCTCAAGTTGCAATTAATTTCAGCCTCTAATCAATTCCTCCTGTGAGGAAAGCACATGAGAAATATGATCTCCAAACATTTAATTCCTAGCATAAGGTCATTCTTTGAGGTATGAGCAGGTCTGGAATCTGTCCCTCCTTACAGGCCTTGACAGTACTGATCTGCTTAGGTATCAGTTTTAATCAAAGAATTATGAGCCATTATCTATTTTTCACACTGAAGAAAAGGGAATATAAATATACAAGTCTGGTCTGGTGTCATCCACAGATCAATTAGGGAGAGAAAAACAAAACACCTAATAGATTTCTCCAAGCTGAGTAGTTTTCCTGTAGTTGGTGCCAACTTCAACATGGCGTAAATGATTATTTAGTAATAAAATGGGCACTTCTGGGAAAATTAGTCATATCTAGCTACAGAGGTACCACTTGAGCTACCATTTTCTGAGCTGATTTTAGAATAAGATAGATGAACACAGTGGTCCGGCTGTTCTGTATCCGTCCTTCCTACATTTCCGGAGTGCGTAAGCCCACCTAGGGGGAGAACACCAAGAAGGAAGGACTGCCCCTGGCAAGGACAACTCAGAGTTGTGTGGTTTGGAATGGCACTGCCATAGAAGACAGACACGTACACTGAAGTAGCCTTCAGGCTAGTTTCAGGTCTGCACTTTTTAAGAGGGGTGTGTGTGTGTGTCTGTGTGTGTATGTGTACCAGGAAGCAACCTTCTCTATCACTCCCCCTCAGGTGCTGTCCACTTTGTTACTTTATCTGCTTTGTTTCTGAGACAGGGTCTCTCACTGAGACCTAGAGCTCCCCAAATAGGCCAGACTGGCTGGCCAGTGACCCCTGGGGATCCTCCTGCCTCCACTTCCCCAGCAATGAGATTGGATTACAAGTGAGTGCTATCACACACTGCATTTTTATATGGCTTCTGGGAATCGAACTCAGCTCCTCGTGCTTCCAAGGCAAGCATTCTACTCTCTGAGCATTCTCAGCTCAATGGCTGCACTTTAGAGGCTGCTGTGGAGTCCAAGCACAGCTGTGCTGGGTGCCAGGCTGCCAGTAGAAACCAAGAAGTTTGAAAAGGTTCTCTCACCTGAGTCAGGCCAGGTGCTTTGTTATGAGTGACTGGCCCCAGCTTTCAGGCACCATCGTGGGACCTTTCAGTGGCTCAACTTGAACCATCGTTGCCCATGAACATTTTGAAATTGTCCTGCTCTTGCCAATATTATTAACACCTGTACTCACCTTCTCCACCAGACAGAAGCATGAGAAACATTCCTTCCAGAAGGAGCTCTCATGATAGCTTTTTAAGGTCAGTGTGCAGATCCTTTGACTTTTGTTTTGCAGGGGAGAGAATCCAGGTACTTCCTCTCTCTCCTCTATAGAGTCTGAAGGTTACAGAGATTCTTTGGATAACACCAGTTCATACAACTCCGGGGAAGCTGGGTTCTGAAGTTTGTCTTTCATTTCTCTCTCTCTCTCTCTCTCTCTCTCTCTCTCTCTCTCTCTCTCTCTCTCTGTGCGTGCGTGCGTGCGTGCATGCATGTGTGTGATCTGCCATGTATCGAGAAACATTTCTGTTGATTGTGGGCAATGAGGACACAGCCATAAGCTCAGATCCCAGCTGGCTGTTGCTTTCAATGGAGCTGCTGAATACTTGTTTTGGACCAAGAAGGTGCATTGTACCTATGAGATTGTCTTGTAGGGTCACAGTCTTGAAGAGAAGGTTGTGTGGTAGATGAGGGCTCAGGACACACCAAGAGTTACCCTGCTTGCATTGCTGCTGCCCTTACACTTCATGCAGGAAAGACTTAATGAGGGTAACATCAGGGGTGGGAAAAGTCAAGGAACTTGGGCAGGGCCTTCTAGGCAAATAGATGATGACTCCCAGTTCAGTGGGGATCAGTGATGTTCAGATTCACAAAGACTCTTTGAGAATAATATCTACGTCTTCTCCCAAATTCTGCCACCCTCCTGAAAAAACCCCAGAGCTGATCTTACATATCCTGAAAATATTATCATTATATAAAATGAGGGGCTGGAGAGATGGCTCAGTGGTTAAGGGCACCGACTGCTCTTGCAGAGGACCCGGGTTCAATTCCCAGTGGTGCCTGCAAACCGTCCTTAACTCCAGTTCCAGGGGAATCTGAAGCCTTCTTCTGACCTCCATGGCATTGCATGACACGAGTGCACTCACATACATGCAGGCAATACACTCATACACATAAAATAAAAATAATAAATAAAATATTAAAATAAATAACTAAATGCAAACACAGATCACCAAATTAAGTGAAATAAAACACTTCAGAAAGACAAATATCACATTTTATCTCATTTGTGGCTTCTAGATTTTATTTGAATGTACAAAATAATGTGTATAAATATGACATGAAAAGACAAGTAAAGCTTTCCAGGGGGAAAGGAGACAAGAAAGAGGGGCATATATATTTTTACAAAAACTAAAAAAATAAAGATATTAAGAAAACCTATCAGAAGATAAAAATAACCACCAATCATGTCCAGCTGTGAACCCTACAAGCAACAACTGGTTTGGCAAGACATGCCCACTGGTGCGATAGGGGCATGAATGTTATGGGAGCAACCACTCACTTTCTGATTGAGTTTAAGGCCCACTTCACAAGGTGGAGTACATACTTGGAAGTATTACCAAGGCAAAGAACCTGTGACCAGACAGGACATGGGCCACAGGGAAAACAGGTCACATGGCCATAGTTAGCCATGCCTTATTTTCGTAGAAATGCCCATTTTATTACTAAATAAACATTTAAGCCATGGTGAAATTGCACTATAATAGACAGCATTGAGCAAACTCCCAATGACTTACTGTTATGCCCAGAGATTAGTGCATCTCTCACCTCTCACCAGAGGTCCTTCTTTTCTTAAAATTATTTATGTATTTTTATTTTTATGTGTATGAGTGTTTTGCCTACATGTGTGTAAGTGCAACCATGCATGCAAAGCCCAGAGAGGTCAGACGACAGTTTTGGATCCCTTAGAATTAGAGTAATAGATGGTTGTTAGCCATCATATGGGTGCTGAGATCTGAACCCGGGTCCTCTGCAAAAGCAGTCAGTGCTCTTAACTGCTGAGCCATCTCTGCAGCCCCAGACAAGCTTCTATGTCATGCTGTCTCCTCCCAAGGCTCAGGGATCATTGTGGAGGAGGTGACAGAAAGATTGTAAAAACCAAAGGAAACTATTTTCTGGACTCCACAGAGTGATTTCACATATGAACCCACATTGCTGATGACAGTATGCACAGGACCTATACAAGCACAAGCCAAACAAACCCAGCATGGTGGGGGTGGGGGTGGTCAAGGAACTCCAGCCCTAGCTGACAAGCTTTTGGCAATTGATAGCTGCTGAGGGAGGGAGAGTCAGTTTTCTTTAAGAGTGTGATACCTAGTGGGTTGACCAGACTCCAAGACTTGCATCTATACCCCAAAGATTTGGGGAACACCAATTAGACTCAATAGACCTTCAAAAAGTAATGATAATAGAGGACATGAAGTTGAGGGTGGGTAGCAAGGTGGGGTGGAGATGGGTTGTGAATGTAATCAAAATACATTGCATAGAATTCTCAAAGAATCAATAAACATATTTTAAAAGAAAAGAAAAACTTGACAGGAGGAGTGTGATGCATGTCTCATAATCATTTTTTCATTTTTCTAAACCTCTCACTAATTTCCAGTGCAGGTATGTCCACAGGCCACAACAGAGAACAATATCTTTGTTGGGAAACTTTAAACTTTATACAGGACATAGTGACCATTCGTCCCTTTGCAATCTGAACACCAACAGTACAAATATGAAAGGGATTATGACAAACTATTTGGTCAGAAGTGTGGCTAGGTCCCATTTCAGAGAACAGAAGACAGTGGCTACATTTTGGCAATGGCAAACTCAGAGTATGGTGTGGGAGAAGATGGAGAAGATGTTCTACTATGTTCTAGATCAACTGGGATGAAGACTGTCACCACACATACTAAAACCTGAGAAGTTATATGACCCAGTGAGTCCCTAATGGCAACTAGGTTTCCAGCCTTCAGCTGCTCGGAATTCCCTGTGGACTGAATAAAATTTGGACTCAACAGAAGCTCCAGCTCTCTCAGTTACCCATATTTTCATGCATGTCTTTCCTAGTGTTAGTGATTTCTTTATTTATTTTACTCTTGTGAGACACGGTCTTATGTAGCCCAGGCTGACCTCAAAATTCCTGTGTAACTAAGACTGACCTTGAACTCCTGATCTCCTGCTTGAGCCTGCCAAGTGTTGGGTATCTGGTTACCTTCCTAGTGATTCTGATATACAGCAGATTTGGGACCCCACAGACTGGTCAGTCAACCACCTCCAACTCCATTGTTTGTGTTAGAGGCAGATTTTCAAGTGAAAGACATAGGGAGAAAGAAAACCAGAACTCACAGAGTTGAGAATTTCAGAAATTTGGGAGCCAGCTAGGACTACACAGCGAGACCTGTCTCAATAGCAATCAAACAAACAAAAACAAAATAAAATAAACAAAGAACTGACAGTTAACCTTTCCTGCAAAAGATCAAGCCAGTCAGCATTCTAGCTCGGATTAGGAAGGGGATCTTGAGCCCCCACCCCTAACTGAGGCGCTATTGACAGTTAATGGCTTCTGAGGGACGGAGAGTCAGTTTTCTTGTAGGTGTGGCCTCTGGTACGCTGACCATGCTCCAGTGGATGGCCCTGCACCCATGAATACATGAGCAGAACAAATTGGGTTATTAAAAAAGATGCCATGCATGGTGGCACACACCTTTAACCCCAGCACTCCGGAAGCAGAAGCAGGCAGATCTTTGTAAGTTCAAGGCCAGCGTGGTCTAAATACAGTTCCAGGCCAGTCAGGGCTACACAGTAAGACCATGTCTCAAAAAACCAAAGAAAATATAAAGAAGACACAAAGTTGGGGTGATAGGGAGTTGGGGATAGATCTGGGATTAGTAAGGGGTGAATATGATCAAAATACATTATATGGCATTGTCAAGAAATTAATAATCTTTTTTTTTGCCAGGTGTGGTGGCGCACGTCTTTAATCCCAGCCAGCACTCAGGAGGCAGAGACAGGCCTATGAGTTCAAGGCCAGCCTGGTCTACATAGTGAGTTCCAGGACAGCTGGGGCTACAGGAAGACCCTGTCTCAAAAAGACCAAAAAAATATTTTTAACGAAAAATATAGGAGTCATTTTTTTTCTGGAAGATGGGAAACAGACCTAGCATCCTCCAATGTGAATACAAAAGAGAACTCCTGGACACAGTTTTATATCCAGGGGTTGGCAGGGAGAGATGGAGAAAGTAAGGCCCAGAGTTAGAAACAGTCTTGGTCAAAGCCTCAGTGGCAATTAGCACTACCCTGGTTGCATTTTCTGTTTCTCAGGCAGAGATCCAGACCCACTCCACAGTTAAAGCTGCGGGGGTGTTTCCTCTCACCTTGCTCATTCATTCATTTATGCCATAAATATGTACCAAGTACTGTGGGAGGCAGTGAAGGCAGAGAGAGAAATCAGGTGCAGGCAGCTCTGTGGGATACTCCCAGACTATTGGGGAGATGGCATGCTGGATAGTATTAGTTGTCAACTTGACACACCTGGGTAGAGGGAGTCTCAGTTGGGGAAGTGCCTCCATTGGACCATCCTGTGGCCATGTCTGTGGGGAATTTTCTTGATTGTTGAGTGATGTGGGAGGGCCCAGCCCACTGTGGGTGGTGCCACCCCTGGGCAGGTGGGCCTGTGTTGCATAAGAAAGCAGGCTGAGCAGAGGCCAGGGGAGCAAGCCAGTAAGCAGCGTTCCTCCATGGCCTGTGCTCCAGCTCCTGCCTCCAGGTTCCTGCCCTGAGTTCCTACCTTGGGCTCCCTCAGTGATGAACTGTGACCTGGGAGATGTAAGCCGAATAAACCCTTTCCTCCCCCAAGTGTAGTGGTCAAAGTATTTTGTCACAGCAATGGAGAAACAAACTAGAACAAATGACTATAACACAAAATTAGATAATGTCCAAGGAGTGATGCTGACACAGAACGCGAAATCCACTGAGGTGAGTGTTTGCTTCCACCTTGAAGAAAACGCTACAGTTACGGTGGACAGGAGACACTTTCTTCCCAAAGGGTCACGTAGATGTTCTCATCACTCAAATCTCAAACATCTAAACTAAGCATAGCCCAGGTAGCTGAGGTTGCTGCTGGTTCTATCTCAGACCACCTCCCTCTGGGGCAGTTCACTATACTTACCTCTTCCGAACCACAGTGGGATGGATTCAAAGGAGAAAGCACGCTGAGAACTCTACTGCGATTTGAAAATCTGGATGAAGAAAGAGCTTTGTTTCCTTCACTTCATTGTGTGTCATTAAACACGCCCTCATATCTCAAATGGGCAGGGAGGGTAAGGGTTGCCTTGGGCCTGGTGGCTGCAGATGTAATCCTGTAGCTCAGTGACTATCCAGCTCCCCACGGTGCAGGAAGCAAAAGTAGCTGTCTCTGACCCGTGGCTTTGCTTTGCAGTGAGTCAATATCACAAAGCAGGGCACGTGTAACACATGGGTTTCCATGGGATCACGTGGCACCTGCGATGGATGTGCAACACTTGCAGATATCTTAATAAGCTGTCTGAGTTTATCTGACTATATCACTTTGTGGCATTTCCACGGGTTCTGATTTTTTTGAGATTTTCCTTTAGCTCTCCACACCAGGAGGGATATGAACTGACACTAGCTCCGTTTTAATGATGTAAGCCCAGGTCTTGAAAGGTGCTGTCAGGAGAATCAGGAGATCAAGGCCAGCCTCAGTTACACAGGTGAGTTTGAGGGCATGCTCAGAGACACAAGATCCTGCCTCAAAATGACAAACAAAAAGAGGGGGTGGTAGTGCTGGACAGCTGGAGAAATGGCTCAGTGGGTAAGAGGGCTTATTGCCCACGCAGGAGAACTTGAGTTTGGATCCCAGCTCCTCACACAAAAGCCAGGTACAGCTACGTGTACCTATAACCCCAGCACTATGGACGGATGCAGAGACAAAAGAATTGCTTGGGTTTGGTGCCTGCCAGTCTAGCTCCATGCTCAATGATATAAGGCAGATGTTGATAGAGCAGGACACCTGACATCCTCCTTTAGCCTACACACACATAACCCCACACACACGCACATGTGTTCACACATATACCTGCACACAAACCTGTGCATATGCCACACAAATATACATACATACATACATTAACACATAAATTAATGAAAATAAATAAAAATTAAATTTAAAATTAAAAAAATAATAGTCCCTTCCTTTCAAACAGATGTTGAAATCATCTGAAAACAAAGTCCTGACTGAAAGGAAGAAGCAAACTCAAAGTCTTATTTAATTGAATACAAGCCCACGTCAAATAAAGTGCCATGCTTCCCACCTAGCACAACAGAAGCTGCTAGCAAATATTGCTAAGTAAAGATTAGATGAATGAGCGAGGCGTGGTGGTGAATGCCTTTAATCACAGCACTCAGGAGGCAGAAGCAGGCAGCTCTCTTGTGAGATCAAGACCAGCATGGTCTACATAGCTAGTTTTAGACCAGCTGAGGCTACAGGGAGACCCTGTCTCAAAAAATTAGATAAATGATTAAGCAAGTGAATGAATTTTCCTCAAACTTAAAGCACATTTGAATTGTGAGAAGAGCTCCCAAAGCCAAGCTCAGCGATATAAGCTATAAGTCCATCTCTTAGGAGCTACAGCCTTCAGGCAAACCAGCCAATCTTTCTTATCCATCCTTTCCTCCTCTGGAAAATAAAGACTAGAAGCTGTTCCTTACTGTGGTTGAATGGATAAAATAATGTATCTGAAATCCCTCTACAGAGAGCCAAATGCTACCCAAGTAAGAAAATCAGAGCTTGCATAGAGCAATCAGTTGATTAATCTCCACAGGAACGAGCCGCAGCTCCTTGCACATCAGATTGCGACCTAAGCCTGACCTCCTCCTGGTGCAACAACTCCAGTGGTTCCTGATTATAAAGGCCCATGTGGTTCTGAGGGCCGGCCAAGTGGCCTGTCTTGGAGGACCAAAGGGTAGAGTGGCCAGTCATCGGCTTGGTTGTTCTGCAGGTAACCAGGTCAGAAACGCTGCTCTGATTTTCAGAAGAGAGAAGTGAAACTCATAGATGGCAGATGACACTGGGAAGGCCTTTGGGATGGGGACTCTCAAGGCATCTTTGAAGAGAAGCCTTTCATGGTTTTCTTGTTTTAAAAATGTTGACAGAAACTTGATTCTCTGTCATCTTTGTTAGTTGATGTAATTTGATGAGGATTATAAAAGATAAGTCTCATTTCTCTCTCTCTCTCTCTCTCTCTCTCTCTCTCTCATTTATTACTAACTTCAATTTGGAAAGAACACCCCTAATAAATGAGCCATGAGAAAAATCAATTTCTTTGAAAAGAGATGAGTCACTCAGGGAAATGGACAAATAATTATTAGTTGCCACTAAAAGTTGACTCTGGAAAGATGCATGGGATATGCATATGCATTTGAGTGCTTAAAAGATCTGCAGTGTGATTAGGGCCACTGCATTCAGGTGTGTGGCTCTTCTGACCTCACTGTTACCCTCTCCCCCAACCCAGAAGAAAGGATTGCTCATTGGTTCCAGATCTCTTAAGAAACATGGTCATTGGAGCACTGAGACTGAGATCATAATGGAAGCAAGGCCGTTGGACACATTACTTTGTCCAGATGCTTCATGTGGGAGCAAGAGTAGCAGAGCAGAGTGCGGTCAGAAATTCTTGGTATAGGAGACACTGAGATGCCATCTTCACTTAAATTGACCTTGAAACTGAACTGTGCAAAGGAATATGCTCACAAGTAATCCCCATGGAAAAATAATGAACTGTACTTGTGGAAGTATCCTAAGGTATTTCATTATGAAGCCATTATTGAAAAGCTGAAGAAATGACAGAGTTTCCAGAAATGGCTTCTGTCAAGGTAGCACACATTGGCAGTGATCCAACACAAACTAATATCAAGCAGACTATATTTTCACTGTCTGCATGACCCCTCATTTAAAACACACACAAATGGAACTGTATTGCTGAATTCCTCCATCCCCAATAAGGCATTCATTTCATGATTAATGGAAGACCAAGTTCTTCTAAGACTGTGGAGCCAATCTAGAAAGCACTCTCAATGATTAATGCCAATGACAATGAACATTTCAGTTGTGGCATGATGAGAAGGAGAAGTCAGCACTGAGAAGGAGGTTGACAGCTAAATTGCCTTCCTCCTTTCTTTCTCTCCTCTTCTCTTTCAAAACACATTTTTCTAGTGTTCTCCCTGTTCCGGGTTCTATAAATACAGCAGAAGGCCAGAAGACCATCCGTAAAGGATGTACACTCATCTGCGGGGATCAGTCTCCAACTGATCCTTCAGGAGAAGGTCTGCTCAGTCATGGACAGATGGCTATAGGCAGAACCTCCCAGCACCAGTTTGCTGAAGAACAAGGTACAGCAACAGCCACACAGAAACACTGAATTGTCCTTGCTTCTAGTCCAGTTTGGCCCACCTCATGCCATGCCTCAGGTCTGGTATCAGTGGTGAGTACCTTCCCAGTACAGCCCAATCACCTCACTTGAGTGGTTTATCTAGAGGCCATACCTGCCTTACAGTACAGCCCAGGGTAGCTAGACAGGAGTCACACCATTTTCCTGTCAGACATTCTTTTCAGCTTCAGTCCTTCCTTCAAAGCCAGTTTGATAGCTGAGCCCCTTTAACCTCTTTACCAATGGAACAGATGCATTTTATTTGGATAATCTAAAATGGTTGTGTGGTGATTTGAAGAAGAATGCCTCCCATAAGCTCCAAGTATTTGGGCATTTTTGTCCCCAGTTGGTGGCATTGTTTTGGGAGGTCTTAGAATGTGGCCATGTTGGAGAGAGCACCTCACTGGGGGTGGGTTAAGAGAGTTCGTAAGCCTTGCCAGATCTCCAGTTGCTCTGTTTCCTGTGCCTGCTTGAAGATGTGAGAGCTTAGCTTCTGCTGCTCCTGCTCCAGCCACCTAGGCCGCCATGCCTCCCTGCTGTGATGGACTCTTGCCCTTTGGAACCACAAGCTAAATGTACTCTTCCTTTTATAAGTTCCCTTGATTGTGGTGTTTCTATCACAGCAACAGAAAAGTGACTAATAAAACTTGCATTCTAAATTTATTCTTTGAAAATGTCATACCTTTATACAAAGCATTTTGAGCATATTCACCTACCAGCACCTTCATTCAACACCTCCTTGTGCCTCTGTCCTGCCTCCCTCCTAGCTTCATGTCCCCTTTTTTGTATTTTGATTTTCCTGCATGCCTCTATTCTATTTACCAACTAAAATATTAGCAAGCCCTATTGTATTTGACACATCATCTGAAGAGAAGAGTAGAATTTTCAGGTGAGAAATGTCAAATCTTATTCTTTTTCCCTTCCCACCAATCCTCTCCACAGATTTAAACTGCAAACATGATCATTAGGAAAACTTTGGTTAATTTATCCTAAGATTGTAAATTTGCTGGTTCTTAAATCTCTTTGGGCTGGGCTATATCTACTAGGCAGTGGGGCCAGTACTTGGGATTTGATGCTCCAATGGCTTGATGGCTTGATATTCTAAAGGAACCATGTCCCACCTTCTTGTTTCTCATCTGTCCTAGGAGCCTACCCCATATGTAAATAAGGTTTGTCCTTCCTCGTTCCTTTTCCTGGGGCTCTGCAGCTACAGTGAGCCCTCTTGTCCCTGGTAGGACATGTCTGTAGCACATATCACAAGCAATGATGTAATATGTCTAATTTATGAAGAACTCTTCAAATTTGAGGGAGGTGCAAACAGGATCAAGGCATGAAGGCAGTTCAACTCAGCTGGCTCACAGACTGAGCAAAAGCATTGTGCTATTATGCTGGAGGGTTAATGTATGTTTCCAGAAGTCAGGAGGAGGAACGGCAGAGAGGCATGCTTACATCTGCAGTTTGTAAGGACCTCTCTGCAGGCTTGGTGAATGTGGATTCCAAAGGTAGAGAGGCCGGTTGGAAGCTCTTCAAGTCATCCTTCTGAGAGATCACAGTGCCTCAAACTCAGCCAGTGACTACAACAATGGAGAAGAGATAAATAAATGAAGGTGCAAATTTTTCTGGATTTAACACACAGGTGAAGTAGATGTCCACTGGGAAAGCCAGGATTTTAACATAACCAATGAGGTAGATGATAGTGTCATTTCTGTTCCATCAAGAAATGTGATAATGCCTGATGCTACTTGGCCTATTTTGCATGTAGAACTCTATTGTGAACTAGATGAGGTTATGGGATGGGGCTGCTAATGACTCAGCTCATCTATTTTATTCTGCTACCATAATTTTTATTGCACAGTTTATTTCCACAGTGTCCAGCCAACCCTGCCCATTTAAAAAATTGCTTTTTATTAAGAAAAATGTTCATTTACTTAGCAAATACAATGACACTGAGTAACTCATTGAAACTAAGAAAACAACAGAACTCATTCCATTCTGAAAAGGAAGTATGTCCATCACTGCAGATCTAATCAGCTTCACATATTAAATGCATCTTCAGGGCTGTGGAGATGGCTCACTGGGTGAAATGCTTGATTCACAAACATAGGGACTTGAGATTGAACCCCTAAAATCCACAAAAATCTAGGCTCAATAGTGTGCATCTGTAATCTCAGAGCTCCTATAGGGAGATAAGAAATAGACGCAGGAGAAAACCCAGAAACTTGCAGGCCAGCTAGCCTGGTGTATGCAGTCCAGTGGCAGACAACAAAAAGGCCTTGTCTCCAGATCCAAGGTTTTCTTCTGATCGCCACCTGTGCACCATAGAACACATATGTCTACTGCACTCACACACATGAACATGCCCATGCAGACACATCACACACAGACACACACACACAGACACACACACACACACACACATGTACACACACACGCACGAAGGGCATCTTGAGATGTCTCAGGAGACTCAACTTTGCCTTTGCTTGCATGGAATACTTCTATGTCCCCATCTCCATCATGTCTGTGTTCTCAAAACTGTAATTATGAGGATCCTGTATTTGACCATATCACCAAAGACTTGGTTTAACACAGTTTGGAGTAATGAAAATTGAACTGAATGGATACAAAAGGAGATTTCTAATGCTACAACTATACTTTCAGAAGGCCCAATGTCGTTTGAAAATAATCAAATACCCATAAATTTTAAAAAATTTGACATAGAGATGAGATTTTATCTAGCATTAAGACGGTTTATACCAAGAAGGATAGGTGGGACCACATCTGTACATATTCATGTTCTACTCCAAGTGTCCTTTCTGGCCATCTCTCAAGTTGAATGTCATGTGTAATTCATGATTATATTAGACTTTGATGTACATATTTAGCAGTTTCAAATTCCAGTTTTTAACTTTATCTGGGACTTGGTTATAGCAAAGAAAAGGGGAAGACTGATGGATAATAAGGAAGGCCAAATGTAGGCAGGATTCATAATCTGATGCTCTGTTCCTCTTGAGTGTTTCTGAGGATTAATTTGTGATTTTGTGTTTTTCTGAGAATGGCCTATGCTGGAACCCTGCAGCCTCAGGGAAAGAATGGAAGCTTGAAGAGAGGACATTAGCTTCTAGTTTGGTTTTATTGGACAGGTCTAGCACTGGAATGAGATAGGTGAACCGTTCACTTTAGTGCAATATTTATGTAATTAAGATAATTTTAAATTTTAATGCACAATTATTTTTCTATTTTTCAGTATTTTTAAAATCAATTGATTTTTTGTATTTCATACAGAACATCTCATCTCAAATAATCTTAATCATCTTTATATCCCCATCCCCACTTGCACCCTCCCATAAGCATCCCCAGAGTCCATATGCTCTGTCATCCCTGTTACTGCCTACTGTGTTGTCAGTGCCCCCAGCTGTTCCCCAGTGCAAGTCTATCCACTGCATCTAGTCAGCCTATCTAGAGTCCCTTGTTTTAGGAAGATCAGCTCTTTTTTATCTAGCAGCAATCAGTTACCCACATTACCCCAGAAAAGATTGGGGTCTGCTGTTCATTCTCCCAGTTCTATGCTGAGTTACTGTCTGCCTGAGTTTGCATGGGACTTGTATATGCTGACACCTATGCCATAGACTCATATGAGCAGGTTCCCAGGAGCTTTTAGGACTTTGTTTCTATATGGTCATGTACCTCTTCCCTGCGTCTTAAATCTTTCTGCCCCCTCTTCCGCGATGGTCCCTGAGCCTTGGGTGGGTGAAGTTTAATAAAGGAGTCCTGTCCAAGGACCATTATTTAGCAGACTTTTGATCTCTATGCTTTGGCCATTTGTGACCTTTTGTGTTCCTGGCCCTTTGCTGCATGAGGGAGCTTCATTACTGAGAACCAATTCCTTAGTGTCCTCTTCTTTATCCCTACTTCATGTTCTATGATCTTTAGGTGTAGAGGTTGCATTGCAGATGTGTCCCATAGGCCTGGACAATTTACAGACAATGTCCATGTGTGACCAGTTGTGGTACTTGGTAAGATCTCTGACTGCTCTGGCCATGTGTATTAGGTTATGTTATAGTACCACACTTGAGTTTCCTCCCTTTGAGTGGGCTTTTAGTCAAATTAGGTAGCTGTTGATTGCTCCCAAGATGAAAATGCCGCTATTGCACCAATGACATATGCTGAATGCACTCTTATTTTAAAACCTCAGAATTAACATGAAAAGTCTGATAACCACAATATCAAAAATTTAGAAACAGAATCCAACCTTGCACTTGTGCAATCATAGCTCATTCATCTTACCCACATCCTGGTCCTGTATGAGTAAGACTTCATTTACAGAAACAGGCAGTCAGTTCACAGATGTAGTTTGCTGAGTAAAATTTTAAAATATGCATTGGAATAGTATTTATCTTGACCATCACCTTAAAACACAAGACAAGCACCTCACTAGCCCACCAAGTTCGAGCCCTGCAACCAAGCCAGTGGATGGTGTATGAATTATCTTTCCTGTTGATGTGACCAAATACCTGAGAAAAGCAACCAAAGGAAGGAGGGTTTCATTTTGGCTCACAGTTAGGTGGTACAGTCCATGATGGGGCAAGGTGTGGCAGTGAGAGCAACTAGCTATGGCATTAAGATCATGAGGTCACTGGTTGCATTGTGTCCACAATCAAGAAGCAGAGAGAGATGAATGCTGCTGCTCAAAATGCTTTCTCCTTTTTAGCCCGTCCAGGACACCAACCCATTGGATGACACTACCCACATTCAGGGTGGATCTTCCTTCTATGTAAATACTCTTACAGATACATTCAGAAGCATGTCTCCTAGGTGATTCCAAAGCCAATCAAGTTGGCAGTGAAAATGAACCACCAAGTACTGTATTGGATTAGGTTTTGCTAGTTAAAGCTATGAAGTAAAAAGGCAACTGAATGAGCCTTTTCCAAACAGCACTTTATGCCTGGCTCATGTGACACATAAACCTTTCTTGGTATCTCTAGATTCACCTAAATTACTTTGTGGCTACTAATTAAAGCAATCTTAAACTAAGATATCATTGAAAAAAGAACATTTTATTGTCAATTTAAAATTAAATGGAGCCAGTCCATTGTCTCCTTAATTCTACCATGCCAGTGAAAGGAACAGAAGCTTCACTCTTGGGCACACAGGAGCAGAGCTCCCTACACCTTCAGTGCCCCAAACTCACCACACACCTACTCAACTCAACTCCCAGATCTTGTGAGCATGCTCCCTCTATGTAAACTGCTTTCTTTCCACTTGGCTTCTCTAATTTGTTTTTACAGGTTATTTTAGTATTGGCTCAAACTTTCGGTAAAGAATGTGCAATTATCATGTGCATGCAATTACACTCCTACCCTAAAACACAGCACAAGATTAAACACACACACACACACACACACACACACACACACACACACTCATGCACATGCCCATACACCATAATCTGACAATGGGAAAAGAAAGGGAGGTAGCATTTTAGAGGAGGAAGGAGTATCTAAATCCATAGACCCAAGGAAATGGAATCCAGTCTGGGAGGAGGGATAACTGAGAATCATCTCCATCACAAAATCTTCCATAGAGCCAAGAATTGACCAAACAAGCACCCCTGGAACTGAGGTACGAAAAGTGATTCTCTGGAAATTTTCAGGGGATCTCTGGACTGGAGAACATGAAAAAGTTTTGAGGACAGTAGTTTTGCTAAAATTAGACAATTGTATGAATGCTGAAAACAAAGGCTCTCAGAACACTTGCACCTCAAACATTACCTTCCCAGCAGGAGACAGCCTAAGGCAGCCTTCTGGAACGGGATATGCATAGAAGGTAAGAGAGGTGGACAGCACCGAGGGCTGACCTCAGAGTGTGCTTCTGGCATTAAAGAATTCAAGCCTGCAGTGTGCTACAACGGGAGGAAAAGAGAAGAGATCCGGCATCCAGGAGACTTTATAAACATTACATAGTGGTATTAGCATGATAAAGGAGATGATCTACACCATTTTAAGTGCAGTTCAGTGACATGAAGCACCTTCAAATTGTTAGATCACTGTTACCACCTTGCCCCAATCCCTAGCAATACACCCCTCTCTACTTCGCAACTTCTGTTTCAATAAATTTCCTTATTCTAATGTCATCTTTGTTGTGAAATCACAGGGTATTTGTCTTCTGGAGACTGGTTTATTTCACTTGACATAATGCCCTTGAGTTTTCTGTCACAGCACATATCAAATTTTCTTTGTTTTCAAGGATGACTTATATTCTGTTGCATGAATGGACCCTATTTTGCTCATCCACTCATCCAGCCATGGACACTTGAGTTGATTCTTCCATTGTGCTCTTGTGAATGGTACTGCTGTAAGCATGGGTATGTAAATATCAAAGTGCTTCCTATCATGTAGCATTTGCACATGGTGATTCCAAGGAAAGTTTCATCACAGCAACAGTAAATGACACACGCAAGTCCCTTTGGAGTCTCCAGGTGGTCATAGCATCTCAAAGGATGCAGGAAGCAAAGGACTAGGCATGGACTTGTAGCTCATCCATCACTTTTAGCATCTCCGCATGAGCATTTTGGTTGCTGTTGTGACTTTTTTAGTCTTAATTTCTTCCTGCAAACAAAGACATAAGTCCATTTCTGCCACTTGTCCAGTGCTATTTCTCAATGTGATATTACACAAACCAGCAGATGTGGAAGTCAATTCAAAGTAGAACTCATAAAGATGGTCTGGAGATATGACTCAGTAAGTAGGCCAAGTGCTTGAAGTATGAACATGAGGACCTGAATTCTGATCCCCAGAACCCACACAAACCTTAAATTGAGAAAGTTGTACAAATCGAAATATCAAGAGCAATCAATTGTTTTAATTGCTCCTAAACTAGCTTTCCTTTTTTTTTTTTTTCAAATTGAATAACCTGACAAATATACAGTTTGGGAGATTTGGACCAATATCTAATAGTGTACAGGGGACAAACAAAATCATGGCCCTCATAAGAGTAGGATTCTGTGTGGCATGGTGACATTGCTCCTTTAGGGAAGAAATCCAATAAGAAAGGCAGCTGAACTGCCTTTACCTCTCATCCAGCACTGCGCTATCAGAATGATTTTGTTAGGCACTATCCTCTCTCCTGAAGACCAAGGACATGGAGTCCAGACTGGGACCACCGTCAGTCCTGCTGTGAGCAAGCCTTCTCATGTGTTCTTCAACATGTACACATCTCTTTCCCCATCTCTTTCCGCTTTGATCTTTTTTCCTTTATGCTCCTTTCTTCTCTTAAGTGATCTCTACTTCCTCTATACTTCTGTTTCCTTTCATTTTCATTTTATTTCACTTATTTTAATTTTTAATTACACATTTTTAAAGATTTATTTTATTTTAAAATTGTGTATATCTGTGTATTTGTGTGTATACATGTGTGTCAGAGAGGGCACCACAGAGACCAGAAGAGGGCACTGGATACCCCCAGAGTTGGTGGTTGTGAGTTACCTGACATGGGTGCTGGGAAGCAAACTGAGGTGCTCTTAACTGCTGAGCCTTCGCTACAGTCCCAAAGAATTAAATCAGCATTCTACATTCATTTTCACATTCGACCTTGATATTATTATTATTACTATTATTTGTGTGTGTGTGTGTGTGTGTGTGTGTGTGTGTTTTCAAGGCACGGTGTGCATGCAGAGGCCAAAGGAACCCTGTGGGAGTCAATTCCCTCATTCTTTTATGCCAGCCCCACATCAAATCCTGGCCATCGGGCTTGGCAGCAAGTACCTTAAATGGCTGAACTGTTCACCCTCGAGCAACATTTTTTGTACTATGTACAATGGATTAAGCCCTGTGTAAGAATCTAGATAAACATAAAGAAAATGCAACCCTTGTCCTCAAAGTGCCTATCTTATTTATTCTTTAAATATAATAAAGATGTCGATTCTTTCTGTATTATCAGTGCACTGTCAGTCAAAAGTTCAACTATTTTTTAATGTTATTTGGTGAGCTAGTTTTAAAAATCCACATGGAAGAACAAAGAGGCAAAAATAGCAAAGCTGAGTCAAGATGAGAGTGAAACCCCGTCTCAAAGAAATCAGGAAAAAAGAAAACAAAAATAGCCAGCAAAATTTTAAGAAGAAAAACACAAAAAGGGGATTCTTCTCTGTAGGGTATCTTCTCATAAAGCTGTAGCAATTATCTTAACATGATATCGCACAGACATAAACAGACCCGTGGCAGAGTTCAATGAACTCAGACCTAGATCCACACATATGGAAACGACTTATAACTGCATTCGTCAGCTTTTTATCACAGTAACAAAATAACTCAGGCAGGCTACTTTTATAAAGAAAATAGATTTAATTGGGTTCATCATTCTAGAGGTATAGAGCTTAGGGGCTGCATCTAGTGGCAGTTTTCTTGCTAACCAAATCCTGAGGGAGCAAAGCATAACCGATGCCATGAGAGAAAGAGCACTCATGTCTCTGTGTGTCTCCCTCTGCTTGTTATAGAGCCACAAGGATTTAACCATGGCAATGCCATAACAGCTCTATCTAACCTTAAAGGCCCCATCTCTAAAGTTCATAGATTAAGGTTCCCACTGCTTCAGCCCATTAAGGTAAGATTTCGGATTAACCTTTTGTATGAATTTGTGAGGGGACGATATCATAGCAATAACAAAGACATACACAAATCAGGCAACAAAAGAAGACGTGAAAAATGATACTGTGATGGTTGATTATCCACAGAAAACCAAATATAAATAAGTATATACCTTTATCTCCAACCACATATAAAAATAAATCCCAAGTGTACTAGAGTGCTAAATATGAAAAACAATTAAGTATTTAGAAGAAAATAGAATGGAATGCCATCACGGTATTATATTAAGAAAAGAATGCCTTCCTTTGTTATAAAATGTCACATAAAGGTAATGTATTTTGAGTATATACCCCCCACCCACAACCTTCACTTTTTTCACCCCTCTCTCATGCTATTAACTTATTTTGCTCCCCTGGAAAGCCTTTCATGGCATCTGTACGTATATGATTTTATGTATCTATCAAATCTAAGATCTGCAAATTATAGAAAACATAAGATATTTGTATGTGAAATGAACTTAATTCTCTTAATATGATGATCTTCAGTTGCATCCATTTTCTGCAAACATAACTTCAATCTACTTTTTGGTTGAAAAACAAACTCCATTGTATATATCAACTACATTTTCTTTACCGAGAAAGGAATTCTTGGGAGCTGGAGAGATGGCTCAGCGGTTAAGAGCAGTAGCTGCTCTTGCAGAGGACCCAGGTTTGATCCCTAGCACCCACATGGCAGCTAACAATCATCTTACCTTCAGTTCCAAAGGATCTGACTTCCTCTTCTGGCCTCTGTGGGCATTGCACGACACAGGTGCACCACAGGTACACTTACATACATGCAGGCAATATACTAGTACATATAAAATAAAAATAATAAATAAAAATTCAAGAAAAAGATTCTTAACCAATTCACAAAAAGCTCAAATCATAAAGGAAAGGGTTAGTAAGTTTTGATCATGTTAAACAATAAAACATCTTCTCAATAAATACCACAGAGTGAAAAAAAAAAGCCAACAGCACAAGAAGATGCCTGTGATGCACAGAGCTATTAATGTGCAGAAGAAGTAACTCATAATACCAGAAAAAGGCAAGCAACTCAAAAACAGCATGACGGTTAATAGACAATTTCAAAGAGCAGAAACCCAATAGCGCCTAAGCACAGGAAAATACATTCCACCTCACTAGTCAGAGAGACACAAAGCAAAGCAAGCAAACCAAAAAATAAAAATAAAAAAATAACCACAGTTACACATCCACATAATTGATACAGCTTTAAAAGTCTGATAATGCTAAGTGTCTTCAAGATAGGGAAGGGCAAAAACCCCAAAACAGCTAGGAAGAGAGTAAAAGTGGAGTGCAATGGCTCATGCTTGTGATTCCTGCATGCGGGAGGCTGAGGCAGGAGGATTACTGTGAGTTCAAACCTTTCCAGGACAACGTTGTAGATTCCAGGTCTGCCTGGGCTCCAGAGTGAGACTGTCTGAAAAAAAAAGAGGAGAGTGTAAAATGGTACAGCCTCGGGGAGCAGTATAGAAATATCTCTTGGTATTGAAAAAGGAACACAGAGCAGTTCTACATCAAGGAAAGAAACACTCTAGAAAGATGCTTTTCACTGTACATAGGCAGAACTGTAGATGATCTTGATTGCAACATTCACCCCACTAGCAAAAGTTCATAAATAAGAAAGATGAGATTAGATACATTGAGGGATGTTCACAGAGCAGAATACTGCACAGCAGTAGAAGTGAATAAACTCTAGGCTTGCTATGTTCACAAAAGCCAAGAGCACAATATTCACTGCAGAAACAATACGTGGTTGTCACCATGAAGTCAGAAGAAGCCCACAGAAATGAATTTTAAGAATATTTGATCTTACAGTAAAATATTTTAAAACATACACGAGAATGATAAAAATCTGAGTTTACGGGCTAGAGAGATGGGCTCAGCAGTTAAGAGCACTGGTGTTCTTGCAGAGGACCCGGATTTGATTCCCAGCACCTACGTGGCAGCTAGCAACCACCTGAAACTCCAGTTCCAGGGGATCTGACTCCCTCTTCTGTCCTCCTTGGACACTGCCTGACATGAAAGAAAAACAATAGAAATCTCAGTTTAAGATGCTTACCTCTGAGAAGGACAAAGAATTAGAAATTTTCCCAAAAGCTTCAAGTAGATCTTGAATATTTTGTGACTTAGTAAAACATCTGAAGTAAATGTTTGAATTCTTAAAGCATGAAGATAATTTCCATGTTACTTTCCACACTTTTAAAACAAAAGGTTTGAAATATTTCATAATTCATAAAACCTAGTTAAGAATATTGACCAATGATAATTTGGAAAAATAGAAGAATATAGACTTGATTCTGAGGGAACTGGAGCTATGAAAGGTTTATGAGCAAAAGAATGTTTGGATGATAGTCCTGTTTTAGAGACAGACCCATAAAGAGAGTAGTTAGGAAGCTGCTCAGTGGTCTAGGTATGAGATAGCAAAGGTCTGAGCATGCTCAGAGGCACCAAGATTGGAGAAACAAAGGAGACGAATTGGGGAGACACAAGAGAGATAGAAGAAATGGGATTTGGCTTTCATATCAGACCTCAGAAAGCCTGCCAAACTTTTTCTATCTTGAAAACCTTAGCAGAGAGCAAGAGAGAAAACACTGTCATAAATTATAGAGCCAAGCCCTAGGTCTCTCATTGTTACAGTAATAAAAAGAAATATTTATTGAACAGCTCAGTTTTAGTTGGGCAATTTATTACATAGAAGCAGGAAGAAGAAAAACAGAGATCTTCCTCCTACAGGTAAGAGCCTGTCTGCAGCCTGTCTAAGAATACATGACCCTCCCCATATTCTGCAAGGAGGATTCTGGGCTGAGCACACCCAGAAATCACTTCCACATCGGGGGAACACCCAAAAGAAAAATCGCTGGCAAGAAGAAATGGCCATTCTGGCTGATCACTCATCCAGGGCCCAACTAACACTGGTTATGAAATCACTTTTTAAAAAAAATGCAGAGTCTGCTATATCCCAGGCTAGCCTTCAAATCACTATATAGTTGAGAATGACCTTGAACTTTTGGTCCTCCTGCCTCCACCTTCCCAGTGCTGGGATTACAGGTGAGCATCACCACACCTAGCTCATCAGAAGTCACTTTATATTTTAATAATTCACAACAACTACATTAATGTACTAACCCACAAAGTCAAACTAGCCTCAGCTTCGCAGTGGCATGACTGCTTTCTGGGGCCAGTGTTGCATGGCGTGGTTCTTATGGACTCTTCCATGGGATCTGATGGGTAAGGCTTCACAAAAGACTATGTAGCCAAGCATCAGACTAGCTCATTTGAAATGTCTTTTCTTGCATTGGGTGTGGTGTCACACTACTCAGGAGGCAGAGGCAGGCAGATCTGTGTGAGTTCTAGGTCAGCCTGGCCTACATACTGAGTTCCAGCCAGGGATATACAATGAAAAATGAAACCTTGTCTGAAAAATAGTGTTTTCTTGTTTTACTAGGTTATGCAATTTCACACACACACACACACACACACACACACACACACACACACACATTATCCTGGTGAAGATGCCCAGGCCTAGAGCTATTCTGTGCTCTCTCCTGAATCACAGACTATGTTGATGCGTCTTACAGGACTACGCATCCAATTCGTGTTTCCCCATATGCCCTTCATCAGGATTCTTCAAGGGAGTATATCAAAGTATTAAGATATAGAGCACAACTTGTCAAATGACATGTCACCTAGTTAAACATTTTTTATGTTATGAATAAAATTAAAAGAACCCCCTGTGGCTAAATCACTTGAAGAACTGAAAAGAAGTGATGCTAGGGCAGTAAGAGTCCTGTGGCCGGGGGAGCATTGGCAAACTTTATTAAAAGCCAGCATCTGAGCAACCTCTTAGCCAATTCTGGCAGCAGAGACTCACAGCCAGGGGACAGCCGAGAACTCAGGAAAAGGCTTCAAAGAACACCAAAAGCTGATTCCCCAACAAATTGAGACGTCAAATGCCTTTTCTTCTTCTTTTCTTCTACCCACTTTGTAACGGTTCAGTAGGCACCTGTAGGAATTTTGCACTTGTCAGTACGTTCTGTGATTGGGATATCTCCATTTGATGAGTCCTTTCAAAGCATTTATTGACAGAGAACAATTAGATTATAGATATGACTGCTTATTTGCTTTTTTTGGCATGTGCTCATTGCCATGCTCCACCCCCCCCTGACTAGCTTCCCTGGGCTAATAATGCACCTGCTGTCTTATATGTCACTGTGGATCTGAAACGGAAGTAAATGATAGCAATGACTCCTCTCGGGGCTGGAGAGTTGGCTCAGTGCTTAAGAGCACTGATTGTTATCTCAGAGGACTCAGGTTCAAATCCTAGCATCCATATGGTCGCTAACAACCGTTGGTCCACAACTCCAGTTCCAGCGGATTTGACCCCTTATTCTGACCTCCATGGGCAGTGCATGACACAGGTGCACTTACATACATGCAGGCAATGCATTCATATATGTAAAATAAAAATAAGTAAAATGTTTTTTAAAAGAAATGACTCCTCAAATTGTATATCTTTTAAACATTCTTTCCTTAAGTAGAGAATGTATATCACCCAGTGTGAATCAAGAATAAGCACCAAAATTCCCTGAGATTTAACCTTCAGCTCTGAGTTCTTTGCTGAAACCTAATGAGTTCTTCAGTCACTCAAAGATAATATTTCATGGATGAATTTTACAGAGTAGATTGGCTTCCATATTCTGTTGGCAACAGCCATGTCAAAAAGGCCCAACAACTCAGGCAAGGTGGCTACGGTCCACTGACAGAAAGCCACAGGGCGTGTTTGCAGAAGCCACTGAGAGGAATGCCTGTGAGGGAAGCAGGAACAGAATTATGAGGGCCTCTGGGCAATAAGCTAGGAGACAGAAGGAGAAGGCATCATTCCACATTATGAAGGTGGCATAAACTGGAGCTCTCAAAGTCGGTTCTCTTGGGCCTTTTTGCAGCAGGTTTGGGGGTCATTTCCTCTTCAGAGAGTTTGAATAGCAAGCTATGAACTTTGAAATTAATTTTGAAGGAAAATGAGGGATTTGTCCAAAATTTTAAATCTTAAAATTGAAAAACAGCCTGGTATTTACACAGGCAGAGCGGGAGCTTGATGGATGGTTGGCAGGCTGCAGAGGGGGCTGGTAGGTGGAAGCCCACTGAGGAGCCCATCAACAATTCAAGAAAGAGGACAAATCTGGGATGAAACGGTGAGAGGGTGGAGTACAGGGAACCAATCCAAGACATTTTTAGGCAGTGAAGGTTTGGATGTAAAGGCTGAGAGTTGCGCTTAGCATTCCTGTTTAGATTCCTCCTAGTATTATCTTGATAAGAAACAGTACAGGGTCACAGCTAGCTTTGCAGCCCTTCTCTTTAGGAATGGACCGCTGCATCCTTACTGCCCCCCCTCTGCCACCAGAACCCCTGTCATAAAACATTACAAACTTCCAAGCATTTCCCGGATTACATAAATACCTCTCCTCACAGGACTAGGAGTATTGTGAAGGTGTTAAAGATTACCTAATTTCATTTGAGCCTTAAGTTTCAAGTGCCTACTGCAAAGCACTGAGTCTTTACTAAATATCAGTTGAACAGATGAAAAAAATAACAAATAACAATGATGACCTTTGCTGGAACAGTCTGAACATGAAAAGGTTGAAAGCCCAATTACATGAGGAAAATCATGAAGGGGAAGTGAAATAGTAAAGCGCAATCCTCTGCCTTGGCCGGCCATTTCATTGCTTATGGGCTCTGTAAGAAATCTCACTCCACTCTAGATAGGCTGACTAAACACCGGTGGATGAACATGCACTGAGGGACGTCTCGAGACACTAACTACGTAATAGGCTTTAATACAAATAACAGAATGTATGATTTCGGGGGGGGAGGTGCCAAAGGGGAAGGGGGTATAAAGATGATTTTCTGTATAAAATACACAAAAATTCAATAAAAAAGAAAAGAAAGGAAATCTCACTCCAGATAACCATTTTCTCTGCAGGCACAGTCAGCATGGCAAGTCAGCTGTGCTCTCATCACTCTGCTCTCCTCCTGTTCTCCATGTACCCAGCCCTATTGGCTGCTTATTCACTGTCACATTTCTGAAGTCCAGTATGTGAGGTCATTTTCCTCAATAGCCAAGTTCTTCCATCTTTATCACTTTTTAATTTCTTTTAATGAATGTCTTGTAAGCCAGGTGAGGCGGCACACGCCACGTAATCCCAGCCCTCAAGAGGCTGAGGCATGAGGGTCACAAATTCAGGATCAACTGTGAGCTACATAATGGTCGTGTAAAGATGTCTTTCTTTGCACGTAGGAGTACTTTTATTTCTATTGTGTAAATTTCATCTGTTGGCTTCAAAGTTGAAGAGAACAAGAGTCAAGGCACCTCTCTTGTGCCCTTGTTTTGGGGAAGGACTCTTTCCTCTGTTGAGAAAGATGGTATCAGAAATGTGTAACTGGTTCTACAAGACACTTACCAGAGTGTTTCAGCTTTGTCTTTCCTGGTACTATTCTACGGAGTTACCTTCAAGTCCATCCGTTCCCAGCTCCATTATTTACCTAGGATTGCATTTGGCACCATAACTTTTTATGCTTTGCTTTTCTTCTCCAGTTTGCCATGGATTTACTGAGAGTTGATGTCAGTCCTTAACTAACTCACTAGGTTTTGGTTAGCCATAAGAAATGAAGACCTTCTCAGAAACAACCCTACAAGGTTGCCAAACCCTAGAGCAAACCTGGCATGGAGAAGGAAGCTGCAAGCAGCTAACTACTATCCCTGACAAATGCCTAGACTCTGAAAGCAGTCTTCTGTTCAGTGATCCCGTGAGCACCCCGATGACTTGGTCAAAGGAGTCCACGGATCTTCCCTACTCTCAGTTCAACTACTATCTGAGATCTTCCTTCCATAGCAACAATGAGACCCGTACATGACAGCGACCTTATTCCACCACTGTGATCTGTGTTTTTTAAATGAGCCTTTTGAACTATTTAAAAGCACAAGCCCTTGGGGATTATGCTCGCACAAGTATGCAAAAGTTATAAAATATAGGAAACAAACCAACTTTCTTCAAGTCTGAATTTCAGCTTTTGAAAAACATATGAAATACAGAACAATTTTCCTAATGAGGTCATTTTTGATACTTAATCAGCTTTCATGAAGAATGATGAAATGATGGAATGTGAAAGCTTTCACCCATTTGCTTAATCGGATTCACCTATATTGGCCTGTGAGTCTTCAGGGCTACAGGTTGCCATAACTATCATTCCCAAGTTCCCAGAAAATGTCTGCATTTGACAGGACACTGACACTGCGCAGGGTTTTCTGTGGGTGTGGGTGTTTGAGCTATGCTGATTGAACTCCTGCCAAAGTTTGTATATATATTCCCAGAAAAGGCTAGTCCAGACCCAGGGCTGGTTTCGATCACTAACAGATCTGAGGTTTTCATAGCAAGCAGGGTGTTTGAGGAGTGGGAGGGGTGTTGGTAATGGTAGTAGTGATGGTTTTGTATTATTTTCACCAATTAATGCCTAGACTGTAAAAAAAAAATTGGCCTTAGCACTTTGGGCGGCTTTAAAGAGCAATATAGATACACCTTCTTATTTTCTTTTTTCTTCCAGTGAGGATTTTCTACTCTTTGCATCTAGATTTAAACAGACAGGACAAGATTCAATGGAGATGTGGACTGGCATATGGAAGATCATGTCTTTACTTCCCTTTGCTGTTGGCTTACTGTGTGACTTTGGCAAGTGCTTCACTTTGCTACGTCCCAGGTGGATGTGGGCAAAATTAAGTTGGTAGATCTGATTATCCTGAAGATCACATCTAGATTAACACAGTCATGAATCACTGGAACAGGTAAACTGCTTCCTTTCTCAAAAGTGATCTTGGTTGAGTTGAAGGTGATGTACTTCTGACAATAATGAAAGCTGGGAATCTAGTATGTCTTTGAAACCCCATGCTGGAAAAAAAGACAGGTCTGTAATAACAATTCCTGCCCCGGGAGCTGGACTGAGACTCTTGGTGTCTGACTTTATTCCATTACTTCTTTTGTTTTCCTTGTGTGTTGGCACTGACTGGGAGAAAGAGGGCAGCACTTCTTCTCACAGGGCTGCCACTGGCTAGGTGCACTTTCCCCTTCATTCCTCCAGGCTCTTCTCCAGTGCTCTAAGAGCTGCTCCCCACCATGGAAGCGCTGGGAGCATGTGTACAAATCAGCAACATGTCACCTCTTCAAGAATCCACCACAGATGCGTGCTTCTCACCTTGGTCCGTATGAAAGACATCAGAATAAGAAGACCTACAGCAAGTTCCATGGGAATTACATGACAGCTCAAGTCAATCTCCCTCATCACCTTTACATCACCAAGGCAGGTGATGTGTGCAAAATACTGTATAAACTCTACAGATCATTAGTTGAGGGGCATATATCACAAGGGTGTTATGTCATGAGAAAGACCTTTGAGACTTGCTAGTGAGGCCCCAAGTAGTAGATGAGCAAAGTGAGGTCAAGTCACATGTGTAGGACAAGAATGTACCATGATTTTACTCATTCCTCACAGAGTGGGGTAAATGGGTTCTGACTCTGCCTTCCCAGAAGTAGTTGCTGGCAAAACAGAGGGGTGGAGGCGAATGCTGACGGCTGGGAATGTTTAGGTGGAATTATCACTGGAAACTATCCTCTCACAGGACAGGAAAGGAGAAAAAGTGAGAATTATAGATAAACACGAACTTGGCCAGGAGTTCTGCTTCATAAATAAAAATTCTGAAGGGACTCTAGAGCACTGAGGAATCCCTTCCTCCTCACAGCTGAGCTTATCCTACCATATATTATGCCTTCAGATGAAGAAGACAAGCCTAGCATTCCAAAAGTCTGCCTTGCTCATTCAACATTCAGTATTCAGCAAATGTACATGGTGTGCTTGCTTGGTTGGGTATTATGCCAGGTGCTAGGGACAGGTCAGAGGCACTATAGCCTACAAGTGCATGTGAACACAAGTGCATCACAAAAGAAAGGAGCCATGGGGCATCACTATCTATGAAAAGCTTCTCAGAGGTGAGACTTGACTTGGGCCTTGCGTGGACACTAACTCAGCTGACAAACCAGAGACAGTAAATACTGTCTCATGGATTCCTGTGCATTTTGGGTGATTTATTTCCTCCAATTAATAGATGAAGAAATGGAGGTTCAGAGGGATTTGCTGGCTTAACTGATGTCACATAGTTATTTCCATATCTCCACCTAGTTTAATGAGACAGCAAAGTTTGTAATCTTAATTGGTGTAAAGCTACTCTGTCATTTACTCAAAGGGAATGTTACAGGGTCATAGACTGGGTCCTGACAGTTCACATAACAAGCCATGTTCAGCCACTCACACATCCTCAATATTCCAACTAAAGATGCAGTTAATATTGGAACGCGGATATGAGATTTATTCAATGTGGCCACACTGGGAAGAACAAAGAGGTCCAGGGCCACCACCACCCCCAGGTCCATCTTCCAGGTCCTAACAGAGGCTGAAGTTTCAATAGAGGGCAAGAGGTGTGGATAACTAAACAGTCCTGGTCAATGTGAGGTCCCACCCATCATTAACCATCACTGTCTCTGTCCATTCCAATTCTCCTGCAAGGTCATCTGACAAGTTGTCAGCATTGTGTGAAATATCTCCTTGGGAGACAAGCTTTCCCTCTGGCTGGCACCATGTTTCAGCCTTTTTCTTCCCACATAAGACTCTTGGGGAAATTCCAACGTTTTGCTGGGGTGGGGGGCGGGGGGCTGGAGCAAAGTTTCAATAGTCTGAAACAAAAAGGAGCTAAAGAGAGGGGCACAACTGTCTCTCTTTTGAAAAAAAATTTATTGACCTTTTGTACATTTCCTACAACAGTTCTTAATCAAATTCAGACCCCCTCCCCCATCAATGCCCTCCTACCCCCATCCCACTGGACCTCATGTATTCCACTGTACATGTTAAGTCCTATCCAGTCAAGCATTTGTACCCAGATGTCCTTCAGTGCAAATTCATCCACTGGAGTCCAGTCAGCCTATCTAGGGATCACTGGTAAGGCATGCTCTCCCTCATCCAGTAGTTAACACTCTCCAATAGTTCCCAGACTAGGGCCGACCCACCACCCATTTCCCTTGCTCTTCTTTGATTGAGTTGGCATGGGTCCTGTGTTCAATGCCAACATTGCCACAAGTTCACATGTGCAAGCTTGCAGTGGTCTGAAAGCCTCTGTTTTCCTATGTTCATGGACCTAAGTGACATATCTACAGTGGAACCTCTCTCTCCACCTAAGATTCATGGAACATAGAGGAATTGGGGGTGGGGGGAGTTGAGAGAAAACCAGTGCATCCCTCAGCTCTCACTAGTGAACCTTCCTTATACAACAAATAGCGATGCACACAGAAGGCCACAACTGGCCATCTTTATAGACTAAGACACAACAGAGTGTGTGTCTCTGGATAGGATTCCTGTATCAAACCTCTCTCACAGATGTCTCTTTAGAAGAGAGAGGGAATGAGAGGAATACTGTGTTCAAAAGTGCAGAGGCCTGGAAGAAGCTGGAAGCTTTGCTCCAGAAATAAGGAACTTCTCAGTGGTAATTATAAAGCTAGACAGTCACAGAGAAGCACGTTGTTACTACTTTGTTGTTTTGCTTTGGTTTGATTTATTTTGACTTGGTTTGTTTTAGCAGCATTCCTCAAGGTACACTGTAGAGAGTGCATTGTAAGGACGTGAGGCTGGACTAAATATAGGAGTAGCAGAGGCATAGATAAAGTGACAGATTAGATAAGCTACTTGGAAAACAGAAGCAATAAGAGTTGGTGATAGATTGTGTGTGGGTTTGGGCTATGGAGTCTCAGATGTCATTTAGATTTCTGGCTTTCCTGATTAACACGTGTAGATCCTGTTAACAGGATTAGAAGTATCAAGGGATACTATGGGGTAGATAGATGTACTGAGTTTGAAGGACATTTGGATCAAGATCACCAACAGCTAGTTGAATACTAGATGAGTTGTGCAGTTAGAAGCTGAAACATGGTTTTGAGGAAGATGAAATAGAAGAACCCTGAAAAACAGTGGCATGGAAGAAACCCGCAAGGTCAATACTTGTCTGATCTTTCCATCATGACCTCCACGATCCTCCATGGAGGAGCTCAACATACATTCTGAGGCCAACAACAGACAGCCTCTGAGCCGACAGAACAGTGCAAAGGACAGGCATAGGGCCCTGGAGCTAGTAAAAGGCGTGCAGTCCACCACCTCCTTCTAGACATACGGACAAAGGTATAGACATCGTTACCAAATCACAGTATATGTTCAGTACTGTTTCCATCAGTGACCTTCCAGGAAAAGGTTGATTCGAACGTCAATGAAGCATTTTATTAAAATCTTGTTAGAGGGACTAGTGCGGAAAAGTAAGGGGATCAATGAGGATGGGAAGTGGACAAGAGAGGGTAATAAAGCATGATCATGATTGAAATACACTGTATACATGTTTGCAAATGACATAATGGAACACATTGTTATGTATAATTGATATATGCTAATAAAAAGTTAACTAAATCCTTCTGTTGATTAAACAATCTTGGCTCTCCCCAGTATTCTGTCTAATACAGAGATTGCCTCTTGCCAAACAAAAAAAAAAAATGATTTTGCCTAATGGATCTGAGTATTCATTTGCCTCCATCAATGTTCTATATTTGAAAAGTCAATACAAGTTTCTCTTTTAAAAATTACCCATTAAATATGGGAGTACACTGATTGTTCAGTATGTGACACCCTGTCCCTAATTCTAAGAACAAAAATCTCTTCTCCAGAAGAAAAATTAGTACAGTGTAGAGGTTAAGCAGCCAAATGAGTCAAGGTTGGAGCAGCTCTCACATAGTGCTGAACAGAGTGGCTTTAGGATGTATTTGCCATTCTTTCAGACAAGTAGCTGTGTTGCTATGCAAGATGTGTTAAGCCACACTTAGTCACTATTGATCAATTGTTCTGTGATCGATTCAAATTTGTTCTCAAGACTTTTTCAGCAAGCTTAGATAAAAGGGAGCCTGCTGCCTGCCTGCATTAACGTTCACAGAGCAATTGTTTTCCCTTTCTCTATGACACGGTGTTGATATATGACAATAAGCAGACTTGTCTATTTTGAAAGCAGAAACCCGAGAGGCTAGCTTTTAAATTCAGCACCTTTGTTATGGTAAATTCATTTCAACAGAAACTTTCTTGGCCATGTCAAACTTTTCATCACCTCTGGGAGACATTTTCTCCCCTCAGCACACTGGGGGAGGAGGCAGTTGGTGGGGAAACCAGGCCTGGGGCTCTGCTCAGAGCTGGAATGATGCTGGATCAAATGCTAGGCTTGTCTATGCCATGTTGGTTCAATAAGAGTGAGGTAGGTCATGGTTCCAGTTTCCACCGGGACTCTTTGTATATGAACTATAGACTCTCTTCTTCAACCAAATACGTGTGTGTCTGTGTGTGTGTGTGTGTGTGTGTGTGTGTGT
>NW_008334861.1:1237572-1247916 GCF_000622305.1 Nannospalax galili | reverse complement strand
TGTGTGTGTGTGTGTGTGTGTGTGTGTGTGTGTGTGTGTGTTGCAAGAGAACAGTATGATGGAGGAAGCAGGTAGAATCCAGTCTCTGACTTAACAACTAATCCTCTCAGGACCTTCCACTCCACCTTTAACTTCGGTCCTCCCTGGAATGGCACTTACCTGTGAAAATTCCTGTGCAAATGCACAAGTTTAAGATGACAACAGAGTAGGAAAAACAGCCAGGTAGGCCATCTAGAATGGTCCTTTGCTTCTCTGTGGCTTGTGTAACTTTTGTGGCATAACTGAATATAACAATCCCATGAGCTACTATCTCCAGACACAGGTGCACAAATAAGCTTTTAGTGGACAGCCTATCGGTTACTAAATGGGAATGACTTATGTTCTTCCAGCACTTTAATTAGGAGAAAAACAGTTCCCATTTTCATTGTCTGCCTCATTAAGCTTTGAGTAATTAAAAGCAGGACACTTGTTACCTCAGTATGTGATAAGAGCAAAAATATCAATGAGTTTTGAGGACGGAATGCATGGCAAGCCTGGAGCGTGCTTTCCCAGGCTCAGACAGCCTTCAGGGAACTTCACCTCCACTCACTTATTTGGCCATTGCAAAATCTTAGGAGTAGAGGTTCTATTATGATCCTGACTTTAAAAACTAAGTACTATGTCGTATAGAGGTTAAGTAAATTTTTTAATATTTTATTTCTTATTTTTATAAAAATTAAAAATAAGAATGTGTATGAGTATATTGCCTGCATGTAGGTAGGAGCACCGTTGTTGTGCAATGCCCACAGCAGACAGAAGAGGGAGTCAGAATTCCCTAGAACTGGAGTTCCAAATGGTTGTTAGCCTCCATGTGGATGCTGGGATTTGAATGTGGGTCTTTTGCACAAACAGCCATTGCTGAGTCATTTCTCCAACACCAAGTAACTAAATATTATAACGAGGTGCTCAGCCTGGGGTTTTCCTCATTTTACCAAAGTTTGTCTCATCCCTTCGTATCAAATGCCATGTCCTTCACTTATTCCCCTTGTTTGACTCAGGCTCCCATTCCTATGCTTCAAGGACTTTGCAAGTTCTTCTCAAGGCACTTCCTATACTTTGTCTTTCATCCTTTGTACAGAGCGTGCTGACACCTCTGGCAGGTCCTTGTGATTTTAGGGTTAGGACATACTTCACTTTCATAGCCCTTCAAACTGCCAATAGATTGTGTTTCAAGAACTAGGTGAATAACATAGAATTTCTCCCCTTAAGACATTTACTTGTCAGAGCTAGGGAGATGGCTCAGCAGTTAAGAACACTTGCTGTTCTTCTAGAGGATTTGGGTTCAATTCCCAGCACCCACATGACAGGTACAACTCTACTTAACTCCAGTTCCAGGGCATCCGACTCCTCTGAAGGCACTGCACACCACGGGTGCACTTATGCACATGCAGGTAAAACAGTCATACACATAAAATTTTTTTAAAGTCAATAAAATATTTTAAAAAGAAATTTACTTGTCAACTTATCATTGCTGCCCATGGAAACACTCTGGGCCTATTCATGCAGAATACATTTACCATTTGTGGGACCAGTTCCCTAACTTAAAAACTTCATGAGTATCTTTTCCTGGCAGGTCTTGTGACAGGCGATAAGGTGCTGTGGCTCAGTAGGAACACAGACCAGCATTCATGACCAGCACAAGAATCTCCTGTAGAGATCAGAAGGCCTCACTGCCACCAGCACTGCCTAGGCTCAGTGGTACTTCTTCCTTCCCTTTTGTGGAGTCAGGCTGCAAACGGTACCAGCAGCCCTACTGGCAAGAAGGACTTTCTGAGGTTGAGTTAGAATCCACGCTTCTCGTACCTATGATCCCTGTTCTCTCCCATCCAGACATCATAAAGTTACACCACAACAAATCTATCTTCTGTATTCAATTAGTTTGGCAGTGTGGTTCTTATCAACTCTTCAGTGGTCCACTTGAGTGGATCCATATGACACAAATGACTCTGAAAAATGTATTGTGTCATCATGCCCATTTGATGGATTACTTAACAGATATCCCATGGGGCCTGAAATGATTAATTCTTGTTTCCATGTATAGATAGCTTCAAGAGTGAAACACTGGCTTGTTAAAGGCCTAAAAGGCAGCCTAAGACGCACCTGCTCATGGGCACCAGCTCCAGCCACTAACTTCTTATACTCTGTAACTCTTGACATGAGTGTGTGTCCCATACAACATGTCGTCAGAGCAAATGTCCCCTCTCACTTTGCCTTCCTCCAGGTATTTGGGATAGGGGATAGAGAGAAATGAGCAATTTAGATTTTGACTTAAAACTGTTTTAAATCTTTATCTGTGTGCATGTTTGTGTGAAAGTATAGCACAAGTGTGCATGCTTGTGGTCAGAGGATAAACTCAGGTGTTGCTTGGTCCTTATCTTCCACTTTGCTTGAGGCAGGGTCTCTTGTTTGCTGCTGCATTTGCCAGGCTAGCTGGCCCACAAACTTCTGGGAATTCTCCGTTTCCTGTTCCCATCTTGCCATAGAGCACTGGGACCATAGATGTCCTCCACCACATCCTGCTTTATTTGGCTTTCTAGTTTACTTCTCTATTTCTGTGACAAGCACCAGGACCAAAGTCAACTTGGGAGGAAAGAGTTTATTTGGCTTACACTTTCCAGGTCACAGTCCATCACTGAAGGAAGTCAAGGTGGAAACTCATACAGGAATTGAACCAGAAACCTGAAGGAACACTGGTTACTGGGGCTATACACAGCTCAGACACACCTGCCCAGGGATGATACCACCCACAATGAGTTGGGCTCTGCTACATCAAGCAACAATCAAGAAAATGACTCATAGGCATATCCACAGTCTAATTTGATTAAGGCGGTCCCCTAACTGAGATGCTTTCTGATAGCTCTGAGCTGTGTCAAGTTGAAGCAAAGGGCTAACTACGAGACTAGGGTTATGGAGATCCAAACTCTGATCCTCATGCTTGTACAGCAAATGCTTTACCCACCCAGCCATCTCTCAAGACCATGCGTTATCTTAATGGACTTGGTTCAGTGGTACGCATCTGTAATTGTAGTTATCTGGGAGGCTAAAGCAGGAGTACCTCAAGTTGGAGGCCAGCTTGGGCTATAAAACAAGACCCTGTCTCAAAAAAGCAACAGCAAACAGAGCAAACAAAACAGGAAAGGTTCTTTAACAGCATTTCAATTTCACTGCTTTGTGGGACTTTGCTGCTCTCTTTTGTGACTGAGGCCAAGAATGAAGCAGATCTGTTCTAGTCTGCCTTCAACTGCCATGTCAAAACCCTCTGACCAATACGAACTTGGGGAGGAAAGGGTTTATTTTATTTTACATCTCTGGGGTCACAGTTCATCAGGGAGCCCAAGGTAGGAACTCAGGGAAGGAACCTGGAGGCAGGAGCTGGAGCACAGGCCATGGAGGAACGCTGCTTACTAGCTTGCTTCCCTGACCCATACTCAGCCTGCTTTCTTATACAACACAGGCCCACCTGCCCAGGGGTAATACCATCCACAGTAAAGTACTATACAAAGTAATGGGTCTCATCATGGCATTTTTCTACACTTCTTTTCCATCCCCCTACCCTGTCTCAGTTTCTCCATCATGTTCTTTTCACACACACCCCCAATATCCCCACTTAGGATTTCATATCACATGTATTCTATTACCCTTTTTTCCCTTCACTCACTGTCTCCTTTGTAGCGTCTTGAAGGCTAGAGTAAGCTTTTAAAAAGTGTGACCTCACTCTCTAAATCACTGATGGATCTTGGGATCAGTTTCTTCCCACCTCAAACAGATCTCCAAATGAGCTATTCAGAATGCCTCCTGGCTCACCTGTGGTATCTCCCAGGGCTTCAGGAGTATTAAGCAACAATGCTTTCCCACAAGGATTTGGATGGAAACCAACTTTTGGCTAGAATGTGATTATAATCTACACATCCGAGTATCAAGTCGATCTGGTAAATTAGAATTGTCTGTCATTTTCAATATTAGCTGAATGTTTGAGTATACTTTAAAGCCATAACACCTTGATCAGGCAAGGTGGAGGGAAAACAAGGGTAGAGAAGACTGATCTTCACAAAAAGGTTTCAATACGAGCCTTGCAGTCCCATTTCTTTATCCTAAGAAATAGAAAAGCTCCCAAAAGGTGATTGTTAAGCCTAGGAGACCCCTTAATTACTCCATAGTCCTAAATATGGCAAAAACTAGATCTTTTAGCAAAGTATCACAGAAGACATATTCGAATTGCTCAGCATAGTGGCACAAAGCCAGACATGAGTATGTGCAATGTGCCAAGACCTGTGCTAGATGTGGTTTAAAGACCAAACAGGCATGTAACTCCCTATTGCAAAGCTATGCCCTCTGACCTTGCCTCCTGGACGGAGGAGGGAGGCTCCTAAGACAACTAAAACCATGGGAATGCATGAGACTCAGGAAATCCACAAGATGCAGAAAGATAAGAAAGTTACAAGATTCATGGGGCTCCTCAGTGTTGTATAAACAATAAACAATTGCTGGGGGAAGAAGACTCTTCAGTGAAGATGCCTTCAAGTTGTTACATCATGAATGTAACTTTTGTGAGACATCTTCCATTCTGGCTTAAACTTTCTGTTGATGCAGCTTTGAGTCACGCATAGGCTTATAAGTAACCCCAATAAACACATTGGTTTAATAAGCTGAATTTGGGTGAAATCCTTCCAATAACTGTCATTGGTATCCTGTCTGAGGTGAATACACGTTTGTTCACATCTTCCTAAGAAAAGTCAATTTCTAAACATAAAACCTAGTTCCCAAAGCAAAAGCAATTTACTCAAAATTATCTGCGCAGTCCTAGTTGAACCAGATGTCCAATGTCCATTGTTCTTCAGTGCGCTGCTGCCTTCTTACACTGAATTGTGCACAGTTACCTTTACTCTGAGATTTGTGTTTCTTACAGGATAAGAATTGTTTGCAAACATCAAAAGCCTTTTTGAACCACTTTCCAGCTTTAACTTCAGGCTGCGCTGCGTCATCAATGAAGGAAAAGAACATGGTTTGTCAACATCTCCCATCACCACTTTGGGGCCTTCTGTTTCCTAGAGCAACAGAATTAAAGAGAGAAGTGCACAACTCTTTCATACTTGTATCTCCTCTTTTTTTTCCCTTTTCTGACCAATGCTGAGAGGTGGAAATAAGAAATTTGAGAGGAATCCCATAATAGTATTTTTTCTAGAACTGATGTAGAATATGACCAAACAGATTCACCAGTAAGATCTCTGATGGGAAAGCAGGAATTCTTCCAGATAGAATTCCATCTTCCTGAGAGAGACCTGCAGAGTGAGAGACGTAGAGAAAAATATGAGGAGATGAGCACAACGCATCAACAGACAGCCATCAAATTCCTCACCACAGAGCAGTAGAAAGAGAAAGAATGAGAGGGGGTCAGGGCATCTTTTACACTGAGGCAGAGAATGATGGTTGCCAATCCTTTCCATCACAAAGCTCTGCAGACTGAACCAAGATGTTTAACAAAAATGAAACTATTAGGAGATCCAAGTATGTAAATATGCTCTAGATTATGCATATTGGAGAAAATGTGACATTTGTCTTTCTCTTTTTCCTCTTTCCATTACCCTATTTATTCTCCCCTCTTTAGTCCCCTCTTTCCCCAAATAGTCTCCCTTATGCTTTCATATCCTATATGTATTCTTAAATCTAATTTCTGCATATGAGAGAAAACATGGGATAGTAATCTTTCTGAATCCGGCTTATTTCGCTTGACATGGTCAGTTACATATTGTTCCCTGCAAAGAGCAGTATACTATTTTTTATGTTGTGTGTATATATGGATATGTATATGCACACATACATACCCCTTACTTTTGTCCATTTGTCTGTGAATGACATCTAGGCTTGTTCCATATTTTGACTATTGTGAACAGCACAGCAATAACCATGTATGTGCAAGTATTTCTGTGCAATATTCAGTTAGACTCTTTGGGGGGTGTACCCGAGAGTGGCATTGCTGGGTCATACAGTATGAGTATTTTTAGTATTTTGAGAAATTTCCATGCTGTTTTCCATAGTGAATGCATCAACTTACATTCCCACCAACCATTTAAAAACTTCCCTGATCACCACATCTTTCTCAGCGTTGTCGTAAGAAGAAATCAGAATTGAATTTTAATTTATATTTTCCTAACAGTTAAGGACAATGAACATTTTTAGTATATTTATTCAATATTTGACTTATTCTTTTGAGAACTATCTTTTCATTTCATTTCCTCATTTATTGATTAGATGATTTGGGGGTTTGGTGTTTAATTTTTTGAGGAATTTATAGATTCTAGATATTAATCCACTGTCAAATGTGCAGCTGGCTGGTAAAGATTTTCTCCCATTCTGCAGATTGTCTCTTCACTCTGCTGATTATTCTCTTTCCTTTGAAAAGGTTTCTATTTCATGTAATCTCATCTGTCAATTCTTGCTATTACTTCCAAAGCTTTTATAGTTCTTTTTTGAAAGTCCTCGCTTATGCCAATATAATGAAGTGTTTTCCCTATATTTTACTGTAGCATCTTCAAAGTTTCAGGTCTTAAATTAAAGTCTTTTCTCTATTTTGAATAGATTTTTGTGTGATGTCAGAGATATGGAGCTAGTTTATTCTTTTTTAAATTATTTATTTAATAACCATATAATTAGAAGAAGCATTTCATTACAACATTGTTGACCTATTCAATAACAATTTGCAGAGCTAAGATGCATCTGTTTCAAGACTGGCTGTAAATTTTTAGTTTCACAGTTGAATCAATACAGTTATACAATATTGAACTCAGTATAAACCCTTTAAGACATAAAATTAAATGAGGTTTTAACCTTTAAAAAAGATCTCCATTTCATTCTAAAATATACTATTTCTTACAGAAAGATTCATTGTTTTTGCTACTAACACTGAGATGTTGGCACGTGAGTCTCTAATCTGTATGTATCTGATTATTACTAGTCACAGTCGGTTACTTTCTGAGTTCCTTGGCATCTGAGCATGGATAGAAAGTCATCAGGTAGATTTCAATGGTAATGTTTTTCACATCTACTAATTATTAAAGAGCAAATTTTATGCTTTGAAGAATTATTTTTTTCTAACTTTTTAAAAAAAATTAATAACCACATGATTAGAAGAAGCATTTCATTACAGCTTTAACATATTCAGTAACACACTCCAGAGCAAGGATACATCTCTTTCAAAAGTGATTGTAAATTTCTAGGTTCACAGTTGAATTAATACAGTTATATGATATTGAACTCAATATAAACCCTGTAAGATACAAAATTGGATGAGTTTTTAACCTTTAAAGATGGTCTCCATTTCAAGATATGCTGTTTCCTACACTTATTTAATTTTATTTTTTTTATATTTTTAGAAGCATATCATTTCAGCTTTAACATACCCAAAACAGTTTCCAGAGCAAAGACACAACTCCTTCAAAACCAGATGGCACCCTCCCATAGCCTCCCTCCCCCCACTAGAGCCATTATACTTTTTTATCCCTGCTACTGTCCACTGTGATGTCGGCACCCCAGCCATTCCCCACTACTTGTCCATCTGGTGAATCTAGTCAGCCTATCTAGAGGTCTTTGTTTTAGGAAGGTCAGCTGTTCCTCATCTAGCTGCAAACAGTTGTCAATATTACTTTAGATAAGATTGAGGTCTGCTGTTTATTTTCCAAGTTCTATGCTGGGTTACTGTCTGGGAGTCCCTTGGGCCACCCTGGCCAACAACTCAAAAGAAGGTATCTCCTATCTGGCATTGTTGCTTGTTATGTAGCCTTTAGCTATACATATGGACTCTTAAAAATGATATTGGCCCCTTTAGTCTTTGGTTATACTTTCCTTTTGGGTGTTTAAGGCCATACAGTTGGCCCAGATAAACCAATTTATTTTTACTCTTAAGGTCGTTTAAAGATCTGTTCCTCAGGGGTTACATGGGCTTGGGAAGAGCCCCTGGCTCCTTTCTTTTACCAGTTCTGCCTATGTGAGATAAGTCAAAGGTCCTGCCCAACCATGACTGACTTCACTTGGAAGCATGCAGGAAATGATTCCTCTGTGTTGACCCTCCTCTTTGTAGACTGGACACTGGTTCATGTCCATCTCCTGGGGTCTCCTTGGCCTCCTTGATCAAGAGAAGTGGTAAAACTGGATCAAATGGTAGGTTCATTAGTAGTTTTTTAAGAGTTCTCCACACTGCTTTCCATAGGTGTTGAACAAGTTTGCAGCCCTACCAGCAGTGGATGAGTGTTCCCTTTACCCCACATCCTCTCCAATATTTGGTATAATTTGTTCTCTTGATCTTAGCCAGTCTGACTGGGGTAAGATGAAATCTTAAAGTGGTTTTAATTTGCATTTCCCTAATTATTAGTGATGTTGAACATCTTTTAAGATGCTTCATAGCCATCATTACATCTTCTTTTGAGCCCTTCTGTTCAGCTTCTTAGCCCGTCTTTTAACTGGGTTACTTCTTGTCTTGATTCTCTGTTTTTTGAGCTCATTATATATTCTGGATACTAAACCTCTGTCAGATATGTCACTGGTGAAGATTTTCTCCCATTCTGTGGTTTTCTCTTCACTTCCCTGATTGTCTCCTTTGATGTACAGAAGCGTTTTAGTTTAATGAAGTCCCATTTGTTGATTCTTGACCTTGTTTCCTGAGCAATTGATGTCCTGTTTAGAAAATCCTTTCCTACTCCTATATCTTTTATGTTTTTGCCAAAGTTTTCTTCTAACAGTTTCAGAGTTTCAGGCTTTACATTGAGGTCTTTGATCCATTTGAATTGACTTTTGTGCAAGGTGAAAGAGAGGGGTTTAGTTTCATTCTTCTACAGGTGGAGATCCAGTTTTGCCAGCACCATTTGCTGAACATGCTGTCTTTCCTCCAGTGCATATTCTTGACTCCTTTCTCAAATATCAGGTGGCTGAAATTACATTTACTCATATTTGAGTCTTCAATTTTGTTCCATTCATCTATGGGTCTATTTTTGTTCCAGTACCATGGTGGTTTTTACAACTGCAGCTCTATAATACAGCTTAAAATCTGGTATAGTAATTCCCCAGGTATTGCTCTTAGTGCTCAGGGTTGCTTTGGATATCCGATGTCTTTTGTGCTTCCATATGAATCTTAGGATGTTTTTTTTTTCCAATTCTGTGAAAATGTCATGAGGATGTTGATTGGCATTGCATTGAATCTATAAATGGCTTTTGGTAGGATAGTCATTTTCACAATATTAATTCTTCCAATCCATGAGCATGGGAGGTCCTTCCATCTTCTGATGTCTTCCTCAATCTCTTTCTTTAAAGATTTAAAATTTTCATTGTAGTGGTCTTTAATGCCTTTGGTCAGGTTTATTCTGAGAATTTTTTTGCAGCTATTGTGAAGGGGAGTGTTTCCATGTGCTCTTTCTCTGATTGCTTGTTATTGGTATATAGAAAGGCTACAGACTTCTGTACGTTAAGTTTGTAACCTGCCACTTTACTGAACATGTTAATAATTTTGAGGAGTTTTCTGGTGAAATTTTTGGCACCTCTTACATATAATATCATATCATCTGAAAAGGATAATTTGATCTCTTCTTTTCCAATTATTACTCCTTTAATCTCCTGCTCTTGTCTTATTGCTCTTGCAAGAGTTTCAAGCACTATGTTAAAGAGAAGTAGAGATAGTGGACAGCCTTGTCTGGATCCTGATTTCAAAGGGAATGCTTCCAGGTTTTCTCCATTTAGAATGATATTGGCTGTGGCTTTGTTATATATGGCTTTAATTATGTTGAGGTATGTTCCCTCCAGTCCAATTCCCTCTAGGACTTTGAACATAAATGCATGTGGAATTTTGTCAAAGGCCTCTTCATCTATTAAGATGACCATGTGGTTCTTGTCTTTGGGCCCATTTATATGATTTATGACATTTATTGACTTACGTATACTGAACCATCCCTGCATCTCTGGGATAAAGCCGACTTCATCGTGAAGGATGATTTTTTTTGATGTGGGTCTGTATGTGGTTTGCAAGTATCTTGAGAATTTTTGCATCTATGTTCATTAAGGATATGGGTCTATAGTCTTCTTTTTTGGTTGTATCTTTACCTGGCTTTGGTATTAGTGTGATACTGGCTTCATAGAAGGAATTTGCAAGTTCTCCCTCCATTTCTATCTTTTTGAATAAATTAAGTTGTATTGTATGTAGATCTTCTTTAAATGTTTGATAGAATTCTGCTGTAAGTCCTTCTGGTCCTGGGCTGTTTTTAGTTGGGAGGTTTTATATTACTGTTTCAATTTCTGTTTGTGTTATGGGCCTGTTTAAGCTGT
>NW_008334861.1:1234652-1237438 GCF_000622305.1 Nannospalax galili | reverse complement strand
CATCTCTGATTTTGTTGATTTGGAGGTGCTCTTTCTTTCTTTTGGTTAACTGCACTAGTGGTCTGTCCATCTTGTTTATCTTTTCAAAGAACCAGCTCTTGGAATTGTTGATTCTTTGTATTGTTTTCTTTGTTTCAATTTCATTAACTTCTGCTCTGATTTTTGTTATTTCTTCTTGTCTGCTGGTTTTGGGTTTCATTTGTTGTTGCTTTTCAACTGTCTTGAGTTGCAGTGTTAAGTCATTTATTCGTGTTCTTTCCGATTTTTTTGATGTAGGCACTTAGAGCTATAAACTTCCCTCTAAGGACAGCTTTCAGCGTGTCACAGAGGTTTTGTTGTGTTGTATTGTCCTTTTCATTTAGTTCCAGAATACTTTTATTTCTTTCTTAATTTTCATCATTCAGGATTGTGTTGTTTAATCTCCATGTATTCATGTGGTGATTAGAGCTTCTTCCGGTGTTGACTGTAAATTTTATTGTATTGTGATCTGACAGAATGCATGGAATCATTTCACTCTTTTCGTATTTGTTGAGGTTTGTTTTGTGTCCCAGTATATGTTCAATTTTGGAGAAGGTTCCATGGAGTGCTGAGCAGAAAGTACGTCCTTTGGTGCTTGGGTGGAATACTCGATAGGTGTCTGTTAGGTCCATTTGATATATGGTATTGTTTAATTCAGATGTCTCTCTGTTAACTCTCTGCCCTGTTGCCCTATCTAATGGAGACAGTGGGGTATTAAAGTCCCCTTCTATTAATGAGTTAGGATTAATCTGGATCTTAAAGTTCTGTAGTATTGTTTTTATGAAGTTGGTTGCACCAGAGTTCATGATTGTAATATCTTCTTGGTTTATTGAATATATGTTCATGATTGTAATATCTTCTTGGTTTATTGTTCCTTTGGTCAGAATGAAGTGGCCCTCTTTACCTCTTCTGATTAGTTTTAGTTTAAAGTCTTGTCATGCCACCTTCAGTGGAGCCTGCGTGAGGAACTCTCAGTTGGTCAAGGCTGAAAAAACTTCAAAGGAAGAATGCTTCCTGGAGAATGGCTGTGTTTAAAAAGCATGCTGTGTCCTTGGCTGTTCTGCTTTAGTTCTTGTCTTCATTGCTGTCTTCATTCCTGTTCTTTCCTCATAGAGGAACTGCTTTGTACCTACTCAGGTCATTAGGCCCACCTGAAGAGAGACTAGATACGGATGATTTCCTGGGAACTCAGTTACCCGATATTAGACTTCCTCCAAATGCTCTTTTCTTATTTCAAACAATAAGTAAAGTAGCTAAGAATAAGCAACCTTGGAAAATTCTAGATAAGTTACAGCAAGAAGAATTATTTGTAAATAATTCCCCTACCTCAGTGCCTAGAGTTAACTCAAGGAGATTAAAGGGATAGTAAAAGAAGATTGCTGCCTACAGTTAAGACAGACTTAGGAATTGCCTACGAGTTAGGGAGAGGTAGGCTATGGCATCCCCTTAAGGGAAAGGAGAGCACATTCAGAATCCCCAAGCCCATTGATGAACCACTTCCTCATAGAGCAGTTTATGAAGAAAATAATAGATGGGTAAATATTCAAGGATGGAAAGTTTCATAGTATTCACTACAGTTTATGGATAGGTTAGCTAGATCCTTGGTGCCTTTACTACAAGTCAGCAGCAAAGTATACTTGAATAATTACAGGCAGTATAAGAAACATGGATAGAAAGAATAGGAAAATAGGGATTAGAGAAACAAGCCTTTGAAGTTATATGGAGTAATTATAACTTCACTGACCTAGTCATTGGCCTCGGCCACCGAAACCTCAGAAGTAAAATAATATTGAGAAAACGGAACCATAAAATTACCAACCATGAAATTTATAAGTAGCTGATGTTGCCAAACCACTAAGGGAAAAGGACAAATAGTCTAAGCACCTGATTAATTAGATAAGAACACTGTACACTGTACTGTATTGTTTTGATTTTGAATTGTATTTCTAAGAAAATGATTAACCATGAAATCAACCTGATGCTTGCACAATCTTGTTCTGTAACTTGTATAAAATCTGATGCTCCACTTTAGAAAATTACATTCAGATCATCAACCATCACTTGTGTCTGTTTGTCACTTGCCGAATCCTTGCCCACTCTCCGATTCCCTGTTCCCATCAGACTGAGTGCTCTGGTCTGGGCTGGTCCGTCACACAACCCACAGTGGGTTGAGCCCTCACACAGCTCATCAATCAATAAAACGCTTCACAGACATGCTCACAGAAAATTCCCCAAATGAGGGACCCTCTTTCCAGGTGTGTCAAGTTGACAACCAAGCTATGCACGACAATTGAGCCATTGTCAACACAACCACATCATTATTAAACCACAACCATGTCTTTTGACTGGGGAGTTCAGTCCATTAATATTTAAAGTTATTAATGGAGATGTGTATTGAATCCTGTCATTTTTATTCCTGTTGACATTCTTGATATAGCTGTGCATTTCCACAGTTATGCCTTCATTGAATTTCTTTCTGTAACCCCTTGGGTATAGTCATTCCTTTCTTTGGCTCTTTGTATTGCTTCCAGATCTCTCTGAAGGGCTTGTGTTGTGGACATGAATTCCTTCAGCCTGTTTATGTCATGGAAGATTTTTCTTTCCCTTTTGAATACGGTAGACGTTTTGGCTGGGCAAAGTAATGTGGGTTGGCATCTGTGGTCATTTAGAACTGGGGATACTTTGGTCTAGGCTCTCTGGCTTTCATAGTTTGCACTCAAATGTCAGCTGTAATTCTGTTGGGTTTTCCTTTATATGTGGCTTGTTTT
>NW_008334861.1:1234192-1234537 GCF_000622305.1 Nannospalax galili | reverse complement strand
TTGTATTTGTATGGGCATGTCTTTCTTTAATTTTGGGAAATTTTCTTCTACGATTCTGTTGAAGATCTGGTCTATGCCATTATCTTGGGATTCTTCTCCTTCCTGTATGCCTATAATTCGTAAGTTTGGTCTTTTTACGGTGTCAAACAATTCCTGCATTTTCCATTCTTGTGATTTCTTAAATTTTTCATAATCTTTGCTAGAGTGGTCTAGTTCGTCCACTTTATCTTCCAGTCTTGATATCCTGTTTTCCATTTCATTCATCCTATTCGTGAGGCTTTCTCTTGTTGTTTCTAATTGGCTTACTGAGTGTTTCACTTCCTTCTTCATTTCAGCCTGAGAATT
>NW_008334861.1:1230020-1234030 GCF_000622305.1 Nannospalax galili | reverse complement strand
GCTCCTCTAGAGGATTACTGGTATTTGGTGGGGATATGTTATTTTGGTTTTTCATGTTATTATTTTTTCTCTGTGATTTTGACATGTGAATATCTTTTGTCGTTTCTGATTCTTGTGTGATACTCAATTCTTCAAGTTTCGGTCTGCTTCTTTTTGTGAACTTTATGTGTTTTGTGGTTTACTTTTTGGGGATGAAAAGCTGGTTCGTCTAAGCTTCTGGTTCTCTCTTTCAATTTTATATTGGAGTGGCCAGATTGCTTTTGTCTTCAGGAGTTCCCACAGAGGCCCAAGTCAGGTGAGGATCAGATGCTCTCAGGTTTTCTCCTAGTGTCTGGATCCCTCCAGGAAAGATTTTGGCCTCAGGAGGTTGGGGGTTGAAGTGGCCTGGGAGCCAGGCCCAGGAAAGATGCTGGTCTCAGGCAGCTGGTGGATGCAACACTCAGAGATGCAAAGGGAGATGGGGGTGGGAAGAGGTCCCAAGGGCCCCTGGCGACTGCACTGAGGGAACTGGGTTGGTCTGGATGCAAAGGATCAGGAAGCCGAAAGGTCAGTCCTGGTGTCCAGGAAAGAGGCTAGCAGGTTGTGCAGCCCAGGGAAGCAGAGGGAGGTGAGGGTGGGACCAGGCACAGAGGGCTCCTGGGGACCTGGAGAAGGAACTGGGTTGGTCTGGATGCAAAGGATCAGGAAGAGGAAGTGTCAACCGCCCCAGTATCCAGGAAAGAGGCTGGCAGCGGGTAGTACAGGCCCAGGGAAGTAGAGGGAGGTGAGGGCGGGGCCAGGCCCAGAGCGCTCCTGGGGACCTGAGAAGGAACTGGGTCTGTCTGGATGCAAGGGATCAGGAAGCAGTGGTGGTTCCCCAGGTGTCTGGGAATGCCAAGACCAGGAATGGGACAGGACCCAGGCTAGGAGGAGAGACTGGTGGGGGAGATGGGAGGGTGATTGAGGCTATCGAGTCCTAGTTTAATTATTGTACATGTTGATATTCAGTTTTCTAAACATCATTTGTTGAAGAGGATGTGTTTCCTCCAATGTATGTTCTGGGTTTTAATGTTATTACATTGGTTTACACGTTTGCTTTTGTGCCAAGACCATGATGATTTTGCTGCTACCAAAGGTTATCTTTTTAGCCACTGTGCTTTATTGGCACTCACCAACAATCTAGGGAGCAAAATGAGTATTTTTCTCCATCAGGCTGTTTGCTTCCCTGGACCAGGAAAAGAGATAGGACAGAAATGGTGGGCAAGAATGAAAATGTATGTGGAGCTGACTATCCATGTAAAACCCAGAGCAGCAAGCAGGAGGCAATGGCTGTAACACACTATGAAAAGTTCTCAGTGATAGAGGCCAGGCCACTAGGGAACTGAAAACAACAAAGGTGTGGTTTTATAATCCTTCCTTCTTTCCTTCCATTCTATTTCTTTTTTCATTCTCTCTTTTGTTTGTCATATGGTGTGTGTGTGTGTGTGTGTGTGTGTGTGTGTGTGTATGGTGCATATACAAGAATGTGTATGTGTCTATGGTGCAAGTACATGACTGTGTGGGTGCACACATGCAGGTGAAAGCCAGAGTAGGACATCAGATGTCTTCTTCTATCACTTTCCATTTATTCATTTTTTAAATATTTTATTTATTATTATGTTTATTGTGTGTGTGTGAATATATTGCCTGTATGGATATAAGTGCACCCATCTCATGTAATGCCTATGGAGGTCAGAAGAGGGTGCTGAAATTCCCTGGAACTGGACTTATGGACGGTTGTTAGCTGCCATATGGTTGCTGGGAATCAAACCCGGGTCCTCTGTAAAACCAACCAGTTCTCTTAACCACTGAACCATGTCTCCAGCCCCTTCACTTATTCCTTTAAAACTGGGTCTTTCACTGAAGCTCATAGTTTTGGTCAGGCTGGCTGACTAGTGAGCTCCTGGGGTCCATCTGTCCATAGCCCCAGGACTGGGGGTACAATAGTGCACAGTTATGCCTAACTTTTTATGTGGGAGCTAGGGATTGTAACTCAGGTCTTCATGCTTCCACAGCAAACAATATTTCCCAGTGATCCATCTTCCTAAGCCATTTCTTTCTAAGTGATCAACAGTAAGCATACTACAGATTTAGTGAACATTAGATGTGCCAATGTGAGCACAAATTAAATATACTACTGGCTCTTGACATAGGTTTCAGAGCCTCCAAGGAAAAAAGTGTCTTTTCTGATTAGGGAGATAAAATCCTTGTTACGTATGTTAAATTGTCAGACAGAATTTTTGAAAATGCTATCATAGAAATGTATGCAAGTCAGAGTCAAGAGAGCACAGTACTCTATTTGCTTGTTTTTGTTTTAAACTCTTTAAATCTTTGATTAATATATATTAATGATGCATATTATCATCACTTTGCTACTCATTTGTTCTTTGATCTTTGATAAGTCTATCTCACCTCTGAGGCATACTCACATCCTCTATAAAGTGAGGGAGTTAACCAGACAGTTTCTGAATCTGCTTTCTTTCCAGCACACTTGGGACTCAGTGATTACAAGACATGTGCTTAGAATTGCACAAGGGGGCCCTTGTTGTCTGAGAAGCTGATGGATGCTGCGGTGGAGGTTGTGACACTACAGCACAATGCCTGGGGACATATTTGAGGATTGTGTTAATTCAGGTCCTCTGGAAAACACATGCTGAGGTGGAGTTAGGGTTACCCATAGGAAAGATAAAGGAGAAGGAAAGAGGAAGGGCAGGGAAGATTTGCAGAAGGCAATGTGGAGCTGGCATCTAGGAAAGAAAAACGGACAGGAAACAGAACTTAGCCCAGAGACCCACGGCCTTATATACTAGGATGTTAGGATCTGAGCCAACTAAACAAGAAGCTGCAGAGCACAGACGACCCTTCAGCGGAGTTCTACATTTGGCAGAATAGAACGGGCCCTAGTGCCTTCACTGTGGGCAGACTAGTCAGCAGCAGCACTTGAAGAGTCCTGTCTTAGCTCACGCAGTCAACTCACTGCACTCCATGCTGCTGAAAAGCACAGCACATTCTTTCTTGAAATGAGATCCAAAGGACACAAGGATAATTGACCTGGCAAATGGACAGAAAAAACAAGTGAGTGAGATATGTATATTTCGTTTACCAAGTGCTTTCCTATGTAACTTAACCTCACCAAAACAGTCTCTGAGTTTAAGATCTTGATCAGGCCTAAACTATTATGATTATCTAGATTTAATTCAATGAAAGTAGGATCTGGAGAATACAGTTTGGGGGAAAAAACTCATAGGCACTTTTCACGATACAAATTCTCCAGTCATTTACTAGGACTGCCTTTCTGCCCTAAGCAAAAAGTGTGAAATCTTAGAATTTTAAGCTGAATAGCCATAGAGTTCACAAATCTGTCACTCCCAAGCTCCTGACATCATTCCAACCAAGAGGTCATCTAAACCCTACATGATCATCCCCAGAGCCTCTTAGGAACTCAATACTTTTGTAATAGCCTCTCCATTGGGGCTCAAAGGTTCTGAGTGCTGCAAGCTTTCTCTTTGAAAAGGGTTGGGTTCTGTAGTCCTGTACTGATGCGATCACATCCTTCCCAAGTGTGGTGCTTATATCAATGGAACTTTGACATTCTAACACTGCGGTCATCTTTCTTTGAGTGGAAAATAGAAAGGAGGCAGAGGGACCCCAAATAAGGCTGTAAACTGGGTATCTTTATTCATGCAGAACTCTGGGCAAAGTCATTGAAAACCCTTTCTGCTTTCAGATTTGTGAGCACCTTCGACTGCTTGGAGCATCCTTGTGGAAACCTCTGAAACAGCAAGAGAAGAAGTAGCAAAACCAAAATTGTGCTGATGTCTGCTTTGAGGAGCAGTATTTTCATAGTTTAAGCAGCTTTCCTTATATGAAAAAGACACATCCAGTTATACACACGTCTGTGATCCCAGCACTTGTGTGGCTGACAGAAGAAAATCATGAATTTAACACTAACCTAGGCTACACGGAAAGACTCTATAGGTAGATGGAAGGAA
>NW_008334861.1:1223099-1229894 GCF_000622305.1 Nannospalax galili | reverse complement strand
AAAGGAAGGAAGGAAGGAAAGAAGGGAGGGAGGGAGGGAGGAAGGAAGGAAGGAAGGAAGGAAGGAAGGAAGGAAGGAAGGAAGGAAAGGGCTGGACATGGTAGCACATGCCTATAATTCCAGTGTTTGAGGGGCAAAGGAAGGAGCCACATTAGGCTACATAGTAAGTTCACTGCCAGCCTATTCTATGAGATCTTGTTCAGGATTGCTTCCTCCAAAGTAATAATAGCAACAGTAATAATAATATTTTTAATATCTTATTTATTAGTATTATTTTATGTGTATGAGTGTATTGCCTGCATGTGTGTAAGTGCACCCGTGTCATGCAATGCCCCCAGAGGTGAGAAGAAGGCATTGGATTCCCCTGGAACTGGAGTTAATGGTTGTTAGCTGCAATGCTGGTGCTGGGACTCAAACCTAGGTCCTCTGCAAGAGCAGCCAGTGCTCTTAACTGCTGAGCAATCTCTCCAGCCCTTCAATAATAATATTTCTTTAATAAAAAACAGTGAATTCAAACTTTTAAGGAGGCAATGACCTAAGAATGTATTCTGAAGGATCTTAGAGGTCTTACCTGATTCCTTCTCGTAAGTATCAACTAAAGATGCTCCATTAGCCTTCCTTAGAAACGCAGTTCCCCTGGTGTTGCTTTTCATACTCACATTGAAAATTGTGTGAGATATTTTGCACTTTGCAAAGAATGAGAAGAAGGTACTAAGTAGGGTGGGGAGAAGAAAAGGAAGGCCTTATATTACAGGTGCTCTTTGGGAAGGTGGAAAGAAGATGCATCAGTGCTTCTGCAGAAACTGTCACTGCTGGCACCTGACAGGGGCAAGATGTCAGCATTTTCATTAGCAGAGTGTCTTTTATGTTATTAGTCAAATGTTTCTTACCAAAAATAGTGTTTTACAAATAATTACCCTAGATTCAATATAACACAGCTAGAAGCATGTGTAAAATTGAGTGGTTAAGATGACTATATCTTTACTATCCACAGGCAGTTGGCTTACATGCAGAAATGTAAAATCAGCTTTGCAGGGTCTATACAGAGAAGGGAGGGACCTTCCCAGCAATATTGATGTAGAACTTTTATTTATTGTTTTATGTGTATGAGTGTTATGCCTGCATGTATGTAAGTGCACCCATGTCATGAAGTGCCTGTGGAGGAGAGAAGAGGGAGTCAGTTCCCCTGGAACTGGGGTTACAGACAGTTGTTAGCTGCCATACGGGTACTATCACTCAAACCTAGGTCTTCTGCAAGAGCAGTCAGTACTCTTAAAGGCTGAGACATCTCTCCAGTCCCAAGATATGAATTCTTTAAGAAATCAGATACTGAAAAGATCACATGAGAACATTTTTTTTCTAGGTTCCAAAATACAACTTCATGGTTTAGGCATTCCTCACACCTCAAAACAAGAGCAAAAACTGAACAGTGAGTGAGGTTAGGGGGGATTACTGGAAGATGCAGTTGATTTCCTGAGAGACAATGCCAGGCAATGGAAAGAGATCTGGCTACAGTTCTGATGTTATCTCCAACAAGTTGAATACACCTACTAACATAGCGAAACCAATTCTATTCAACCTATCAAATGACTTGGATGAGGCTTATATAAGATGATAGTTAGGAAAACGCTGTGCAAGCTATAAGAATAGGCTGCAAGTGTGTAAGGCTCTCCTCATCATTATGGCCTTTCACAGCAAAACATTGAGGCTCAGAAGCCAACTGTCATAGTCTGGTCCCAAGTATGACCTAAGCAAGTTGTTTAACACTTTTGTGCCTCGGTTTCCTTATCTGTGCAGTGTGAGTAATATTAAGTACTTAGCTCATAAGCCTGTTGTGAGGATTGCATGAACTGAGCATATCAGGGACTGAACACAGTGCCGTGCACCCAGAGTCAAGAGTACAGCAACTGTTTAGTGTTATTGCTATTCTGCTTTGAGTTGTTCATGTGCCAAATGCCAGCCCTGGGGGACTTCCTCCCCATTCAACACCTGGTTATCCTCCATAGTGTAAATAGCAGTGATAACACTGTCAATGTGTCTCATGGTTCATATGTTAATCTCCTAGGAGGTGACCAGAGCAAGGATATGTATCCCTACTCTACAGATAAGGATCTGAAGTAAAGAGAACTGGGTGACTTACCCAAGGTCACACCACTAATTCAAGTAACAGGATAGCACTGGGCTGAGGATTCTGACCCAGTGTTCCCTTCTGTATATCCTACTGTCTCTGGGGAGTGGGAATATCTGCATGTGTGTCAGCTGCAAGGAAAATATGCTCTCTGTCATGACATCATGTATTTTCTCTCATTTGCAGAATCTAGAATAGTGTGTATGTGGCATGTGTGCATGTGTGCAGCATGGGTGTGTTTGTGTGTCTGGGTGTGCATGCGTGTGTGCGTGTGTGTGTGTGTGTGTGTGTGTGTGTGTGTGTGTGTGTGTGGTGTGTTGAAAGCAGAAAGTGATTATTTGGCGGTGAGGAGGAGGATCAGTGGGGATGACAGAAAGAGCGACAAGGGAGGATAGTGAGAGGGTGAATATGGGTAAGATACGATAATCGATGTGTCTGGAAATGTCATCGTGAAACCCATTATTTCACATGCTAACAAAATTTAACAAAAGAGAAAATAAGTTTGCCTATCATATCAAGCTCTCAGGCTCATCAGTGCAGTAAAATGCTTTTAACAGCTAGAAAAATGCCTTTCTTTTCCCTGAGGAAATCAAGTTGTTTAGCCACGAATATCATTAGAGTAACAAGAATGAATACAATTTACAAATCACACATACCTTCAAATGATGCTGATTACATTTTTTTAAAGATATAATTACAGGGCTGGACAGATGCCTCAGCAGTTAAGACCACTGGCTACTCTTACAGAGGACCCGGGTTCAAATCCCAGCACCCACATGGCGGCTAACAACCATTTGTAACTCCAGTTTCAGGGGATCTGACGTCCTCTTCTCACCTCTATGGGCACTGCAAGACACGGGTGCACTTACACACATGCAAGCATAACACTCATACACAGAAAATAAAAATAAAATAAAAATAAAGATATGATTACATATTAGTGTACTTTGCAGAAATAAGGAAAGTTGCCTGCCAGTAATAAATATGGTAAATGACTCAGGGATTAAGAACACTGCCTGCTCTTGCAGAGGACCCAGATTCGAGTCCCAGCACCCACATGGCAGCTAACAACCATCTGGAACTGCAGTTTCAGGGGATCTGATTCCCTCTTCTGACCTCTGCGGGCATTGCACATCATGGGTGCACCTACCTACATGCAAGCAATACACTCATACACATAAAATAAAAATAATAAATAAAAAAATTTTAGAAAATGAAATCTGATAAACTACATAGGTGAGGAAGGACTTCAGTGTGTACACCCACTGCCAAAAACCATATGGTTAGATGTTATGAAGGCCATTTGGGACCCTTTTTGTACACTAGATTCTGAGGGGGGTTCCTTAAGGTAGTTCAAGACAAAATACTAAGTAAACAAAACAAATAATATTTAAAAGTGAAAAATTTTTACTGAAGAACCCTGTAAACAAAGGAGACAGAGACACCATATCTGTATGACCTAATATAATCTACTTTTAATCACCATGAAAACATACTTCAATAAGTTTAACTGCATAAAGATAGATAGAGGTGTTGGAGAGATGGCTCAATAGTTAAGAGCACTGGCTGCTCTTGCAGAGGACACAGGTTCCAATCCCAGCACCCACATGACAGCTAACAACCATCTATAATTCCTCCCCATTAAACACCTGGTTATCCTCTATAATGTAAATAGCACTGATAACACTGTCAACGTGTCTCATGGTTCATACATTAACCTCCTAGGAAGTGATCAGGGCAAGGATATGTATCCCTGCTCTCTTCTGACCTCCACAGGCATTGCACGATACGGGTGCACTTATATACATGCAGACAAAGCAGTCATACATATAAAACAGAAACTTATAAAAGATGATAGATGATTAGATAGATAGATGATAGATAGATAGATAGATAGATAGATAGATAGATAGAAGATAGATAGATGATAGATAGATAGATGATAGATAAATAGATAGATAGATAGAATAGATAGATAGATAGAGATAGATGGATGATAGATAGATAGATGGATGATAGATGATAGATAGACAGATAGATAGATAGATAGATAGATAGATAGATAGATAGATAGATAGATAGATAGATAGAAATATAAGTAGATCTTCAGCAATATAAAGAATTCCATGTAAAGCTGGAAGGGAATTGAGCACTCAGAGAAATGAGTTTTATAATCCAGCTCTCAAAATCATGACATAAAATTAAGTTATAAAGTATGATTTCTATTTCACAAGACACAAGTAACACAATCAGAAAACTCATGCAAGAATATGAGAAAACAATATAACTAGGTATTTTTGGATCAGAAAGAGAAAAGCTAAGAAGATAACTGCCAGAATAGTGCAAAGAAAGTGAGAAAGTCTGTGGATGTCAGAGCAATTTCTGAAACCATCCTCACTTTAAAAGCATGCATAGGGCTGGAGAGATAGCTTAGCCATTAAAGACACAGTCTCAAAACCTAAAAACATGCATAATTCAGAAGCTTTAATAAAGGTATAAAAGATAAATGATGAGTTTGAAAGAATCCATATCAGTTACAGTACATACATGCTAGGCTGTCAGTGGGGACCTTTGTGTAAGTTTTCTCCTTTACTTGTCACAGTGGTCTTAAGAGGTGAAGACATCCTTACTATTACTTTTCACACTAAGAAATCATGAATGCAATTGTTTAAGTAACTTGCCCCCTCAGCATGTAAGTAGAGGAACTGAGATTAGAATCCTGGGATTTCTGACTGAACCAGTAGTTCAAATAAATACATGCCACTAGTTTAGGCTCAAATCATCAAAGATCTGCAAAAGTGATTGCTGTCATGCCATTTTACCATCACTATGTCCCCCTCTTCATACACTGGCCAATATGTGGAGAGCTCAACTTTCCAGAGCAAAGATGATGGACAGTCTTAGAGAGGCAAATGTTCACTAGGAGTTTGAGAGGGGACCATAAATTCAAAAAGATACATATAGAAACATTTGACACTATTTCATGACTGTAACTGAACATGTTAGGTATCCATATGAAGGAAAAACGGTCCTTGCCTCATGTCGTACAGAAACAATAAATCTTGATGGACTCAAGATATCAAAACCAGGGGCTGGGGAGACAGCTCAGCAGTTAAGAGCACTGGCTGCTCTTCTAAAGGACCAAGGTTCCATTCCCAGTACCCACATAGCAGCTAACAATCGCCCGTAGCTCCAGTTCCAGGGGATCCAACATTCTCCTCTGACCTCTGCAGGCATTTCACGACACAGGTGTACTTACATACTGCAGGTAATACACTCATAAACATAAAATAAAACTACATAAATGAAAAAAGGTATCAATACCTAAATTTAACCAAGTTTAGTGACACATACCTAAAGTTACAGCACTTGGTAAGTTGAGGCAAAAGGATTTTAAGTTCAAGGCCAGTCTGGGCTTCATAGTAAGACCCTGTCTCAGAAGAAAGTACCCACATTAGAAGAAAAGGAAAACAATGTCTATTTACAGATGGCATAATATCATTTACAGAAAACTCAAAACATTTCACAAAATCTGTTAAAACTGATAACTAAATTCAGTAGGCTTTCAGGACACAAAATTAACATATAAAAATCAGGGTTTTTTCTGTACACAGATGCTCCTTAAGTTATAATGACATTACATTGTGATTAAACCCCCCCAAAATTGAAAATACCATAAGTCAAAAATGTATTTAATATGCCAAGCCTACTAAACACCACAGCACACTGTAAAGTATTTTTCCTCATGATCATGTGGCTGGCTTGTAGTTGCAGCACTCTACTGCTGCACAGAATCACAAAAGTGTCAGAAATCATCCCACTTTACCTCCTCTTGAGTTGTAGGTGAGAGATGTCACAGAGATTCCCCAGAACAGTACAAGCTATTGCCATTGCTTTTGATTGCCCACCAACTTGATAGTAAGACTCTATTGCTGAAAGCAACATACACTTTTGTTACAGGGTGTGCTGGATAGCTTTAGTGTCAACTTAACACACCTGGGTTGAGGGAGCCTCAGTTGGGGAATTTCCTCTATTGGACTGGCCTGTGGCCATGTCTGAGGGGCATCTTCTTGATGAGTGATGTGGGAGGACCCAGCCCACTGTGGGTGGTGCCACCCCTGGGCAGGTGGGCCTGTGTTGCATAAGAAAGCAGGCTGAGCAGGGGCCAAAAGAGCAAGCCTGTAAGCAGCATTCCTCCATGGCCTGTGCTCCAGCTCCTGCCTCCAGGTTCCTGCCCTGAGTTCCTACCTTGGGCTCCCTGATGAACTGTGACCCAGGAGATGTAAGACAAATAAACCCTTTCCTCCCCAAGTTGGTAGTGGTCAGAGTGTTTTGCCATAGCACTGAAGAACAGACTAGGACAGAGATTGGTACCGAGAGTGGGGTATTGCTGTGACAGACCTGACCTTGGTGTTTTGGGGAGGACTGTGGAAGTGTTTGGAACTTTGGGCTGGAAGAGCCATTGCATGCTCAGAGTTTGTTGCAGTGGAGCTTGGAACAGTTAGGCTGAAAGAGTTGTAGACAATGGGGGCCTGGCTTGTGAAGCTTCAAAGGGAAGCGGAGACCATCAGGGCTGTTCACATGAAATTTTAGATTGAGAATCTGTGGGCTCTGGTTGGCTGGGGCTGAAGAATCAACTGTGATTAAGAAGAGACCAGAACCTGAAG
>NW_008334861.1:1211405-1223071 GCF_000622305.1 Nannospalax galili | reverse complement strand
GTGGTGAAGTCTTCTGGGAGGTATTTCCTCAGGGTCAGCACTCAGAGGGGACCTGCACCTCTATTTCAAGCTGGAAGCAGGATGTGGTAATGTGTAAGTCTCCTGCATGGTTCTGGTGTTGAAAGCGTGAAGGGGTCATAGAGAGCAGCTGAGGCTTGGCACTCTGAGAGGCCAGGAAAGGTCATAGGTGAAACTGCAGCTTCAGTTGCAGTGAAGACCCCAGGACTCAAGGGGTCATGGAGAGAAACTGAGGCTTCACACCCCAAGAGGCAAGAAGAGGCCACTGGTGAAGGTGTAGCCTCAGTTTCAGTAGAGACCCCAGCTTTTGGGGGATGCTGGGACCATGGGATGACCACCAAGGACAGCGGCAGGTGTGGAATGGAGCTGGCCTGGGTCTGTGAGACGAGCTGAGTGTGCTGTGGACTGCAGAGTCAGAGCAGTGGAGCTGCCAGTGCCCTTTGGAGCCAGAAGATCGTGAGTGAATCCCAGATGTCCAGCCTCGAGCTACTTTGCTGGACTTTGGTTTTGCTTAGGTGTGCCTGATTCTTCCCTTTGAAATAAGACAGTACTTGTTTTGGATTTTACAGAAGCCTGCCCACAGTTGAGACTTTTAAAAGAGACTATGGACTTTTAAGTGTTTGGATTTTTTTAAGGACTGTGGGGTTTTTAAGGTTGTACTGTCTTATGTTGTGATATTAATGTTAACATCATAGCCATAGCTTGGGGACAAGAATTAGAAAGCTTATGGCTTAATAGTGATGTGTTAGTGTGTCAAGTTGACAAGGGGTCAATTGTGCTGGATAGCTTTAGTGTCAACTTGACACACCTGGGTTGAGGGAGCCTCAATCGGGAAATTGCCTCTATTGGACTGGCCTGTGGCCATGTCTGAAGGGCATCTTCCTGATGAGTGATGTGGGAGGGCCCAGCCCACTGTGGGTGGTGCCGCACCTGGGCAGGTGGGCCTGTGTTACATAAGAAAGCAGGCTGAGCAGGGGCCAGGAGAGCAAGCCAGTAAGCAGCGTTCCTCCATGGCCTGTGCTCCAGCTCCTGCCTCCAGGTTCCTGCCCTGAGTTCCTACCTTGGGCTCCATGATGAACTGCAACCTGGGAGATGTAAGACAAATAAACCCTTTCCTTCCCAAGTTGGTAGTGGTCAGAGTGTTTTGTCAGAGCAATGAAGAACAGACTAGGAGGACACAGGGCATGGAGAAATAAAATTGGTACAGACCAAGAAGCTTCACTTATGTTGGGTGGTTATAATACTGGAAGACTGCTGCAAGAGAAAAGTCATCAACAGAGTTACCCAGTTGGGATCCCTGAGAACTACAATGATGAGTGGTATGACAAGATATGTCCGTGGATGCAATAGTGGCATGAATGTTGTGGGGGTAACCAACCACTTTCTGATTAGATTTAAGGCCCTCTCCACAGGAGAAAATACATGTCTGGTACTGTAGATCTGGCCAATAACCCCTGGTTGGGGAGATCAAATGCCCCAGGAGTAAACCTTCTACTATTATTCAGCTAAACAGACACAATACCAAACTACCTTCTAAATTCTTATCTCTATACCCACAGATTAGTGAAACTCTTAGACTTCATTAGAGGAGTTTCTTTGTGTAATGGATAGCAGTTCATGCAGAAACTCACAACTTATCAAAGAGCAGAGGATAAGTGACTGTGGAATGCTCAGTCACAAATGGGACATCTGTATCACACCCCTCCTCAAGATGCAGGGACCATTTGGGGGGGGGGGTGATTAAAAGAGTCAGATGTTGGGGAGGACCAGAGAAAAATAGTATCTTCTGGATGTGACAGGACCACTGTACTCATGAACTCACAGTAGCTATGGTTGCCTTCACAAGACCTGTGCAAGACCAAGCCAGTCAACACTTGCATGGAAAGGGAAAGTGTCTGTGAGCCCCAAACCCTAGCTGAAGTGCTATGGACAGTTAATGACTTCTGGGGGAGGGATAGTCAGTTTTCTTTAAGAATGTGGCTCCTGGTAGGTTGACAATGTTAGGGTAGATGCCCCCCTCCAACATGAGTATATGAGCAGAAAAAATTGGACTCAAGTTATTTTTTTTAAAAGAAAAAGAACATGAAATTGGAAGGGAATGTGGGAGTGGGGTTACCTGGGAAGAGTTAGGGGGAGGAGTGAAGAGGTGAATATAATCAGAATAAATTGTATAAATTTTTTCAAAGAATTAAAAAATATTATATTAAAAAAGAAAGCATTCCACTTGCTTATGAAATAGATACAATTCAAATTTTGAAGTATAGTTTCTACATAATACACGGTGTTACTGCACCATTATGATGTTAAAAATAGTAAGTTGAGGGAGACATGGGAGGTGTTGGAAGGGAGGGAGTGGGCATGGATTTGATCAAAACACCTTATATGCATGTATGAAATTCTCAATAAAGTTTTTGTAAAAGTTTAAAAAAATTCAAGAAAAACCAAACCAAACAAAACAAAAAACTAGTAAGTTGAGCAACCACAAGTTGGAAAATAGATTTTCCTAAAAACAAGCTATACAAAAAATGAAATTAAGGGTAAATTCATAATAAAATGAAAATGAATATATAAGAATAAATTTAACCAATGATGAAGAAGATATGTACACTGAAAATGGTAAGACATTTATGGAAGTAAATTTGGAAAAAGTCCAGGAAACTAGAAGGGACCCATGTGAATGGAGGAAAACAAGTGGAAGGGGGGAAGAGAACAGTGGGAAAGGGGAGCAGGGAGGTGAGGGGGAATGGGAGGAAGAAGAGTCAGCCAAAATGAAATTTGCATGAAAACCCCATCTGAAAATTTGTAAGTTAATTTTTAAAGGAAACAAAAGAGCTGGGCATCATGGCACATGCCTTTAATCCTAGCAGTCAAGACGCAGAAGCAAGTGGATCTCTGTGGCTTCAAGGCCAGACTGGTCTACATAGGCAGTTCCTAGCCAACCAGGGCTACTTAGTGAGATCTTGTCTCAAAAAAGACAAAGAAAGAGTAATATGGAGGTGAATATGATCCAAATACATTATACTCATGTTTTGAAGTGCCATAATGCAATTAATATATGCTAATAAATGTACAGAAAACTCTTGACCTTAGAGTAAGAAAAACTTTTTAGTCAATATGCCTGAAAGCACTAACCATAAAAGGAAAGATCAATAATTTTTACTATATCAACATTAAAGTCAGATTTTTGTATAAGCTGTTGCTATCTGCTATATTGGAAAATAATTTGATTCTTACTGGCAAAGTGAAAGATTTGCAAAGAATTTACGAAGAAAAATTCTTGCATATGAGCACATAAAGACATAAAAGATAGAAAATGCTCATAGCAGTATTATGTTTAATAGCAAAAGACAAAGTGAAAGTGTGTAAATAACCCGTGTTCCAACAAAGAGAAGGAAAGATAAATGATTACTTACACATTGAAATACTCTATAACACCAAAAAGGAATGAGCTTCAAACCCCCTCACAAAGGAACCATTTTGAGTTGGTGTAGCAGAATGTTGATATTTGTATCCTTATTAAAATGAAATAAGCTAAATTGAACTATGTATTATTAAGAAGTACATATATGCAACATTAAAGTATTAAAAATGGGGGAGAATGAAGATAAAATGATAGCATTTCACAATTATGATTTTATCTCATGGAGAAGCCAGAAGGCATGGGGTGGGATGGTGGAGGAGCACGAGGAGATGTAGGTCCTTGGACGTACTTAGATAATCCTTCAGTTGGATGATAGGGTTACAGGTATTTATTATACACCTAGAAATAATAATCAGGACAGCCATATCTGTCCTGTCTACTTCAGCGAACTCGTGTGAGGATGCTATGTGGCCTAATATATAAAGGTTCTGAAGGGACATGGAAATTTATGATTTACACAATGAATACAGTCTGTGTGCTTGAGGTCCAGAAAGATAGAGGAATGCTCCCCATTTTCAAGTTCTGATCTCTCACCTACATCCTTAATACAATCAGAATATTTTTTTCAATCCATCATGTTTCCAGTAATACATCGCTTCACGAATAATATCAAACTACATCAACTTTCTGCAGTTAGAGAGTGTTGACATCGTTCCAAGGGGTAATCACATTTCTGCCTAGAAGGGAAAGCTTGATGGATAGCAGCTATGACAGATGTGCTGAGGACACTGTCCTATGGCTACCTGGGTAATGGTTTGACATTTAATTAGAGTATTAGAAGGCATCTTTCTCTTTTTTTCCCTCACTAATTCAGAACACACTGGAGAGAAAAATTAGATATATGAGGTTTACAGTTTAATTTATTGCAGCAATGCTGGAAATGAGGTCTTAGATGGAAACTTTGCATTTAACAATATAAATCCCCTCTAAATCCAAGAACATTTTAATAATTTTTATAAAAATCTTTCAAAATGGCTTATAAATATGTCTCCTGTTTAAAGACAATAATATTCTAAATTCCACCTTTCTGCAATATCCTAGATTCATCATTCAGAAATAAAACTATTGGGGCAGGAACACAAAACTGCTGTCAGGACCTGTTTGTCCTGTGTTCTCAATGATCTCAAACTATTTACTAAGCCTTTGTGTTAGCTTTGATTAGATTTTCTGTAATTTTCATCCAATCAGTCCACTAGCCACCTCAGCTCTCAGAAAAGAAAGGGGTCAGCCTCATTTGTTATGTTATTGATTCCTTAAGCATCTGCGGGTTGCCTAACAGGTGCAAAGCAGAGTTCACAGTAGATATTGATTCCATTCTCAGATGCATTTGAGCAGCAGGTGAAGAGCTGTGCACACATGTGCTAAGCACAAAGCAGTGCAGACACTGGGCCGTAAGTATTCCAAGAGAAAGAGTACTTAAGATGGGGAGTTCAAAGAAGGCTTCTTAGGAGATGATGTAATATTTAACCTGAGGCTGGGAAAATGAGAGGCTTAGAAATTTGAAGATGGAGACAAGGCCATTCTTTGCAGACAGGAGGAGAGAAACACAGCAAAATATCAAGCTTTTGACACTATAATTGGTGCCCAATAAATACTTGCTTCAAAAAACTGAATAAAGGCACATAGGCAGTAAATCTCGGAACATACTGAAAGAGGTGCGATGAACTCACATTACAGTGAAAATATAAAATTAGAAAAGAAAGTTGGACTGGACTATAGAAGACATTGAAAGCATGACTAAGGAAGTGACTTTTTTATTGCATAAGAACTAGAGGATTGGCATTTGGGGCAAAGTCTTGTGGTGGTGGTTGGATGAGAATGTCCCCCTTGACTCCAAACAAGCATTCCATCCCAACTTGTCTAATCTATCCATCTTTCCTCTCATTTCAAATCATCCTATCGATATTTTCCCATGCAAAATCATTAAATGACTGTCTTTCGAGTGGTTATTATGCTCACGATTCTGGACTGGACAGGCACTTCAAGAGATAGTAGGCAGGCTAAGGATTCCAGAGTTAGGCTGTCTTCAAGCTGCTCACAGTCTATGAGAGAGGCTGAACAAGAAAGTACCACAAACACATTGAAAGCTGGGGAAAAATGCCATGGAGCCTTCGGAAAGAGTGCATGTTCTATGGAGATGCTCACAGTGAAGGACATTTAGGGACACAAACCTGACTCTATATGCATACAAATTTATATATATATATGGTGGGGATGTAGAAAGGTGGTACAGATAGGGGAGAGGATCTAAATATGATCAAATGTATTGTAGAAAATTCAAACACACACAATAAAATAAAATAACTGATAAGAGAAAAAACAGGTTTTTCGAGAAAAAGGCACAGATGAGAAGCAGCAGGACAAATAGCACTGAGAAAACTCAGGAGAGTGAAAAGCATCAATTAGTGTAAGAACTTCAAGTAGCTCAGTAAGATCGAGTCATTGATATATAGAGAGAAAAATGGTGAAAGGAAATACAGGCACGCATGTAGGAAGGAACAAGCTGAGCAGTACATCATAAGCTAAGAAAATGTGTTGATCTTTTTCCTGTAGATAGTGGGAAACTATTGAGAGATGTAAGCTCTAAAGGAATAAGTTATTCAGAGAAAGAATTCAAGATCAATAAAGGATAAATCCCTCAAACGAAACTCAATGCTCTTGCCTTTGAACGCTGCTACCTTTCCTTGTGGTTTCTAATAGGACTCTATGATCCTTCTTCCACTTGGCTGCTAACTCTAAGCTCCACTTCCTGTACATAACCCTACTTCTGACATTTATATTTCACCTTCTTGGATTCAAATGATCAGTACTCTCATAATATCAGTGTCTTAGATTTGTCTCTTTGACTTAACATTGCAGTGCAGATCTGTTTGTGAAAGACCATTGAACCCTGGCTAGCCCTCATCTATTCACCACTCACTAGCTCCATTTGAAAATGTCAGGGAAAATATATGAAAAGTCAAAATGAAAGAAGATGTCCTAGAGTTTGAGTATATATTATAGAGTTTTGTGGGCACCTACATCTCTAGCATCAGGGGGAACTGTAGAGTAGCAAGACTTTTTATATCTTTACAATGCTGTTAGAATGGATGCCATAGTGCAATTCCAGATGATGCAGAAGACAGAAGCCCTTAGACAACACAATGAGAAACATGGGCTTAGAACGTGTGTAGTGCACTCAGGAGCTAGGAAGCTCAGAACTAAGTCACTGGGGGCCTGCAAACTCAGGATCAGTAACCAGAACCTGGAATACTCTGCCTCAAGTGATGGATGGGAGGCTGAGTGACCCAAGATAGACCTATGACCATAACTGTGGTCCAGTGGGAGCATCTCCATCATCAGTGAGTGGAGAAGGGCCCAGCGTGGGGTCGGGGATACAGGCAAGGTCACTGGTGCAAGGGTCTCAGGAGGGTGTGGTGATGAAGGAGGTCCTGGACCCCCAGGTGTTCCATCCCAGAGCATTCCTGCTTCATGCACATGGAAACAGACAGTAACTTCCAAAAGCCTGGGCCAGGAAGGAAGAGATGAACTTGTCTTTTCCTGTGGCAGGTGGAATTTTGCTGATGATTTATTGGAATTCTTCCCAAAGGCGGAATTGTTCAAATAGCCCAGTAAATCCATTTGGAAGGGATTTGATACCATAGTTTTCCCTAAGAAGTCAACTCTGCAGAGAGGCACATGGACGTAATTTGTTGTAGTTGGAAAGGTGAAGACATTTCCAAAATGCTATTCTGAGAAGCAGAATATGTTAGTGCTGAACAGGATCTTGAAACTCTTAATTGTCCTCATTTTACAGATGGAGAGACTGAGGTTTGAAGGAAAAGTCTGAAAACAGACTGAGCCTTGGCTCCAGCACTGACACTGATAGCTTAATAAGAGAAGATAGCTGAGGGTGTGATGATACACGCCTGAAATCCCAACCCTTTGGAGTCTGAGACGGAGAGCCGCCAGGAATTTGAGGCCATCTTGGGCTACATAGAGAGTGCCAGTCTTTTAAAAAAAAAACAGAGATGGGTAACTGAAGAGTTTGATGTGTGTGTGTGTGTGTGTGTGTGTGTGTGTGTGTGTGTGTGTGTGTGTAAAAAGCTATGGAAGTTGAAGCTGTGAATGAGAACAATATTAGGTTTTTAAAACAAATGTATGGCTGTTTTCTTTAAAGAGAAGTATCTTGAGCTTGTATGGCTCTTGTGCATGTTGTTACCATTGCTGTGAAGTCACATAAAATTCCAGCACAAAAGTGAGGAAGTGGATAAAAGCCCCAACCTTAGCAGAGGAACTTTTGGCAGTCAATGGTTTCTGGGAGCTGGAGAGACAGTCTCTTTCAAGGATAGGACCCTTGGTAGGTTGACCAGACTCCAGTGGATGGATGCACATTAAAGGATATTTAGGAGGCCAGTCAGGGTGACCTTTAATTCCAGCACTTGGCAGGCAGAGGCAGGTTGATCTCGGTGAATTCAAGGCCAGCCTGGTCTACATAGTGAGTTCTAGGCCAGGTGGGCTACAGGGAGACCCTGTCTGGAAAAAAAAGGATATTTAGGGACACAAATTTGAATCAATCGGCATTAATATATATAACAGAGTACATGAAATCTGGTTGGGAGTACCATAAGAGGGGTACAGATAAGGGAGGTGGTATAAATATGATCAAAATATATTGTATGAAATTCTCAAGAAATTCAATAAAAATAAAAATTAGAGTATCTTAAAGTCCAACTTAGTACCACCTCTCCACAAAGTCTTCTAAATGACAGCCATGTAAACCTCCCTTTATCTTGACAACTTTTTCAAGTATTGGTAGAGCTCCAAACACTATGACAAACCCTGAGGTAAACATTCCCCTTGCAGGTACTGTGATCAGTTCACCCTTGTTCTCAGGAAGCAGAAAAGACACTTATCTTCAGTCAATTGTGGCTAAGCACAGAAATACTTCTATGGAGATCAGGTACAGCCTACATACAGAACATGAATGTTCTTCAAGCGTCATCTGCACGAAGTTGAGGAGATAGTTCTGTCCCATTTAACCTTTGTGAACTATATTAAATTTTTTTGGGGGGGCTAATCATATCTCTTGCTAATCACTGTCTTAATTTTGTTTCCTGCTGCTGTGATAAAATACCCTGACAGAAGCAACTTAAGGGGGAAAGGGCTTATTTGGATCACAGTTCTAGGTGACAGTCTACCAATGCAGGCAATTCAAAGTAACAGGAACTTGATGAAGCTTATAGCATTACATCTACAATCAAGGGCAGACAACAATCCAATATACCCTGCCCAGGGGATGATGCTACCCACAGTGGGCAGGTCTTCCCACTTCAAGCAATGTAATAAAGATAATTTCCCAGACTTTCTCACTGGCCAACCTGATCTAGAAAATCCCTCACTGAGACTTCCCTTCCCAGGTGATTCTAGATTGTGTCAAGCTTATGACTAAAACTAAGCATCACAATCACAATAAACCATGTCGATAAATTTTAGTACCTAATTTTATCAAATATGTGCCATCAATTCAGTACACTTAAGAAGGTGATTATAAGACTTAAAAATAGAACAAGGGCAGTGGAAGAAACCTCTGGAAAACAGATCAACTTACTGACTTGAAGTCTTAACTCAGAAGTTTAATTTCCTCCCAAAGATCAATTATATGTCTGAGAATTTGATAAAATCTGCCAGCACCATATGCACTAAGCTGGTGAATTCTAATACTCTTGAGCACTGATGTTTTCAGCAACATGTCTCCTCTCAGCTTCCACCTCATATACTTTGGCTAGTGAACATATAGACAACTGGGTATGAATTTTATTTTCATTTGATAGGACATTATTGGTGTTTTCTACCAAGGTAAAATAGCTATATAATTTCACATGCCAACCAACAAAGATGGCATTAACAGAAAAATGGGGGAAAACAGAACAAAAATAAATAGCACAGAAAGAGCCTGTCTCCTTTGTACCATGAAAGTAACAATTCAGACACGTTGACTCTCATCAAGCTCTTTATTATTACTTGAGTTTATGACAGTTGTATGAAATTTCTCCATACAGGCCTGCAATAAAGATGAGACAATGGATGTTAAATTTAGTAGTAATAATGCATAAAGATAATATGCATAAATTCAAAATAAATATGCAAGTGACTTACGGTGGTAGTGTTAACAGACATTGTACTTCCTACAGCTGCTGCAACAAAATTCTAAAAGCTTGCTACCTTAAATCTTAGAAATTCATTCTCTTACAGTTGTGGAGATCAGAAGTCCCAAATGGATCTCAGTTAGTTCAAATTCTAGTGCAGCTCTAGGTGACAATCTGTGTTTTGCCTTTTCCTTCATCCAGACACTGCTCACATCCCTTCATTTGTCAACCCGACACACCTGGGAAGACAGAACATCAGTTGAGGAATTTCCTTCATCAGATGGGCCAGTAGGCATGTCTATAAGGCATTTTCTTGGTTGGTAATTGATGTAGGAGGGCCCAGCCTACTGTGAGTAGTGTGGTGCCTAGGAGGGTGGGACTGAGCTGTATAACAAAACTGGCAGAGTAAGCCAGGGGAAGCAATCCAGTGAGCAGCGTTCCTCCATGGTCTCTGCTTCAGTTCTTGCCTCCAGGCTCCTGCACTGGCGTCCTTCTATGGTGGATTGCAAATGGTGAGATGAAATAAGTCCTTTCCTCCCACAAATTGTTTTTGTTTTATCACAGCAACATAAAAGTAACTGGGATAGCCTTCTACTGTGGCTCTGCTTCTAACTTCAAAGCCAGCGATGGCTGGATGAGTCCTTCTCACATGACATTATTCTCTTAGTGACTGCTCTTTCGCCTTTCACAGAAATTCCCATTAGCTTTACTTTTGAAGGTCAGGGTTTTACTATTTTTCCTACTTTTCAGGTGTGTATTATGACACTGTTAGTAAATATAGCCTCTTAATGAAGGGATATGTTTCTATATAATAAAAAGCAATTCCATAAATGTATGCCCTTTGCATAGAGGTAATGCTACACAATGGAATGAATCTTGCCCACTGCTCTGAAGCATCTTGTACGGAAATGAAATCAGTGAAGACATGAAGCCATAAAGAACAGAAGTTGCTGGTCTAGGCATTGTGACGCACGCCTTTAATCCCAGCACTTGAGAGACAGAGGCAGGTGGATCTCTGTGAATTTGAGGCCAGCCTTGTCTACATGACAAGCTTCAGGCCAGCCAGGGCTACATAGTGAGATCCTATCTCAGACCACCACACCCCCAAAAGCAGAAGTCACTCTATTCGGTCAACTCTGCCTTTCTACAACCAAATAAGACAATTACAATGGGATTATAGGGTCAAATATTTTAACCTAGAGCAGTAAAGAAAAACTGTTATTTAAATTCTTCAAATCCAAGAATCAGCCTAGAGATGGGATGAAGCAAGACAGAGTTTTTGGAACAAGTTCATTTGGATGATGCCTCACTTAATTCATAATCTAGAAAGTTCGGCTTTCTAAAGCATATTCATGAAAAGCAAAGAAGGAAAAGAAAACAATACCTTCTGACTCATTTCTCAAAATAAAATATATCTCAGTGATAAAAATACATGGCCAGATGTGGCTGCCCTTCAGTCCATGTGTCGTCCTGGGTATCAAGGCCATGATGATGGACTTCTCCCATCACCAAACACCAAGAAGTTTTCCGTTATTTTTCTATTACTCTTCTACAGTCCCAGTATGCCTTCACCTATGTCCTAATTGAACATATAGAGATTAAAATCACAGTCTGGAAAGTTTTTTTTAAAGGAAATACTATAATAACTAAACTGATATAATTTTCAGAGACACATCTTAGCTCTGGAAATTGTTATTGAATATGTCAATGCTGTTGTAATGAAATGCTTCTTCTAATTATATGGTTATTAAATAAATAATTTTAAAGAAATTCCATGGTCGAGCAGGACCTTTGACTTATCTTCACATAGGCAGAACTGGTAAAAAAAAAAAAAAAGGAGCCAGGGGCTCCTCCCAAGCCCATGTGACCCTTGAGGAACAGATCCTCAAATGACCTCAAGAGTAAAAATAAATCCGTTTATCTGGATCAACTGCATGGCCTTAAACATCCAAAAGGAAAGTATAACCAAAGATTAAATGGACCAACATAATTTCATAAGAGTCCATATGTATAGCTAAAGGCTACATAACAAGCAACAATGCCAGACAAGCGACACCTTCTTTTGAGTTGTTGGCCAGGATGGCCAAAGGGATTCCCAA